>NC_090325.1:81887809-82190840 GCF_035084215.1 Heptranchias perlo
TACAAGACATTAGTAAGGCCACACTTGGAATATTGTGTACAGTTCTGGTCACCCTATTATAGAAAGGATATTATTAAACTAGAAAGAGTGCAGAAAAGTTTTACTAGGATGCTACCGGGACTTGATGGTTTGACTTATAGGGAGAGGTTAGATAGACTGGGACTTTTTTCCCTGGAGAGTAGGAGGTTAAGGGGTGATCTTATAGAAGTCTATAAAATAATGAGGGGCATAGATGAGGTAGATAGTCAAAATCTTTTCCCAAAGGTAGGGGAGTCTATAATGAGGGGACATAGATTTAAGGTGAGAGGGTCCAGAGGGGCAATTTTTTCACTCAAAGGGTGGTGAGTGTCTGGAACGAGCTGCCAGAGGCAGTAGTAGAGGCGGGTACAATTTTTGTCTTAAAGCATTTGGATAGTTACATGGGTAAGATGGGTATAGAGGGATATGGGCCAAGTGCAGGCAATTGGGACTAGCTTAGTGGTATAAACTGGGCGACATGGACATGTTGGGCCGAAGGGCCTGTTTCCATGTTGTAAACTTCTATGATTCTATAAAATTTTCAATTGACCTAGCCTCAACAGCTTTTTGGGGGAGAAATTTCCAGATTTCCACTACCTTTTTGTTTGAAGTGCATCCTGACATCACCCTAGAGTGGCCTTGCTCTAATTTTAAGGTTATACCCCCTTGTTCTGGACTCTCCCACCAGAGGAAATAGTTTCTATCTAACCTATCATAAGAACATACGGCTTCTTGAGCCTGCTCCGCCATTCCATAAGATCATAGCTGAACTTCTACCTCCACTCCATTTTCCTGCCCTACCCCATATCCCTTGATTCCCTTAGTGTCCAAAGATCTATCGTTCTGAATCTTGAATATACTCAACGATTGAGTATCCTTTAATCATCTTAAAAACCTCAATTAGATCACCCCTTAATCTTCTATACTCAAGGGAATAAAAAACCTAGTCTATGCAATCTGTCCTCATAACTTAACCTTCTTAGCCCCAGTCTGATTCAGATCAATCTGCGCCACACCCCTTCCAAGGCCAACATATTCTTCCTGAGGTGCGGTGCCCAGAACTGAATGCAGTACTCCAGATGTGGTCTAATCCGAGCTTTATACAGCTGTACCATAACTTCCACCCCTTTGTATTCCAGCCTCCTTGAGATAAGGGCTAGCATTCCATTAGTCTTTTAAATTATTTTTTGTACCTGGTCATTAGTTTTTAGTGATTTCTGCACATGGACCCCTAAATTTCCTGGTTCCTCCACAGTTCCTAGCTTTTCACCATTTAGAAAATACTATGATCTATCTTTCTTAGGTCCAAAGTGGATGAACTCACTCTTCCTGACACTGAACTCCATCTGCCAGAGTTTTGCCCACACACTTAATCTGTCAATGTCCTTCTGTAACTTTCTGCTCCCATCTACACTACTTACTGTGCCACCTAACTTAGTGTCGTCAGCAAAGTTGGATATACGGCTCTCTACTTCTTCATCTAAGTCATTGATAAATATAGTGAAAAGCTGAGGCCCTAGTACAGATCCCCGGGGGACACCAATAGTCACATCCTGCCGATTTGAGTACATACCCATTATCCCTACTCTCTGTCTCCTACCTCCTAAGCAATTCCCTACCCATGTCAATAGGTTGCCTCCAAATCCATGTGCTTTCCTTTTGCTAACAGTCTGTGAGGAACCTTATCAAATGCTTTCTGGAAGTCCATATAAATAACATCCATAGACGCTCCCTTATCTAGCACATTAGTGACCTCCTCAAAAAGTCAGCTAGATTTAAAACTTGTATTAAATCTTTATTAAATATTAATATTTAGGATTGAGACACTATCTGAAATTTACAGCAACAGTAGGCAAGGAAACACTAAATTGACACTGAACACATCAAAGGAGACCCATTATTCAAAAGGGGTTAAGAATTTTTTAGTTGTAAAAGCATAATTTATAAGGAACAGTGAACGTGGATCCAGCAAAGGGAGCTGATATGTAACCAACTTGCCAAGAATTTTTAAAAGACTATACTGATATGATGGCAGGCTAACGGAAGTTGATACACTTGGATTTTCAGAAAGATTTTGGCAAGGGTCCACTTCTATGATTAATAGTTGAATAGAAAATTGGCTTAAAAACAGAGGCCGACAATAAGTGGGAACTTTTCAGGCTGAGAAGAGATTACAGGTGGGTATGCTTTGTTGCCCTGAACATTCTCGCCTAGTTGTGTATGTCAGTGTTCCTGGAAATTTTCTGGTGGAGCAAATAGGACTCTTTCGTGAATAGATTGAAGAAAATCTTTACTACACAAAATCCAGCAAGCCATCATGGCTTGGATCTTAGTATATTACAATTGTGAATGTATAAACTTTCCATACATTGTCTACTTGAACTAGAAATCTAGATTTTGTGCTAGGTTTTTGTTACTTTCCATATGTATGCTGATGACATCCAGCTCTACTTCTTCACCACGCACCAGACTGATCGCAACCTCAGCATCTTATTTGACCCTCAGCTGAGTTTCCAACCCCATATCCTCTCTATCACAAAAACCGCCTACTTCCACCTTCGTAACATTGCTCGCCCCTGCCTCTGCCCATCTGCTGCTGAAACCCTCAATCTTGTATTTTTCACCTCTAGACTTGACTATTCCAATGCTCTCCAGGAAGGCCTGTCATTTTCCACCATCCATAAACTTCAGCTTATCCAAAACTCTGTTGCCTGTGTTATATCCCTCATCAAGTCCCACTCACTCATCATCCCTGTGCTTGATGACCTACATTGGTTCCCGGTCTCTAAGGATCTCACATGTAAAATTCTTATCTTCGTGTTCAAATCATTACGTGGCCTCACCCCTTCCTATCTCCGCAAACCTTCTCCAGCCCTACAGCCATCCGAGAGCTCTGCATTGCTCCAACTCTGACTTGTGCATTTTGAAATTATTTTGCCTCACCATTGGCAGCCATGCTTGTGCCAAGTAGGAATCCCTCCCTAAAGCTCTCCTTCACTCTACCTCCCTCTCCTTCCTTAAAACCCAGCTCGTTGACCAAACTTTTAGTCACCCCTCCTAATATCTCCTTTTTTGATTTGGTGTTTGATCATGCTACTGTAAAGTGCCATGGGATGTTTTCTACGTTAAAAGGTGCTATATAAATGCAATTCTTGTTGTATACCATTTGAGTGTCAAAGTATTAAACGGTAATGGCTTGTTTCCTAGCCAGTTCCAGCCTTATCATGACATCATAGTAGATACAGCACAGGAGGAGGCCATTCGGCCTATCGTGCCCGTGCCGGCTCTTTGAAAGAGCTATCCAATTAGTCCCATTCTCTTGCTCTTTCCCCATAGCAGTGTAATTTTTTTCCTTTCAAGTATTTATCCAATTCCCTTTTGAAAGTTACTATTCAATCTGCTTCCACCACCCTTTCAGGCAGTGCATGAAAAAAGTGAACCAATTGTGTTTTAGCGATAACACAGCAAGTTTCATGGTGACATCTGAATTCACAAACTTTAGGGTGCTTATCCAGAACCAGAACCACTACATTACTGTACTCCAATTAGAGTAAAGTAGTTATGGTACTGGACTAGTAACTCAAATGAGCCAACAAAAAAAATCCAGTTTCAGCTCCAGCTATATGCAGTGGCACTAAAGCAATGAGTGTTGTTGTGGCTACACCCATTTAGGCGATTGGTAACTATTTCAACATAATACTGACAAGCCTTATCAGGAAAGTACCCAGTCTCTGCCCTTCTCTTGTAGCTACATTGTTAAGAACATAAGAACATAAGAAATAGGAGCAGGAGTAGGCCAATCAGCCCCTCGAGCCTGCTCCGCCATTCAATAAGATCATGGCTGATCTGATCCTAACCTCAAATCTAAATTCATGTCCAATTTCCTGCCCGCTCCCCGTAACCCCTAATTCCCTTTACTTCTAGGAAACTGTCGATTTCCGTTTTAAATTTATTTAATGATGTAGCTTCCTGGGGCAGCAAATTCCACAGACCTACCACCCTCTGAGTGAAGAAGTTTCTCCTCATCTCAGTTTTGAAAGAGCAGCCCCTTATTCTAAGATTATGCCCCCTAGTTCTAGTTTCACCCATCCTTGGGAACATCCTTACCGCATCCACCCGATCAAGCCCTTTCACAATCTTATATGTTTCAATAAGATCGCCTCTCATTCTTCTGAACTCCAATGAGTAGAGTCCCAATCTACTCAACCTCTCCTCATATGTCAACCCCCTCATCCCTGGGATTAACCGAGTGAACCTTCTTTGTACTGCCTCGAGAGCAAGTATGTCTTTTCTGAAGTATGGAGACCAAAACTGTATGCAGTATTCCAGGTGCGGTCTCACCAATACCTTATATAACTGCAGCAATACCTCCCTGTTTTTATATTCTATCCCCCTAGCAATAAAAGCCAACATTCCGTTGGCCTTCTTGATCACCTGCATACTAACTTTTTGATTTTCTTGCACTAGGACCCCCAGATCCCTTTGTACTGCAGTACTTTCCAGTTTCTCGCCATTAAGATAATAACTTGCTCTCTGATTTTTCCTGCCAAAGTGCATAACCTCACATGAGTGCGTAACCTCATTGTTAATATGGCTGGTCTAGTCAAGCTTCTGGATACCAGTCATTGGTGACTCCCGAGATGTTAATGGTGGGGGGCTGGTGATGGTGGTGCCGTTGAAGGTCGGGGGAGGGGGGTTGGGTTTTCTCTTCTTTGAAATTAACAGACATTTGTGGTGTGAATATTATCTGCCACTTGTCATGCTGAAGGCTGGCATGGCTTACTTCATTATCAGATGAGTTGTGATGGAGCTGGACACTAATCATTAGCAAACAACTCCACTGCTGATTATGCAGGGAAGGTAATTGATGAAGCAGTTGAAGATGATTGGGCTGAAGACACTCTCCTGAAGAACTTCTGCAGTAATGTTCTAGGCTATGATGACTTGCTTCTGACAACCACAACCATCTTCCTTTCTGTTACGCATAACTCCAGCCACTGAAAGGTTTTCCCTTTGACCCCCACTGACCTCAATATTGCTCGGCTCTTTTGTTCCATATATGTTTGAATGCTACCTTGATGTTGAGGATAGCTACTCTTCTCTTCTGGTATTCAGCTCTTGCGACCATGTCTGGATCAAGGCTGTGACAAGATCTGAAGCTGTGCGATTCAGGTGGAACTCGAACTGAGTGTCAGCAAACCGGTTATTGATGAGTAGGTGTCACTTGATGACTCCTTCCATCACTTAACTAACAGGGCGGTAATTGGCTGGACTAGATTTATCCTGGTTTTTGGGCAGTCTTTCACATTGTCAGGTAGTACTTCATCTGCTTTCAACAGCAGCTTTGTGGACTCTACCCAATTCTCACATCCTGTTTCCATTTCTGCTTTCCAGGTACGAAAAAGTCAGAATTATGCGATCGGAGGAGAAATTTACTATGCTTCTTATCATTGAGGAAACTTGTCAATGAGGTAAATTGAGCCATTTTACTGGTGCTAAGGAGCATGAATGAGCAATCATTTGTTTTTCTCTTTTTTCTCCACCACCCCCCCTCAATCTCCCACCTTCCTCTTCCCTCATCCCTATCTCTCTCCCTCATAAGAACATAAAAAATAGGAACAGGAGTAGGGCAGAAGCATAGTCGGAGTAGGCCCCTCAAGCCTGCTCTGCCATTCAATAAGATTATGGCTGATCTTCTACCTCAACTCCACTTTCCCGCCCTATCCCCATATCGCTTGATTTCCTTAGTGTCCAAATATCCATTCAATTCATCCATTGAATATACTGAACAACTGAGCATCCACAGCCCTCTGAGGTAGAGAATTCCAAAGATTCACAACCCTCTGAGTGAAGAAATTTTTCCTCATCTCGGTCCTAAATGACCAGCCCCTTATCTTGAGACTATGACCTCTAGTTCTAGACCCTCCAGCCAGGGGAAATAGCCTCTCAGCATCTACCCTGTCAAGCCCTCTAAGAATTTTATACATTTCAATGAGATCACCTCTTTTTTTCTAAACTTCAGAGAATTTAGGCCTATTCTACTCAATCTCTCCTCATAGGACAACCCTCTCATTCCAGGAATCAATCTAGTGAACCTTCGTTGCACCCCTTCTAAGGCAAGTATATTGGTGACCAAAATTGTACACAGTACTCCAGGTGTGGTCTCACCAGAGCCCTTACTTTTATACTCTAACTCTCTTGTAATAAAGGCTAACATGCCATTTGCCTTCCTAATTGCTTGCTTTACTTGCATGTTAACTTTCTGTGATTCATGTACAAGGACACCCAAATCCCTCTGACTACCAACATTTCTTAGTCTTGCACCATTTAAAAAATATTCTGCTTTTCTATTCTTCCTACCAAAGTGGATAATTTCACATTACCGCACATTATACTCCATCCGCCACCTTCTCGCCCAGCCTCTTAACCTGTCTATATCCCTTTGCAGCCTCTTTGCGTCCTCCTCACAGCTTACTTTCCCACCTAGCTTTGTATCGTCAGCAAACTTGGATACAGTACACTCGGTCCCCTCATCTAAGTTGGTTGTAAACAGCTGAGGCCCAAGCACTGATCCTTGCGGCACTCCATCAGTTACAACCTGCCAACCTGAAAATAACCCATTTATTCTTACTTCAGTTTTTTCTGTCCGTTAACCAATCCTCAATTCACGGTAATATATTACCCCCAATCCCACGAGCCCTAATCTTGTGTAATATCCTTTTGTGTGGCACCTTATCGAATGACTTTTGAAAATCCAAATATACTGCATCCACTGGTTCCCCCTTATCTACCCTGCTAGTTCCACCCTCAAAAAACTCTAATCGATTTGTCAAACACGATTTCCCTTTCATAAAACCGTGTTGACTCTGCCTAATCATATTATGATTTTCCAAGTGCCCTGTTACTATGTCCTTAATAGTAGATTTTAGCATTTTCTCTACTACTGATGTCAAGCTAACTGGCCTATAGTTCCCTGTTTTCTCCCTCCCTCCTTTCTTGAATAGCGGGGTTACATTTGCTACCTTCCGATCCATGGCGACCATTGTAGAATTTAGGGAATTCTGGAAAATCAAAACCAATGCATCCACTGTCTCTGCAGCCAGTCTTTTAAAACCCTAGGATATAGGCCATCAGGTCCAGGGGATTTGTTGGCTTTCAGCTCCATTAACTTCTCTAGGACTTTTTCTTTAATAATCTTAATTGCTTTAAATTCCTCACTCTCATTAGATCCCTGGTTCCCCACTATTTCGATATTTTTTTTGTGAAGACAGACACAAAATATTTGTTTAACATCTGTCATTTCCTTATTCCCCATTATAATTTCTCCTGTCTCTGCCTTTAAAGGACCCATGTTTACTTTTGCTAATCTCTTCCTTTTTACATACTTGTAGAAGCTCTCACAATCTGTTTTTATATTTCTTGCTAGTTTACTCTAATATTCAGATTTCTCCCTCTTTATCAGATAAGGATGACCAAGAAATTGATTTCTAAAACCCTCCTAACCCTCAGGCTTACTATTTTTTTGGCAACATTGTAAGCCTCTTTTAATCTAATATTATCCTTAACTTCTCTAGTTAGCCACAGTTGAATTATTTTTTCCATGGAGTTTTTATTCCTCAAGGGAATGTATATTCATTGAGAATTATGAATTATTTCTTTAAATGTTCGCCATTGTTTATCTACCGTCATACCTTTTAATCTAATTTCCCAATCAATCTTGGCCAACTCGCCGCTCATGCCTACGTAATTGGCTTTGTTTAAATTTAAGACCCTAGTTTCGGATTTAACAACATCACTCTCAAACACAATATGAAATTCTCTCATTGTGATCGCTTTGCCCCAGAGGATCATTAACTGTATGATTACTAATTAACCCTCTCTCATTACACCGTACTAGGTCTAAAATAGTCTGTTCCCTAGTTGGCTCCTCGACATATTGTTCCAGAAAACTGTCTCGAATGCATTCCACGAACTCGTTCGCCAAACTACTTTTACCAATTTGGTTTGCCCAGTCTATATGAATATTAAATACCGATCTCTCGCCCTCATCCCCACCCCTCTCTCCCACACTCCCACCCCTCTCTCTCTCCCATTATAATTTCTCCTGTCTCTGCCTCTAAGGGAGCCATGTTTACTTTCGCTAATCTCTTCCTTTTTATCCACTTGCAGAAGCTCTCACAATCTGTTTTTATATTTCTTCCTAGTTTACGCTCATATTTAGTATCTCCCTCCTCTCCCTCACCCTCACCCCTCTCTCCCTCCCTCCCCCCCCCCCCCCCCCCCCCCCCCACCAAACTCGCATCTCTCTCTCTCTCTCTCTCTCTCTCTCTCTCTCTCTCTCTCTCTCTCTCTCTCTCTCTCTCTCTCTGTCTTAGCTCTAATTTTAAGATAATGCTGTCTTGTTCTGGATGCCCCCATCAGAGGAAATCGTTTCTCTCCTGTTGAATCCCTTCATCATTTTAACCTCTCAACCTTGTAAACTCAAGGGAATACAAGCCAAGTTTATTCTGCCTGTCCTCATTATTTAATTCTTTAAGCCCCGGTATCGTTCTGGTGAATCTTCGCTGTACCCTCTCCAAGGCTAATATAATCTTCCTGAGGTGTGATGCCCAAAACTGAACACAGTACATCAGATGGAGTCTGACCATGCCTCTACAACTAGAGCATAACTTCCTTCCCATTGTATTCCAATCCCCTTGACATAAAGGCCAACATTCCATTAGCCTTTTTGATATCTGTACACTTGCTTTTAGTGATTTTTGTACCTTGGCATCTAAATCCCTTTGCTCCTTCACAGTTCCTAATCTCTCACATTAAGAAAATATTCTGATTTGTCTTTCTTTGATTTAAAGTGGATGGCCTCACACATCCCCCCCCCCCCCCCCCAATTGAACTCCATCTGCCACAATTTTTCCTACTCACTTAATCTTTGTCCTTTGTAGCTTCCTGCTTCCAACTATACAACTTACTGTGCCTCCTAACTTGGTGGCATCTGCAAACTTGGATATACAACTCTCTATTCTTTCAATCAAGTCATTGATATATATTGTTAAAAGGTGAGGTCCCAGTACAGATCCCTAGGGATCCCTTGTCACGTCCTGCCAATTACAGTTTAGACCCTTCATCCTAACCCTCTGTCTCTTAGCTCCCAACCAATTATCAACCCATGTCACAAGGTTACCTCCAATTCCTTCCACTTTTAATTTTACTAATAATCACTTGCATGGAACCTTATATGCCTTCTGGAAGTCCACATAGACAACGTCCATAGTCACCTCCTCAAAAAAAAAAAAATTGAACTAGATTTGTCAGACATGACCTACCCGTCATTTCCAAATCCATGCTGACTTTGGCTCATTCTTGTTCAAGTGCTCAGTCACTCTGTCCCTGATGATACATTCCAGTAATTTCCCAATCTCCATATTTCCTCTGATAGCAAGCTCAGATTTGTCTGTGTCTCCTCATCATTCCTCCCCCATCTCTGTCCTGGTGATCAGGGTCAACTCATTCCAGTAGTATGTAGAGGATGAAGAACAACTGTATTTCTTCATGATCAATTAAAGGATAAATGAACTCTTCCTGCAAGCATTTGACCCTGAAAATCCGCAGCCTTTCCGGTAAATTTCCTCTTGTTATTTGGCAGGAATCTGTGATAACAGCTGCAAACTCAGCAGGGTCAGTACACCAGGTCCCGCTCTCAACTGCAAGTATCCGGGCTGGTCTTGTGGGGTGGGGCTTCCGTCTGGCCCTACAAAGTCATCGATGTAATAGAGGGGGCAAAGCCAAGGGCAGGGACTCCCTAAGTTGTGATCCAATGTAAAGTCGGCATAAGTACTCCTGATCTCATTAGGTATACCTTGCTGATGCCTGGCTGAAGTGCGGGTCACATGGAGACCAGGCCAAGATTGGGGGCTGGATCCCTGAAGATCAAGGAGACATTTTCACATTTTTAAAAAGTCTGCTGACATGTTTGTCCTCCTGGCTGGCAAGCTTCTGCCAACATTTCTTCAGATGCTTTGCCAAATGCCCACTCTGTGGCCCCTCCCCCTAACCCTGCAAACTTTGGCAGGATCTGCAGCAGAGTTCAGTGATCGGCACCATCCCAGCGTAACGGCACCATCCCAGCGTAACGGCACCATCCCAGTGTAACTGCCCCAGTTGATTTTTGGGGACCTTATCTGTAATAAAAATCCCCTCATTTACAAGGCCGTGAAAAGGGTAAACATAGAGCAAGGGAGTATCCCTGGAGCTCTCTTTGTAATTTTTGTTCTTTTAATGCATATTACTGTATGCCACATTCTGTATATACAGAAAGTATGCCGAAATTACCTAATATTTACCTATATAATTTTTCCCCTCCTGCTGCCCCAGCTTTTATTCTTTGATAGATGGAATGGGACAAATGAAGTTGTGAATTTTTATTTAAAGTGCTTTGACCTTTAATGGGCCCTAGCATACTTTGTTTCGAGCAATTTGGCTTGCAGTTTTTATCAAGTTAGCACTGGTAATTGACAGATTTAGGCAGATGTATCTGCTCTGATATTTTGAATCCTCATATAACTAAAATATATTTAAGAACACTTGTTCTCCTAATTTTCCACATGAACTTGTATATAATAAAATTATTGCAGAGGGTTATGTGCTCATTTCAGTTTGTTTAAATTCTGTGGTGACAGTGTTGTGCAACACCTTACATAAAATCTTTGTGGAATAGAGGAATGAGTAATTTCCTATAAGCATCATTGACCTACATTTCTCTAACAACATCCAACAGATTTGCCCTCTTGAGATATGGGGGGTATTTTAACCACCAAAAATGGGGGGCTGAGGGTGGGTGGGGTGGGTAGTAAAAATAGTTGATTTCTTCAGTGGGACTGCATCCCAGCTCCAATGCGCCCACTTCTGGGTGTAACCCAAGTGGGTTAGGATGCACGTGCGCAACAGAAGCCGGAAGTCCTGTCCCCACTTAAAGCCGGTGGACAGATAAAGGGGCAATGTAGGTCATTTAAACACTTGAGGTACTTAACTTTTAGTGGATTCTGCAACAGAAACTGATTCAACTTCTCCTGAACGTGTCTCCCATGGCTTCTGAAACATGCCATGGAAATGGAGGCGAGATACAGCTGAAGCTCATTTAGATCTTTAAATCAGTGATTGACACATCTTAATAAAAGGTGAGGTATTGCAGATGGGCACTCAGTTCTCAGGCAAAGGTTTGGCTGGAAATTCTTTGTTTAAACTGAGAATTCTTGTGTTCACACAAATTTCCCAACATTTCGGAGCCCCTTAAACTGACAACATCAGGATGGGGAGCGCAATGGATCTATTCCACATACATCTGAGGAGGAGGAACATCACCATCCACGGCAGGCATGTTGTACAGTTCTGGAATCTGCAGGTGTACAATTAGGGCCTGGAGAAGAGCAGAGGGGGGACCAACGGAGGGGCCGATGTCACAGGAGGCATTACCCATGTGAGAGGGCCTACAGGCAGGGGCTGAGCTTCCTGGACCTCTTTGAGGAGCAGTGCCTACGCAGGCTGAGATTGAGTCGGCAGGTGGTCACAGACATCTGCAGCCTCCTTGAGGAAGAGCTGCTCCCGGCTGGACCTGGTGGCCACGCATTGCCCGCCACAGTTAGTCACAACAGCCCTTAATTTCTTTGCCTCCGGATCTTTCCAGGGCGCCACCGGTGACATCTCCAGGGTGTCTCGGTTGTCTGCACATAAGTGTATAAGACAGGTTAGGAAGTTGGCTGAGCAAAAGGCGACAGAGAGTATGGATAATGGGAAGGTACTCACATTGGCAGGATGTGACTGGAGTCCCGCAGGGATCTGTCTTGGGGCCTCAATTATTCACAATATTTATTAACGACTTAGATGAAGGCATAGAAAGTCTCATATCTAAGTTTGCCGATGACACAAAGATTGGTGGCATTGTAAGCAGTGTAGATGAAAACATAAAATTACAAAACGATATTGATAGATTAGGTGAATGGGCAAAACTGTGGCAAATGGAATTCAATGTAGACAGAACAGGGTACTTTCTAAATGGTAAAAAGTTAAAAACAGTGGATGCCCAAAGGGACTTAGGGGTTCAGGTACATAGATCATTGAAGTGTCATGAACAGGTGCAGAAAATAATCAAGAAAGCAAATGGAATGTCGGCCTTTATATCTAGAGTACAAGGGGGTAGAAGTTATGCTGCAGCTATACAAAACCCTGGTTAGACCGCACCTGGAGTACTGTGAGCAGTTCTGGGCACCGCACCTTCGGAAGGACATATTGGCCTTGGAGGGAGTGCAGCGTAGGTTTACTAGAATGATACCCGAACTTCAAGGGTTAAGTTACAAGGAGAGATTACACAAACTGGGGTTGTATTCTCTAGAGTTTTGAAAGTTAAGGGGTGATCTGATCTAAGTTTATAAGATATTAAGGGGAACAGATAGGGTGGATAGAGAGAAACTATTTCCGCTGGTTGGGGATTTTAGGAGTAGGGGGCACAGTCTAAAAATTAGAGCCAGACCTTTCAGGAGCGAGATTAGAAAACATTTCTGCACACAAAGGTTGGTAGAAGTTTGGAACTCTCTTCCGCAAACGGCAATTGATACTAGCTCAATTGCTAAATTTAAATCTGAGATAGATAGCTTTTTGGCAACCAAAGGTATTAAGGGATATGGGCCAAAGGCAGGTATATGGAGTTAGATCACAGATCAGCCATGATCTTATCAAATGGCGGAGCAGGCACGAGGGGCTGAATGGCCTACTCCTGTTCCTATGTTTCTAGGTGACAGATGGTTTGTTTGCCAGGTCATCCGACAACGTGGCTGACTTCCTATGGATGCAGGGCGCAATCGATTGCACACACGTTGCAATCCGAGGACCTCCACATAGGAACATAGGAAACAGGCCCATATCCCTTAATACCTTTTGTTGCCAAAAAGCCATCTATCTCCGATTTAAATTTAGCAATTGAGCTAGTATCAATTGCCGTTTGCGGAAGAGAGTTCCAAACTTCTACAACCCTTTGTGTGTAGAAATGTTTTCTAATCTCGCTCCTGAAAGGTCTGGCTCTAATTTTTAGACTGTGCCCCCTACTCCTAAAATCCCCAACCAGCGGAAATAGTTGCTCTCTATCCACCCTATCTGTTCCCCTTTAATATCTTATAAACTTAGATCAGATCACCCCTTAATCTTCGAAACTCTAGAGAATACAACCCCAATTTGTGTAATCTCTCCTCGTAACTTAACCCTTGAAGTCCGGGTATCATTCTAGTAAACCTACGCTGCACTCCCTCCACGGCCAATATGTCCTTCCGAAGGTACGGTGCCCAGAACTGCTCACAGTACGCCAGGTGCGTTCTAACCAGGGTTTTGTATAGCTGCAGCATAACTTCTGCCCCCTTGTACTCTAGTCCTCTAGATATAAAGGCCAACATTCCATTTGCCACCTTGATTATTTTCTGCACATGTTCATGACACTTCAATGATCTATGTACCTGAACCCCTAGGTCCCTTTGGGCATCCACTGTTTAATTTTTGATCCAAAGTAGATGACCTCACATTTGTCTACATTGGGCAAAACTGTGGCAAATGGAATTCATTCACCTAATCTATCAATATCGATTTATAATTTTATGTTTTCATCTGCACTGCTTACAATGCCACCAATTTTTGTTGCATCGGCAAACTTAGATATGAGACTTTCTATGCCTTCATCTAAGTCGTTAATAAATATTGTGAATAATTGAGGCCCCAAGACAGATCCCTGCGGGACTCCACTAGTCACATCCTGCCAATGTGAGTACCTTCCTATTATCCCTACTCTGTCGCCTTTCGCTCAGCCAACTTCCTAACCAAGTCCATACTTTTCCCTCGATTCCATGGGCTTCTATCTTAGCTAACAGTCTCTGATGTGGGACCTTATCAAATGCCTTCTGGAAGTCCATATAAATAACTTCAAAAAATTCAATCAGGTTTGTCAGGCACGACCCACCTTTCATAAATCCATGCTGGCTCTCTCTGATTAACTGAAAATTTTCGAGGTGTTCAGTCACCCTATCCCATGAGCCAGGAGTGTTCATACAACGAAAGGGATATCACTCCGTTAATGCACAGCTGGTGTGCGACCGCCTGAAGAGATTTCTGTAGGTGTGTCCCAAATTGCATGGTAGCTGTCGTGATTCATTCATTTTGTGCGAGTCTAACATTCCAGACCTGTTCCAGACAGGAGACGGAGACAAGGGATACCCCCTGCATACGTGGCTCATGACACCTGTGAGAAACCCTACCAACGAGGCACAGCAGCGGTACAACCAGAACCACATCACCATCAAGTCATGGAGCAAGCCATAGGCATATTGAAGATGCGCTTCAGGTGCATGATAGATCTGGGGGAGCCCTTCAGTACAGCGAGGGTGTCCAGAATAATTGTCGTGTGCTGCGTCCTGCACAACATAGCGCAGCAGAGGGTTAAAGCTGGAGGAAGTTGAATGCACTCATCATGTATCCTCTGCTGGCACCAACATTGAGGAGGATGAGGATCACGAGGAGGAGGAAAATGAAGATGGGGAACCCATCGCACAAGCAGCTCGCACTTTGCTGCCTGTGATGCCAGGGATGCTCTCATATCTAACAAGTTCTCATAATGAGATGTGCAATGTGAAGAATTTGACATACTCAGGCCGTTTGGAACAACCGCCGCCACCATGACCACCATCACCACCACTACCATGCCTCTTCCTTTGCACAAAACAGTCCTTCAACCATGCATACACACCCATTGCCCATTGGGCAGGTGTCATCATGTCTTGGCATTATCCCATCCAATATTTCACACTCATCCTCCTTAACTACAATGTCTGCATCGTCCCCCTCTTTTGTGAAAACAAATGCAAAGTATTCATTAAGAAACATACCCACGTCTTTCGCCTCCACACACAGGTTACCTTTTTGGTCTCTAATAGGCCATACTCTTCCTTTAGTTATCCTCTTGTTCATTATGTATTTATAAAACATCTTTGGGTTTTCCTTGATTTTACTTGCAAATATTTTTTCATGCCCTCTCTTTGCTTTCTTAATTACCTTTTTAAATTCACCCCTGCACTATATATACTTCTCTAGGCTCTCTGCAGTATTGAGCTCTCAGTATCTGACATAAACGTCCCTTTTTTGCTTATCCTACCCTGTATGCTCCTTGTCATCCAGGGGGCTCTAGATTTGGGAGTCCCACCCTTTTTTCTTTGTATTATTCTGGTAATACAAAGGAAGGGACAACATAGTGTCAATAGCATTGGCACTGTCAGACCAAATGTTCACAACTTGATCTGATGTTTCAATTATCACAGTCAAAAGCGCTGCATATTGGGCTGAGTGGGGGATACACCTATACTGAATATCTCGATCGGGAAGGACCACGACAAATCCAGTTGCTGGTTTGCCATCGACGTAGAATGGTGATCCGTCTATGTAAACATGGGGTGCTCTCTCTATTACAGCCTTCTGGCCTGGGTGGTCTGCAAATTTCAATAAAGGCAGCGGACACTCATGCGGCTCCCCTTCGTTTTGTAACAGTTGCGGTAGTAAAGTCGTCTGTTTTGGTGTAATGTCGAAATGGTGTTCCATTAGTAACAATGAACAGTGACTGAGACGAGCAGAGGAGACCAATGTGTCCCTGGTTTCATAAGTAGGTTGAGTGGAGTATGAGGTGAATGCAACACCAAGGTTTGTAATCCTGTAATGTATGTGAAATGTTTCACTGCCCAAAAGGGGCCAGTAAGTGTAGTTCACAGGGGTCATATGTCTTTTCTACTCTGGTTAAGATGCATGAGGCGAATGCCAGTGGTAACAGTTTATCCTGTACCTCCAGGCACAGAACGGCTGGTAAACTCTGGTGGGTGGCCTCCACTTCCACGTGGAAGGGCATGTTTGGATCAGGGGCGACCAGTCACGTTGCTTGCATCACCGTCTCTTTTAACAATCTGTTGTGCATCGGTGTGTGTCAGTGCCCACTGGGACTGTACGTCATCCTCCTTGCCTTTTAATAGTTCGAATGGAGGCTTTGCCAATTCGGAGAACCTGGGGATGAATGCCCTTTGGTATCCCACAAGGCCCAAGAATGACTGGAATGCTGTCTTAGAGACTGGCAAAGACATCCTCTGGATAATGTCCACTTTATGGGTTTGTCCAGTGCTTGCCCAGATGCTGAGATAGAAACGTCACTTGCTCCTGCAATAGCTGTGCTTTGCAAGCGTTAAGTTTCAGTCGCACCCCCTTTATTAAATCGAGTAGCTCTTCCAACAGCTGGAGATCAAGTTCCTTTGTTTTAGTTGCTAACAGTAAGTCATCCAGATCCTGCAGTAAGCATTTGGGTTCAGAAAATCCTTTAATGGCTGCGGCCATCCTCTTGTGAAAAATAGTCGGAGCATTGTGGAAGCTTTGGGGCAAGCATCCACTCTGGTCCTTAAAAGTAAAGGCAAACTTATATTGGTCCTCCTTATGGACAGGAATACTCCAAAAACCGTTAGCAATGTCGAGGATGGAGAAATATTTAAAACCAGTTGGTACTTGGGACAACAACGCTGGTGTTTCTCGGACGACGGGTGAACAAGCAGGTGTGACGGAATTTAATTTGCGATAATTAATAGTCAGTCGCCAACTGCTATCTGGTTTCTTTACTGGCCAGATTGGAGAATTTGTAGTGAACGTGCCTGCTCTAACAACACCCTGATGTACCAATGACTGAATTGTATCCCTTACATACAGGTGACTCACTTTAGGAATTGAGTATTGTTTGACGAATGCATGCGGCGGTCCATTGATGGACTATTCCCCTTCCATTCTCCCACCATCACATTTATTCACAGCAAACACATCAGAGCATTTTTGCAACAGACTCCCAACCTCTGGGTCCTGGCGGACCGGAAAGGTGTATGCCTCAGCTTTCTTAATAGCAAACACTGAATAAACATCCGAGATTTGTACGTGAAAGTCTTTGCCACCCGAATTAAGCCACAAACTTTTGTTAGCATAGTCTACTAAAACCCCATACTGAGTCAACATGTCTGTTCCCAATATGCCTTGTCCATCCTTAGTACACACCATCACCGCTGATCGCACACTACACGCAACCCCGGTTATATTTAGGTGAATTGAGGGGACCTTGAAGACATTCTGCAAGGACCCGTCAAAAGCAAGCGTTTCCCTCCGGCCGCTGCATGGCGTTCGGGATATGGAGTATGAATGATGGTCACTGCTGAACCTGTGTCTACAAGCATTATCTGCCGCTGGCTCCCATTAATAACGGCAAAGACCACAGGTCGCGCATGCCCATCACGTCGGAACTCCATTACCGACTGTGTTGGGGTGGGGGGAGGCTGACTCCCTTTATTGATCATCTGACTGTGGGGCCGAAGGTGCTACTACCGCCAATACCTTATATTTTACTGGTCCGTCGGTAAGGCTATTGGTTTCCCATATGGCCAATAGCTTATCCATTTTAGTCACTAATTGTGCCGGTGACTGGTACGGGGGAGGCACACCTCGTCTAAGTCAGCGACAGTCCCAGGAAATATGACCGGCCTTCCCACAGCTATAGCAGATCATAATCCTGCCTATTTTTGACCCCTATCCTCCCGTTGTTTCCTTCCTGGCTCAGTCCCTCTACCACGGCCGCAGGTTTAGTTTTGGGAGTGACCCCTGTAGGACTGACGATAAGACTCCTCACACTTCCCCAAGCCTGGAGAGTATTTCTGTTAATATCTGCCCAGGGGCTATTTTTAGACATGATCGTGCCTAATGTCTGCTTGACTAGTGGCTGTAACTGAGTTTAAAAACATTTGCTTATATAGGATGTCGTCCCTGTAGTTATAGGCTACCCACCACCCCCTCCCTTACTGGTTGTACCGTGGGTTGCGTTCTCTCATACAAGTCGAGGGGTTGGTTACCAAATGCAGTTGGATGTTCGGTAGCTCCCTGTACTGTCTGGGCACAAAGAACCATAAGGTTAAGGTCCCCTATTCCCAAAAGGTTCATGATTTCCCTGAAGAGGACGTCGCTGCCAAAGCCGGCTACCATACTCGCGGGATTAATGCATGGTCGTAGTCCCAGAACAAGAGCTGCCCATAGGACGGCTTTAAGGTCAGCATCCTGTAATTCTGCATGGACCCTCTTAAAATTTCCCCATGCCATATTTATTTTTAGTGGGTCGTCCTCTTCTCTTTTGGGTCCCAATCCCCTGGCCAGGGTCAATGATGCATCATGTTTCAACGGAATTTGTTCCACATTAACTGTAACAATGTCAAGTTGTCCGGCAACTGGGTTGGGGCAGTGGTTGTTCTTGTCCCTATTACATTAACCGGTTTGGAGTCCCAGGGTTCCAACTCCCCATGATTGGAGTTGTGGTAACAAGAGGCCTGATACTCCAAATCGTCCCAATTAACCGCACCATCGTCGGGTCCCCGCCTGGTTATAGCCGACACAAGGGCTGTACGATGATCTAATTTGCCCTGCAGCTCATAGATTTTCAATCTACAACTTGTGTGACCGGCCTCGCGGGCGGGTCGTCTTCGCAATTCGTGAATAGCTCCCCTAGTGTCTTATAGCTGACATTTAAGTTGCTCGTTTTGTTCTCCTAACTCATTGTTCTTTTCCATCAGTTGTTGCGCTCCCACATCTTGTGGCACTGCCACTGCAGCGCCTGCCTGGAGCTGGGCTAGCATGCAGCTGAGATCACCATTTCTGGATTCTAGCTGCTGGTGTTCTTTTGCCGATTCTTTTTCATTTCACCAGTAATTGTTGTTCCTTATGTCACCCCTTTGCTGCATAGTGGGCTGCATAGTTCAACAATTGCCTGCCCTTATCTAACTTGATCTTACCCTCCGTTACTTTACTTTGAATCCATTCTGTCGCCTTTTGACACGAGTCCCCTTCTGGACTAGTCAAAAATGACACTAAATCTGTAACACATAATTTCTCAAACTTCTTATCTCGGGCTCTCTCAACATCAGTTGAGCTAACCATTCTTCCGACACTAAAGTGTTAATGAACCATCACTATACTACTGGTAGGTCGCAGGTCCCCGAAGGTTCCCTTCCTTAACTGACTAGGTGATATCGGTCCACGTCAGTCCTAGATCTCACTTACACCAAATATGCCAATGGCTGTTTTGTCAGTCTCCTGGCTGGCTCTTGCCACTTTGTAGTCAATTTTGACACTCTATTTAATATTCGAGACTGACACCGCAATGGTTAATAGCCATATGACTTTATTTAGCACAAGTAATAATCGATATCTTACAATATTTAAGCAGTAGTTTACAAAGCACAATTGAGAATTATATTGCCCCGTTGTCCTTTGGGTAGAGGCCATGACTCCGTTCCACGTTCCCTCGTACACGTACTCTCATTCTCGTTTACCCGCTAGATACCTTCTTTTCTGTCCTCTACAACAAGCATGAGTTTTGGGCTCTTCTTTATAGTAGAAATGATTCCTGATAATTGACAGCATTAACCCATTCAGGTGACTTTCCCTTACCTCTTAATTACTCAGTGGGCCAGTGGGGGCCTGCCAACAGTGAGCCCTGGGCTGGTGATGTTCACATACCCAAGGGTTACCGCCTTCTAATTTGGAGACCTTTAATCTCTCTTTGTTCAACTTTGTTGCACACCCTACAGTTGATAAATCACCCTATAGGCTCCGAAGGTGACAAGACATACCTAGTTTCAGGATTCCAGGGTGTCTGGAGTAGTGGAGGTGTTACCCATATGTTCTTCCCTTATTTTGTAACAAGACGATTCTAGTGGCTTTTATTGCCTGCAGTTGCAGTAAGCTAATTTAAAAGCATTCCATGTTATAGCACAGTAGCTTCAACTAAAGCTTTAACTAATTAACCCTTTTCGAGCCAAGTTCCCCAAAATACCTTTTAAAACCGAAAACCTATAATTCCTTACAACATTTACCTTGTGTAGTATGAGTTGCTGCCCAAGTATTGCAATTTTGAATAAACAGTATGAGGTTGCATAAGTACCTGTTCCTGAGCAATAACAAATCACTTGCTGCAACAAATCACTTCTTTTAGTCGTACATCCTTTCCATTCTAAGTGATATCTATCACCATTGACGTCCGACATTGTAAAACTGTCTGATGCACGCAGCTTGTTCCAAAGTTTCCAACAGGGTTATTTGTGAATGCTTGAAGCAGTGGAGAGTCATCTTGGCACAAAACAGTGATGAGGCTTTTAAGGGATAAGAAGAGTAAACACTTCAGGTCAGACTGAGAACTGAATATAGAACACAAAAGATGCTAAGCAGCAGTCATCTAAAACATTAATGGGTCATTGCATTTGCCACCTCTCAAGTTGTATGAAGAAGGCTTTATGTTCCTTTGGTACTTGGACAACCTGTCTCTCCATAACATAAATGCCTAGCAGCGATGAAGTAGTCTGGTGCAGGGAGAGTATTCAGTGCAAAGGTAATAGTCAAACATTCCCATCACACCTACTTCGTTGAAGGGGACCTTGACCAGTGCCTTATCCATAATGCCTTTGAACCGAATGTTGGTGGAGAATTTTAAATCCCAAGAATGGGTGGGTTGGGGGCCCGTGGAAAGTTTAAAAATAGTTGTTTTTTGGGTCGTGACCGTGATATTTTCTGACTTTGCGTTCTCAGTGGGAAGCCTGTACTTTTATGCGCCCACGTTAAACCTGGAAGTGGGGCCAGGTTGAGCTCGCAACCGAAAAAACAACTATTTTCAACTACCACCCAACTCGAACCCTCCCGTTCTTGGGGATTGGTGTCAGTCATTATCCTAACAGTTAGTGTGGCATCCATGAAAGTGCTGGTTGTTAGTGAGGAATCCCATAATGCAATTGATATGGGGGCAATTGACATAGGCAGCTGGGCAATCCAAGGAATAAAATTTAAACATAGAGGATGAATTGTTTGTATTCAAATTGAATTTGCATACAAATGGCAGGTGATTGATCTGGAAATTAGTGAAATCTGCGTACCATATTTATGTCAAGCAAGTTATGAACAAATTGATTTCACTGAATTTTGGCACAGTTTTTTATGGAGGTGGAATAAATAAGGAAGAATGTTAGGTTACCTACCTTTAGCTATGGTCTTCTAATTTTTTTGAATGTAGTTGAGGTTGAACATTCAAATTTCTTTCCTTAACTGCTGCTGTCCATATGACCTGCTGAAACTTGGAGCTTCCATTTTATTTCTGTTTAACTTCTGTATTTATTAACTCATCCGCCCTGCTGTTACCGCCTTTCAGAAGAACTGAACTACTGTTCTAGAATTAAGTGTGGCAGATGAATGATATATCTGCCATGGCATTATAGAATGCTAAATTCTTGAGTTCCATTGCCCCAGTTGCTTGGCTGCTTGGAAGCTGGTGTGACAAAAATGAAGAATTTTTGTCCAAGTTTTAAGTTAGTAAGGGATTCTTTAATTCAGTCATGATACATGAGGAGATTGAAAAACAGCCCAACTCAATACAATTTTTTGAAGACCTTTCAGTTGTATCCAGGCAGTTTGATTGAAGGAGGAACCAAGCCACACAGTTTAAAGACCAATATGCTGTTTGATTTGTGTGACGAATGTAGCAGACAACCATTTAATTCAGTCAAACCCCATTAACTGTTTCAAAGGGTATTTATTAGTCAGCACATTTAAAATCGATTAAATTTTATCTAGAACCTTCAAAGTTGGTTTACCGGGAATTCTGAAGAGTATTAGTTAAGGTGGGTAACTCCTGTAGGTGATCAGAAAAGGGAATAAGAATTGTTACCTAAAGGGATTGATTGCAATTAGTTTAGCACAGAGTTGTAAACTATTAATTATTTTGTTTTATGTGAGGAGTTAGCAAAGTTTAACTACTGTAAGAATATATGTCAAGTTTCTGCTGTTTATTCGCTTGTTCATTAATAATGTTCAATAAATTAATTTGACAGTTAAAGGCTAAAACAAGGTCTAGTGTGGAAAGACAGACTTGCATTTATATAGCGACTTTCATATCCTCAGGACGTCCCAAAGCATTTTACAGCCAATGAAGCTCTTTTGAAGTGTAGTTACTGTTGTCATGTAGGGAAACGCGGCAGCCAATTTGTACACAGCAAAGTCCCACAAACAGCAATGAGATACATGAACAGATAATCTGTTTTCAGGTGTTGGTTGAGGGATAAATATTGGCCAGGACACTGGGAGAACTCCCCTGCTCTTTTTCGAATAGTGCCGTAGGATCTCTTGCGTCCAACAGAGAGGGCAGATGGGGTCTCGGTTTAATGTCTCATCCGAACGACGGCACCTCCGACAGTGCCGAACTCCGTCAATACTGCATTGAGGTGTCAGCCTGGATTACGAACATATGAACATACGAACAATGACGGACAGGAAAAGACCCAGTGGTCCAACCAGTCTATCCCACACATCTGCGAAGCCTTGTGCATCACAATATATACACTTTTCACCCCACCTGAAGGCCATGTTATCTCTGGGGCGAGGTGAAAAACCAGATTTAAAAAACAGCGCTCAAGTCTCTGGAGTGGAGCTTGAATCGATTACCTTCTGACTCAGAGGCGAGAGTGCTACCACTGAGCCAAGGCTGACAATGTAATGTCATTCTGCTACTTCTCGAAGTCAGGAGAGTACTGTGGAGGTATGGGATAGAACCAGTAGCTAAAGCAATCTAAAAGTTTTTCTGTTCGTTAACCTGGGTATACTGTCAAACTTATCTACATATTAGGATAAGGGTAAAAACTGTAGAGGAAATAGGGAATGAGGACTTGAAGCTAAAATATCTAGAAGAGTAAAAAGACAGAAAAACTTAATAGCTATTTCTTTTAATTTTACATGGTAGTATAATTGTATTTAAAGAATTGACAATACCACATTTAAAATAGGCAGTCTAACGTTTCAGATTTGTTAATGAAATAATGGGAGAGTAAATTGTGCATACTATTTAATATGTCATTCTTGCTCCCCAATGGTTCATTTAATGCAGAAAATGTGTAACTGAGCCATACGAGCCAAAAGGTTCCAAGTTGAATTCCTGGTCTGCGCTCAGTCAGCTGATCTCAGCTGGGTGGCATAGGGGGAGGGCATAATTGACTTAGCCTTCCTGGGCTAAGGAGGAAAAAAATCAGCCCGTGTTCCCACTCCTGATTGAACAGTTCCACGAAGTCTGTAGCCTCTGGCAACTTACCCAGTGACCATTCTTTGTACACGAGCATCTCAATGTCGACTCATGAACACTTTATAGTAGGCATTATTGGACAGCAAAACAAGTGGAAATTCTGTTTTTTTCTTAGCCCAGGGCACAAAGACAACTTATAGTCCTCCTAATGTAGCCACTGCTGAGATCAGTTATGAGGTAAATTTAATCACTGAATCATGGAGGGGGGTAGGAAAGGAGAAGGATGGAGTCTCAGATAAGTAGAGATTTTAACCACTGATAAAAGGAAAATTCTCTCATAACATCAAATCTTGTCAAGTCCACCAAACTGTATGGTGTAGGAAAAACAACTTCTAACTTTGTAATTTCTCTTTCGACCTGCCTTGACAGTTGTAGACAAGTTTTATTTAGGCTGAAGAAGCAAATAACTGCTGCAGAAAGAGTTTTACTAGCCAGTGTTTACTTGAATTATGATTGCAGAGGAAAGCAGACTACCACTCTAGTTTTGAAATGTGGCAGAATTTTAACAGATCTATGAAACTGTAAAGTAGTTGAGATATATAGTTTAATTGTTCTGAGCTTTTGGTTATTGAAATCTCAAACTAAATGTAACCCCATCTTGATTGTAAACTGCATAAATGACACAACATTGTTTAAAGCAGTAGCAAATGTATCATTGGTTAAGACCACGTTGGTCCAAAGTATACATAATTGATCAATCAAGCATTTAAAAAAAAATTATGAATGCCAGTTTGCTCCTCTTGATCTTCCTTTATTACCCAAATCTTATAAAAAGATTGATTAAGTTGCCATGCCCTAAAATTAAATGGAAAGAACTACACAATACTTTTGTTGTATTGTAATCTGTAATTACATATCTTTAAAAATAAAATTCAAACCTTAACATTACCATTGTCTGCCTTTAAATGATTAAAGGGTGTTGGAAACTGGACAGCGTTCACTATATGGTGATTTTCTGATCTCTGCATTGGTTTTGTCCTACAGGCAGAGGGGAAATTAAAGCAGTTACCCTGGTCTGCTTTTGCAGCTTCCTTACTCATATATTTTCTGGATGTGTTGTTCTATGATACTTCCCTGAATCAGTTTTTACAATTTTTCCAGAGCTAGTATAGTTGCTTTTTTTTTACTGTATTAATTATCAAGTGCCTTTTTAGTTTGAAATGTAGAAACTCTTTTGAAAACTGGCTTTTCCATGTAGAAAAGCAACCCCACATCTTGATTCCACCAGTTCATTCTAGTCTGAAGCATTTATATAAAACATGATGCTGATCTGGCCAGGAACATTTACATAATTACATGATGATAATGATCAAAGAAGGGAAATAAACCTATCAGAGCATGATAGTGGAGTTTGCCACTGAGAAAAATAGGTCATTGAACCAACAGGTTACTAGGGCATTGAATATTTATAAGTTCATCTACGCAAGTTGCTGCTTGAGATAAATGTTCTTACATTTTTATCATTTTCAAAAAATAAAAACACCTATGGTTGATTTCATTCCAGATAAAGGAGGTTTTAAAATCGGTCACAAATAGCAGATAACAAATTGTGTCTGAACAGTAAATTGATTTTTTACGGAGTAGACTTTCACTTGATACTGTGTAGGTGTCATTTCAGGTTCAAATTAAGCATTTAAAAATATTCCTGACTCTTTGCTTAAAGCAGTTCCTGGTACTGTATTGTACTAAAGAATGCTCACATTTAAATACAGTGGAAGTGAAATGTATCAGTGGGGTGAGGTTGATTAAGTTTAGCAAAAAAGTTGATATATGTACAAAATGTATTTTCTGTTGCTAAAATTATCAAAAAAATTTTTGTCCCCAATAGACTTAGTCATAGCCAGACAATATTTTATTCCCTCATTGTACTTAGCTGTAATTCTTATTTCTGTTTTAGTGAATGTGATGTGTTGATACAAAAAATAGAACAGCTTTTCAGCCTGTGGTTTGTTTTTAACTATATTTTTATTCATTCTCGGGATGTGGTCATCGCTGGCAAGGCCATTTGATCTATAGCTTTCCTGCAGCTTGAATTCTGAAACTGTGAGGTAAATCATGTTGACTTTGGAACTTGCAGTATTAACTAATTTTGGTCAATAAGATAATCCACAGGATGAATCTGTAGAAAAAATGGATCTGGAATGGGATTTATGTCTAGAGCTTTATTGTCATATCTAATTTGTATTTTCAGTCAGCCTATATAAACCAGCTTTAAAAAAAAGCATATCCTCAATGATATTGATGTGAATTTGGTGTACTTTGTTTAATGCTGGCAAAGGTGATATAATTGTCAATGCAAGTAACTGAAACAGTGTATTAACTTTGATTCAAAATTACAATAGCACATTATTAGTTGGGTTAAATTTGATATAGCATAATTCAGTTTCAGAACTGAGTATCGCATCTTTATCTGGGTTCAGTTTAGCATAGCTGACTGAAGACAATGGGGCTACCTGAAAGGACTTAATGACAGGCAATCGCACAGAGGAGAGGTCGTGGACGAGGCCAGGGTGATCAGCTGTATCAAACATTACAGAAAAATCGAGGAGGAAGAGGAGCGATAGCATACCACAGTCACAGTCACAGAGTCGTTTATGACTTTGGCAAGGAAAGTCTCAATGCTGTGATGTGGGCAGAATCCGGACTGGGGGGGAATTTAAATAAGGAGTTTCTGGAGAGATGGACATGAAGTTGCGAGATGATGTCCTGCTGGGGCACCTTAGAATGGAAAGGGATGTTAGACATAAGGTGATAGAGAGGATGGATGGGTCAAAGGTTCATTTTTTTGAATAGGCACTGATGACAGCAGTTTTGTACAGGAGAGGGTTGGTGCCTGTGGAAAAGGAACAGTTAATATTATCAGCTAGCATGGGAGTCAGAGTTATAGTTATAAGATCAGGAGTTGGGTGGAAATGGGTCAAGGGAGCAAGAAGTTGTCTCGTTGAAAAGATGAGATTGAAGAGAGCAATGACCTTTCTCCCCCAAAGTGATGATGGCTCGAGTGGTTGGGAAACTAGGGAATGATTTTGGAATATTAGGCATTTCTGGCAGAAGCGAGTGAGGCATGGAAAGGCTTCAAATTATCAAAACCAAAGTTAGCCAGGTGCGTGTTGTTGAGAAAGTTGCCCACAACTTCTTTTTTGCATTACTGTCCAACTGAGCAGAGTTCTGAATCTGTTAAGGTCTTTTACTTATTGGTGTCTTTTTTTGGCCCAACAGGTCAGGTGGTATCAGCAAGATGTTTTGTTGTGAAGTTAACCCCACATAGCCAGAGTTACTATATTTTTCTACAAATGTTTTGAGTCTTGGAGATTATAACTGAGCAACACAGTCACATTCAGGCCAGTTTAGGCATTGACTCCAATACTAAATTCTAATTTTTAAAAAAATGTTCATGTAGGGTAAAGCCTTATTTTTTTAGTACCAGGTTATTTTCACTCTGTACTTTGACGTACTGCTGCCCAATGGATTTCTTGGTTTGTCTTTGATATCCTTTTTTCCAATGTCCTGTATGAACTTTTACAAGGGTTGGGCTTCAATTTTGGGGAGTGGGAAAGAAATGTTTCATGATGGACTTTTGTTCTGTAAGGCCCAGATGTGCCACATTCTTTCATAAATTAGCCCATAATAATGAGATAATTTTGGCAGAAATGGTTAACTTAAATAGAATTACATAGAATGTACAGCACAGAAACAGGCCATTCAGCCCAACTGGTCCACGCCAGTGTTTATGCTCCACACGAGCCTCCTCCCACCCTTCTTCATCTAATCCCATCAACATATCCTTCTATTCCTTTCTTCCTCATGTGTTTATCTTATCCCCTTAAATGCATCTATGCTAGTCGCCTCAACTACTCCATGTGGTAGCGAGTTTCACATTCTAACCACTCTCTGGGTAAAGAAGGTTCTCCTCAATTCCCTATTAGATTTATTAGTGACTATCTTATATTTATGGCCCCTAGTTCTGGTCTCCCCTGCAAGTGGAAACATCTCTATGTATAACCCCATCAAGCCCTTTCATTATCTTAAAGACCTCTATCAGGTCATACCTCAGTCTTCTCTTTTCTAGAGAAAAGAGCCCTAGACTATTCAATCTTTCCTGATAGGTATGATCTCTCATTTCTGGTATCATCCGGTAGTCTATTTTGCTTCTTCTCTAGTGCCTCTCTATCCTTTTTATAATAGAAACCAGAACTGTTCTCAGTACTCCAAGTGTGGTCTAACCAAGGTTCTATACAATTTTAACATAACTTCCCTGCTTTTCATTTCTGTCCATCTAGAAAGGAACCCCAGTGCTTTGTTTGCTTTTTTTATGGCCTTATTAACCTGCGTTGCTAGTTTTAGTGATTTGTGTATCTGTACAACCAGATCCCTCTGCTCCTCAACCCCATTTAGACTCTTATTTTCCAAGGAGTACGTGGCCTCCTTATTCTTCCTACCAAAATGTACCACCTCACACTTATCCATATTGAAATTTATTTGCCTATTACACACCCATTCTGCAAGTTTATTAATGTCTTCATGTATTTTGTCGCAGTCCTCGTCGGTATTAACTATACCCCGACAACTATATATTTGGTGTCGTCTGCAAATTTTGAAATTGTACTTCCGATTCTCGAGTCCAAATCGTTTATGTAAATGGTGAACAACAGTGGTCCCAGCACCAATCCTTGTGAAACACCACTTCCCACCTTTTGCTAGTCTGAGTAACTACCTTTAACCCGTACTCTCTGTTTTCCGTTTTGTAGCCAGTTTACTTGTTCCCTGACTCCACATTCTTTGACCTTGGTCATGAGTCTACTATGTGGTACCTTTATTGAAGACCTTTTGAAAATCCAAATATATTACATCTACTGCATTATCCTTGTCTACCCTTTCTGTTACTTCTTCAAAGAATTCAATGAGGTTGGTCAAACGTGACCGTCCCTTTTGAAATCCTTGCTGACTATTCTTTATTATATTGTTGGTTTCTAGATGTTTTCTGTTACATCTTTGAATAGAGATTCCATTATCTTTCCTACCACCGACGTTAAGCTAATTGGTCTATAATTCCCTGAACTTGTACTATCTCCCTTTTTAAATATAGGAATCATATTAGCTGTCCGCCAGTCCTCTGGTACTATTCCCTTTTCTAATGAATTTTTATATATATGTGATAGTGCCTCTGTTATCTGTTCCCTAACTTCTTTTAATATGCTCGGATGCAATTCATCCGGACCAAGGGTTTTATCCTCTCTAAGTTTGATTAGTTTATCAATTATCTTCCCCCCTTTCTATCTTAAATGTCCTTGTATCTTTTTTGATCTCTTCTTCTAATGTCATGCCCACCTTGTTAGTCTCCCTGGTAAATACCGAGGCAAAGTAATTATTTAATTTTTCTGCCATTTCACTGTCAGTACCTGTGAGTTTATCGTGTGTATCCCTTAGTGGCCCTATCTCTATCCTGATTTTTTTTCTTTTATTTAAGCGTCTGTGGAATACCTCATTTGTTTTTACATTGCTTGATAATTTAATTTCGTAGTTTCTCTTTGCCTCCCTAATTGTTTTTTTGACTTCTTTCCTAATCTTTTTGTATTCCCTTTTGTCATCCTCTCCTTTTGTTGTCTATGTACTTAGTGTATACCTTTTCTTTAGTTTCATATTCATCCATGGTGTGTCATTACTGGCTAGTTTGTTCTTGCTTTTTAGTGGGATATATTTCCCCTGGACTCTTGATCACTATTTTAAATGTTTTCCACTGCTGTTCTATTTTTTTTTTGTCAGTAAATGTTTCCAGTTTATTTTCCCTAGATCCATTCTCATCCTCTTAAAATCAGCTTTTTTCCAATTTATTACTTTGATTTTTGTCTTACTTATGTCCTTCTCAATCTTTATCTTATACCTTATTATGTTGTGATCGCTATTGCCTAGATGTTCCCCTACACTTCTCTGTTCTGGTTCATTTCCCATTACTAGATCCAGTAGTGCTGCCTAATAATAATAATAAAAAGTAGCCTGCTCACAATGAAATAATGAAACAAGGTTGGTGATATTGCTTGAAGAAAGTCCGCAGTACTCAGTTCTGGGTTCCAAGACCACAAATTTCAACTTCAGTAGTAAGCCCTTAAACTGGTTGTGAAAATTATTGTTAAATCGATTTAGTGATACTGGAATCATTTCCCTCTGTACCACCTGGTGTACCCAGCTTCAGCAGAAGACAGTCAATGCTAAGGTTCCATGGCAGCCTCCATGCCCTACCCATACTGAAGTGATTCTGCCTTGTGTGGTGGAATGCTTAAATAGTAGATGGATCCCAAGAACTTAACCAGATAATTTTGCAAATAGAAGTGGTGCTGACGTTCTTTTAAAATCATCTCCAAGGTCAGTCAATTTTTGTGCAAGCAAACATTGAATGCTGATCAACAAAGTCTGGGGCTTGCTGCTTAGATCCATTCGAGATAAGGCACTGTGCAGAAGATACTCTCTTGTATCTAGCTAGAATAGAAAACCGGGTTGCAAAGCTTCCCTGCAAAAGAATGTTTAGCCTCACAAATGGATTCTTAAACAAAGCCATTGCATTGAAGATACTCCAGAAGTGGGAATGCCTATAACATCCATGGGGGGAAAGGCAATACTTTGTTTCCCTTCCAATGGGTTTTGCTGACAGGTAGTTGAGGGTTTGGAGCATGGTTTGTGATGATGTCCAAGGGTCTAAGCTGGACAGTCATGCCGTACTGCTGACACAAGTGTAGTTATAGTTTGCATGGGAGATAATGTCCACTTCAGAGTCCCTATCACTGTGGGGTGAGTGGAATAAATTACTAAATTTCTGCCCTGATGTTCAGCACTGTTTTTTGAGAAAATATGCACTTTACCAACCGTGGCCACTAATGAAAAATTAGCTTGTTCACAAATAACTGAAGTAAGGCTCAAACTGGCCTTCTGAATCGACACTTATTCCTTACTGATATAGATTATAGAATCATAAAATGTTGCAGCTTAGAAACAGGCCATTCAATCCACCAAATCTGTGCCGATTGTTTTATTCCACATGAGCCACCTAGTCTAATCCCTTCTCTTGTTTGCACACTTTAAGAATTCTCTTTTTTTAAAAGCAATCATCTAATTGCCTTTTTAAAGAATTTATGAACTCTGTTTCAAAAATAGTTTGTGGCAGAGAATTCAACATTCTAACCATCCTCTCCGTAAATAATTTTTTTTCTAATCTCCCCTTTTGTGACTAGAGAATCACCTGTGGCTTTGCTTATGGTAAGTTGGAGGTTTTATAAGAACAAGAATGTTATGCAAAGTAGAATAATCAGGGACACTGATTTATCAGCAGAGGGAGCAGCGTAGGGCCTGGGAGTAATGGGACGGGTTCTTGGGGTATAGCAGTAGTTTGAAGCATGTCCCAGGATAGGAAAGCACTGGGGAGAAGGTCAAGGTTCCATGATTCTGGGAATGCTACAGTGGATTGGGGAGGTTGATGGAACACTGGGACAAGATCTTGGATCATTGGGAAACAGGGTCCAGAGATGTCCTGAAATCAAGGAGCAATAAGAAGGGGTCCAGGGTTCTCGGAGGGAAAGGGGGGACAGGAGTCCTGGGCTTCAAATAAACTTTTAACCCCCTTCATGTTGTCTGTTATCTGGTTTTTCAGCACTAGTGACTCAGTGCCTCATCAGGCTGAAGCTGGCTCAGATGGTACTGCAATAGTAGTAGAAACCCGATAGGGAGAAATGGAGGATGTTGGCGTCAGTGGTGCCTGGCGATAGCATGTGAACATCATTCACTGGGGAAGAGTCAACTTGGCAGATAGAGTAAGAGCAGAAGAGGTGGAAGAAGCAGCTAGTGAGAGGTTGCTGTAGCACTGTGTGTTAAAGCTAAGGCTAGGGCTAGAATGGAACCAGTTGCCAATACAATATAATCTGAAATCTGCCGAATTCTTAACTTTGCCTGGCCTTCCTTTTACCAGCAGTGGCTCAGAGCCTTATTAATCAACATGGACCTATTCCTATTACTATTGACCAATGAGTTTTCTAGAAAGCGACACTAACATTTGGAACAGTAACATGATTACTGTTGGGTGATAAGCTGGCTCAAAAGTGATGCTCCCAATTTCTAAATTTGTCTGTGGATAATTAAGTACATTATGATGATTTTCAGTGTAATCCACATAGTTGCTGTGGTGCATTTTTCAGTGGTAATTTCCAAATACTTTATTTCAAATTATGGATGCTTGTTTTTTCATTTTTTCCCCTTTTAGGTAATTGGCCAAATGTCTCCCATAAGATGAAGTATCTTTGACTCAACTGCCGCAAACAGAGAGCAAAATGAGCTCGAGCTGTGCTGACAGGTATGAGCTTTATATTTTTATTTTTAATAAGTTAAAACTTTTTATCAGAGTAAAATTAATCAGCAGTAATGTATTTGGAGGTCTGGGAGTTTAGTTGAATTATTTTTGTCGTATATCTGTACTTTTAGTTGAGTCCCAGTGGTGGGTAATATTCCACTTTGGTTAGTCGTGTGTGTAGAAATGTATTTTCTTGGCTGGACTCTATGTATGATCTGTTGTCTCATTTCAGTGACTGTAGACATTTTGTGCCTTTTGCTTCATGGAAGCTTATCTTGTGGAATGGATCATATGATGTTAATTGCTGTAGAAAAGTTAAAGACAATTAAGGAAGAGTGCTTTGGGATGCTCTTTTCATCTTAAGCCTTTAGAGTCTCACTCCCAGATTCTGTTACAGAGGAACTTCAATTACTGAAGGGAGCCCCCTTCTGGATGATGGAAACTGGCAGATAATCAATAGTCCCCAATGCATGATCTTAAACCTTTGGTATAACAATACCCTAGGCACACTAATAAAGACAAGTAAAATACAAATAACTAAAGAAATATTTTTATAGTTTTATTCATTGCTGTAGGATTTGAAGAGATACACAAATTAAAAAGTAAAAATTAATTCATAGAAGTAGAAGGAATGTCTGGATTGGAGGTGGGGATCGTGGTGCTAAAGTTGAGGACTCCAATGTAATCCTCGTATTGCATGTTGTGAAATCCTCATCCATGTTTTTGTTACCTCCAATAATATATAATAAGTGGAATCTACTATTCCAATGCTCTCCTGGCTGGCCTCCAATCTTCCACCCATCATAAACTTGAGCTCATCCAAAACTCTGCTGCTCATATCCTAACCTGCACTGTTCTGTTCATCACCCATCACCCCTGTGCTCATTGACCTACATTGGCTCCCGGTCCACCGAAGCCTTGATTTTAAAATTCTCATCCTCATGTTCAGATGCTTCCATGGCCTTGCCCCTCCCTATCTCTGTAATCTTCTCTGACCCTACAACACTCCAAGAACTCTGCGTTCCTCCAACTCTGGCTTTTTGTGCATCTCCCACTCCCTTCGCTCCAGCATTTGCGGCCGTGCCTTTAGCTGTCTAGGCCCTAAGCTCTGGAATTACCTCTCTAAACCTCCCTGCCTCTCCATCTCTCTTTCTTCCTTTAAGAGGCTTCTTAAAACCTCTTTGCTCTTTGCTCAAACTTTTAGTAACCCATCCTAATATCTTCTTTGGCTTGGTGTCAATTTTTGTCTAGTTTTGCTGTTGTGAAGCGACTTGAGACGTTTTACTACGTTATTTGCACTATATAAATGCAATTTGATGTTGTTGTTCAACTAAAACCTGTAAAGCCTTTTTGTAGTCCATACAGCCTTTTTATAGAGACTTTTTCAGTTGGCACTAACTAGTTCCTCCTCCTAACTATCACTAGTAGCATTGGTCCCTTCCTACATCTTGCACACTGTCAATCATCTTTTAACTGATACCTGCACTGCTCTGCATCACACTCGAAATACTCCTTAATGTCTTACTGGTGGAGCTCCATTTTTTTGCTAATATTCAGAATGTCTGCGGCATTAAACTACTTCTTGACCTCCTCAAATCCAAGGAGCTCCTGATCGTCGATATCTTCCTTCAAATCAAAGAAGTCATGGGCACTCATCTCTGCCACTTCAGACCGAATCTTGCACCAGGAACAAACTTGGATAACTGGGTTTACCTGATCCCAAACATGAGCAGCGCCAGATAAGGCATCTTTCACTGGCAGAGCTATAGAATGATGTGCCAGTCTGAGTAGCTACAGATACCTTAAAGGAATCTGCTTTCTTTGCTGGTACTGCACAGCTTGAGAACCATTTACATGGCTATGGCAAAGGAATGTGATCTACTCTTTGTGCTCTGAACCAATGGTCTCTTGCTTTGATGCAACAGGAAAACATTTCCAGTACAGGTGAGACTTGTCTGCATTGTAATTGATAGCCCATGATAGTTTCCCTGAGAAGGTGGTGGTGGGCCTTCTCCTTGAACTCCTGCAGTCCATGTGGTGATGGTACTTATAAAATCCTAGCACTCCCTACCTAACAGCATTGTGGGACCACCTTCACCACACAGACTGCAGCGGTTCAAAAAGAAGGCCCACAACCACCTTCTCAAGGGCAACTAAGGATGGGCAATAAATCTTGGCCTTGCGAGCAATGTCCACATCCCAGGAACGAATAAAAAAAAGATGTCTTGTAGGTAATTCCATGGTATCCACCCAGCGACAATGAAAGAATAATGACATATGTCCAAGTAAGGATGGTATGTGACTTGGAGGGGAACTTGGAGATAATGGTGTTCCCGTGACATTGGAATCAAAGACTGGTAGCAAAACTGTAATTGAACAATGGGCGACCTTTAAAGAGGAGATGTTTCGGGTACAGTGTAGGTACATTCCCACAAAGGGGAAAGGTAGGGCAACCAAAGCCAGAGCTCCCTGGATGACGGAAGAGATAGAGTGTAAACTGAAGCAGAAAAAGGAGGCATATGACAGATGTCAGGTTGATAATACAAATGAGAACCAGGCTGAATATAGAAAGTATAGAGAAGAAGTGAAAAAGGAAAAGGGGAAAAGAGAGAGTATGAGAATAGACTGGCGGCTAACATAAAAGGGAATCCAGAAGTCTTCTGTAGGCATATAAATAGTAAACGGGTAGTAAGAAGAGGGACCAAAAAGAAGATCTATGTGTGGAGGCAGAGGGCATGGCTGAGGTACTATATCATTACTTTGCATCTGTCTTTACCAAGGAGGAAGATGCTGCCAAAGTCACAATAAAAGAGGAGATAGTTGAGATACTGGATGAACTAAAAATTGATAAAGAGGAGGTACTAGAAAGGCTGGCTGTTCTTAAAGTAGATAAGTCACCTGGTCTGGATGGGATGCATCCTAGATTGCTGAGGGAAGTAAGGGTGGAAATTGCAGAGGTGCTGGCCATAATCTTCCAATCCTCCTTAGATATGGGGGTGGTACCAGAGGACTGGAGAATTGCAAATGTTACACCCTTGTTCAAAAAGGTGTGTACGGATAAACGCAGCAACTACAGGCCAGTCAGTTTAACCTCTGTGGTGGGGAAGCTTTAGAAACGATAATCCAGGACAAAATTAATAGTCACTTGGACAAGTGTGGATTAATAAAGGAAAGCCAGCACAGATTTGTTAAAAGCAAATCGTGTTTAACTAACTTGATTGAGTTTTTTGATGAGGTAACAGAGAGCGTTAATGAAGGCAATGCGGTTGATGTGTATCAAACGCCTTTTGAAAGTCCATATATAGTGCCACATAATAAGCTTGTCAGCAAAATTGACGCCCATGGACTAAAAGGGGCAGTGACAACATGGATACGAAATTGGCTAAGTGACAGGAAACAGAGAGTAGTGGTGAACGGTTGTTTTTTGGACTGGAGGAAGGTATACAGTGGTGTTCCCCAGAGGTTGGTATTAGGACCATTGCTTTTTTTGATATCTATTAATGACTTGGACTTGGGTGTACAGGACACAATTTCAAAACTTGCAGATGACACAAAACTTGGAAGTGTAGTAAACAGTGAGGAGGATAGTAATAGACTTCAAGAGGACATAGACAGGCTGGTGGAATGGGCAGACACATGGCAGATGAAATTTAACGCAGATAAGGTCTAAGTTTTCTGCACCCTCTCTAATGCCTTCACATCCTTCCTAAAGTGCGGTGCCCAGAATTGGACACAATACTCCAGTTGTGGCCGAACCAGTGTTTTATAAAGATTCAACATAACTTCCTTGCTTTTGTGCTCTATGCCTCTATTTATAAAGCCCAGAATCCCATATGCGTGTTGGGTGAAAGCGCAGATAACGAGTAATGATGCAAGTATTCATGTCCCTCCAGCAAAGAAGTTAAAACCTAAATGAGAAAAAAATCAAACTTTTAGTTAAGTTCTTGTTAAATGTATCAATGGTGAATTCCAGTAGCAGTCTGTAGGTGCAGAGTCAAATTGAAAAATGGGTATTTTACTGCAGCTTAAGCCTGGGGTAAGGGAGCTTAACCAAAAGAGAAGATTTCAAATTGCTGTCAGAGGTGAGAGAAGTGAATAGCACAGAGGTGTTTTCTATTTAAGAGTATGGAAATACTACCCCAGGTAGTGGGTGCATCATAACAAAGTTAGTTACTTGGGCATAGGGGAAGTAGCATTGTGTGACAAGACTAAGCAGGTCTGCCACTTTGTGCAAGTTTTAATGTATTGCAGATGGCTGATGCCACACAATCATTGGCAACAAAGGTCTCCAATGCTCTCAACATTATGCAAAATAAATCTTCTAGCGGCAGGGAATGTTTCAGAATTCAATCACTTTGGGGTTTGGGCAAATGACATTTTAATTTCTGCACAATGAAGGGATTACTAAAAATCATACCAAAAGCCAATTCATTTAGTTGTGCAGTACTACTGGTGTAAGTCATGTATTTTTGTGCTCTATTTGCCCCTTATGTGTTGGTTGTAGATGTGCCTTACTGCTACTGCAAGATTAATTACAATTGAATTCAGTTTGGTGTCTTGATCTGTGTGTTTAGTATGGTTTTCTGGAATGTTTTCCCCTTATAAATTGAACTTCTGTTTATTTCTGCATATGTGTCATACTTCTAACTGTCCCTCGAATTGAGGGGGTAGCACTGGTGGACAACTGCATAGGCAACTGGCGAGTTTCAGGTCATACAAAAGGCTTTATCTGTGACTGATCTTGATGGACCTACATCAGCGCCAGGAAAATTTCTGTTGTAGTTGCTGTGGACTTGGTGCTTTCGGTGCTTACTGTCACGTGTAAGGGCTACATGAGGGCACAGACCTGCCACTGATAATGCCAACTGTTTCCTTGTATTCTGTAGCATGCATTGATGGGGATCTACTCACAATGTCCATTTGTCTGTGTGAGAAAAGGTCATTGGATATTTGAGGTATCAGCATCTCTCCAACATGGTTGTCTGTAGTCATTCTGCAAGTGAGATGAAGCCAACCATAATTGCATCTAGGAGTTTGGATCCCAAAGCCTCTATAACAGCAATTACAACATTCATGAGAGATGCTTTTACTGTGCCTATGGTCTCCCGTGTTGCTGCTTTTGCCATATATCAATGGTAGACTGTGGCTCAGACAATTGCTACCCCATGACCTATGTGGAAAATGGCAGCAAATCGATGCTCTTGTTATAGGTGTATATGTCTCCATATAACTCCCTAGACAGCGTCAGCAAGCTGGGTGCCTGTCTTGTACCATCTGACCCCTCATTACTCACCAGCTATCCTTCCTTACCAGTGTCTGGTGCTACTTCCTTAGCATCACAAGCTACTTCCCCCATAATGTATGTATTGGTGCAGGTGCTTGGGTGTAGCTTGTGGTTCATTTAGTTTTCCTTGCTCTATAAAAGAGCAATAAAGAAACATAGGCTTGCATTTAAATAGTGCCTTATCACATCTCTCAGAAACGTCCTGACGAACTTCACACAAAATGCATTACTTTTGAAGTAGAGTTGACTATAGTTATGTAGGTAAACGTGGCAACCAATTTGCACAAAAACCTCACAAAAAGCAAATGGATGGATGACTAGTTAATCTGTTTTGGTGATGTTGGTTGAGGGAGGACTGTTGGCCAGGAGACTAGGAACTGCTTTTTTTTTTGAATAATGACATGGATCTTCACTGTCCACCTGAACCTCAGGAACAGGAAGATGGGGCCTCGAATTAATGTCTCATCCAAAGCAGCACTCCCTCAATACTGCATTGGAGTTTATGTGCTCAAGTATTGGAGTGGGACTTAAACCCACAATTTTCTGAATCCAAGGTGAGAGTGCTACCAATTGGAATTCCATGCTATGATCTCCTGCCGTATGCCAGTTTTGTGTTTAAACATCTGAGCAGTGGGGGTTGAAATTTCTTTTGGTCCGTGCAGCTTCTTTCCCGGAGATTATTCTCTCTCCCATCATAGAATATAATGTAATTTGCATTATCCTGTTATTTTCATTTTTAAAACATTACTTGTTACATCCGTGCTAAAATATTTCTGTCTTGGTACTGTTTCTTTTGCATATATCTTTCATCACTATTAGGTTCCTAAGCACCTTCTTTGAGGGCTCTCCTACCCATCAAAAATGACCTCACATCACTCATTAAAGATGTTACCAGCACTAGTAGGGCCTTATTAATCAGTTTTATCGCTTTCAATTTTCACTAAAAATTGTGTACATCACAGCAGGATTTTTTTCTTATACTGAGAAACCAAGGTGAAGGGTCAAGGCACGTAGTGCAGGATACCATCATGACTGAAAATAGTGACAGAAGACAAGATAAATCAAAAAGTAGCGATTAGGTGATGCCAAGTTCAGGCTTTAAAAGCCTTAGGATTGTAGGAAGAAGGAAAGACTGAAGGAGAATTAATATATTTGATAATATACTAGTTAAGTAGTTCATTAGCTGCTCAAGAAGCTTAAATGATCATTATTGAAAGTGCGTCATGATTGTATTTTTTGTGTTGCTGAAGAAATTGTAATCTTGGAAATCATAAATTTCAAAGTCCACATTCCAGTCATTTCATCAGTTTGTTAATTTGGGTGGAAAATAGTAATCTTTGCCCTTCTTGTTGAGTATAGACTCCTAAATGAAGAGAAAAGTCATTTTTGCTTTGATAATCCTGTGTCTATGGCCCCGATTGTAAAGCATAGGCGAGTTCCGAGCCGGGGGTGGGGGGGAATGGAATTGTGTGCGTGAAACCCAGAAGAAAATTTAGCAAGTAGGAATGTTGGATTTTAACTTGATTGGCTAATTAAATTTTTCCTTCTGGGTTTCGCAGCTCCAAGCTGTGACAGTATTGGCCCTTTAAATCGACTATTTAAAGGGCCAATGTAAAAATGGAATTTGGAGGAGCTAGGAGATTTTGGAAGGAGAAGGTGAGAGTTAGTGAAGATGGATTCAGGATGAGCATTTCTGACCAGGCTTGAACAATGACTACAAATTGAAATCTAGGTGCACATGTTGGACACCAAGTATGGTTCTTGCAACCCCAACTACAATAATAATTCTGTTGGGGAAAGAGTAGAGAGAATAGAAGGTGAAGACAAACAAGGCAGGTTACGAGAAGAAAGTGTTACCCATATGGAGTGTCTGTATGGGTCTTGTATTTTACGTTTAGGACTATCAGAGAAGTATATATGGAATTCACATTTTCTAGGAAGGTGTTCCAAGTATGTGCACTGCTGGAAATGGATGTAACTAGTAGTGATTCCAGCTGCTCTGTAGCTGTGAAAGTGACAGCAGCCATTGTATTCTGGCTAGTGGGTCATTCCTGGCATCTTATTTTATGACATTGTGTTACTGTCATGTGCCAAATAGACCAGATGTTGAGGCTACTTAGGTGGCAGATTGAGATCAACTGCATGCATAGGGGAATGGAGATATATATGTTGGCAGCCAATCCAATAGTTTTAATCGGTCATAAAGGCTTTCATTCCATCAACATGCTGCAGTGGCCAGAAAATGATCCTTGTGGTAATTATACAATATCAACAAATTATTCATTCATTCTAAGTCTGGTTTGTTTGAATGAGATAACTGACTAGAAGGCTGGCTTTTTGGGGATAGTGGGTAGATTCTGAAGTCGTGTCTTCAGTACCTCAACACGGTGGCACAATCCCTGGGAACCAGGGAATCCATGTTGGACATGCGGATGCAAATCTGTGCCTTGGCGTTCCATGACACAGCAGGTTGAAGATCCAGTATGCTGCACAATTCTGTTACCCCAAGTTCATGTGATTTTTCACAAGTTTCTTGTTTCACTAAAAATTTGCGTGGTTAGAATTTCCATAAGTAACTGTGAATTTTTTTTATTTTTAAAAATTGTTTTTTTTACAAATCAGTCCTCAAAATTATTCAGTTGGAGAAGATATTTAGTTCCCTGTCGTGATAATTAAAGAAGTGTTCATTCAGAGTTCTTGTGAGTGTCAGAGAAGCATTAATGGAACAGAAAGTGGAACCAGATCCAAAGGTTCCTCAGTCCTATGATCACAAGTAAATCATTGCTAACCTGACTGGACCAGTTATGGTTGTTGCATGCGTCTAATATACGTATATTGTCTTAAGAATGCAGCTGAGTTTATGTGATTACAAATCATCGAATAGGGGATTTTATGATTGACATCCAGTAGAACTTGGATAACCATAATATTAGTTTCAGTTTCTGCTACAGACTGAAGTTTTAAAAAAAAAATCCCAACTCCCTTTCAGTTTAAAGGTCTGTGATATCTGATTGAAAAAACTGGTGAGTGAACTATCATAAGGATGTGTAAATTCCATCTTGAAATAGCAACTTGAAAGCGAGAGCCATTTGATGCAAAGCAAACTGTAGACCACTTCCTCATGTTGATGTTATGTGAACATTGTTTAAACAACTTCAGTGAATCTGGTGACAACTATTCAAATGTCACAAGTGTATTTGACTCAGAGCTGCATAGGCACAATGGAGTGTTCACTACTTCACTGCTTCACTGGTTTGTGTTTACTAGTGGGCTTGAGAAACTGAAACTGTTAAAACAGTCATCTTAACAAACCTCCATCTTGTTATGGGGTAAGTTTTGAACAGGAAACGAGTGGAATCTGGTTATATTCACAACAGATAATTCCACATAGAATGCACATGGGGGAGCTAACTTGGCATTTAAGAAACTGGAATTTTGGGTGGGGTGGGACATTGTAAGAACAATACAGTAGACATCAATGAAGTTGGAAGTGATCTCTATGATTTAAGTAAAACAAATGAGCTTCAATGTGATCTTGTTCAGGGGAATTGACAAAGCATTTTCAAACCACAAGTACACTTTAGAGAAAATCGAAGTGCTGTAATTAAATACAAAAATAAGTTAAAGTTCCTGAGTAAAAGCTGTCCCATTTCACTGTTAAAACTAGACACTTTGCTTCAGGGGTATGCATGAAACAATGAAGTTCTTGTTTAGGGTAAACTTATGAATTTTCGGATATTGAAGCAGATAACTGCCATTTTGAATGTATCCTTGATCCATTTGGAGGAAGTGGGACTAGCTGGATTGCTCTTGCAAAGAGCTGGCACGGGCTCAACGGGCCGAATGGCCTCCTTCTGTGCTTTAACCATTCTATGATTCTATGAAGACCAGCACCCAGATTTAATGATGCTTCCCTTGACTTACTGCTGGGTGCAGTCAATAGCAGGAAGGAGATAATATTCCTCAGCAATGGGTGTAAGAAACCTGCTGCTCTCACCAAGAAGGCATGATTGGAGGTGGCTGAGGAGGTGAGCAGCAACAGTATTTTGTCCTGGTCTTGGCTGCAGTCCAGGAAGCGGTTTAATGACCTAACCAGGTCAGGAAAAGTGAGTACAATTGCTGATTCACCTACATCCTGTGGTGTACAACATCCCCCTTCTCACCCTGTCTTGCTAAGCGTAATCTATCACATCACTCCTCACACCCACTTAAGTTTCAACAGCACCCATCCTTCACTTCCTCACCTCCCCATGCATCCATGCTGCCACTCACCCCCAATCCTTATGCAATGTGATGCATCTGTCTGATAGTCACTCTCACCAAATGCACTGCATTTTTCAGGTGAATACGTGACCTTCAGTCATTCACAGGTTCTCTGTTCTTTTGCCCCTTTGTAGGAGAAGAGAGCGCAAAACATGAGGGAGTGGATGGGACGTGGCCTGCCACAAATTGTGCAGCTCACAGATGCAGAGGAGGACGCCATGGAGATAAGTGACACATCTGCATTCCCCTGCAGTGGGAACTCACAGATGCCTGGTGACAGAATTAAAAATATCTCTGACATACATGCTGACTTTATTTCATCAATGACCGAACAAGGAGAAGCCCGAATATGGTGATTGTCAAGATTGTTACTTTGCTAGGACTAATTCATATCCGTTTTGTTTGTCTTGCAGGGCCTTCACGTGTAGAGTAACAGTCTGGACATGCCTGATGATGATTCCTCAGAAGACCTCATTCCTTTTGAGGGTGCACCGTCACAGGTCATAAAACCATTCACCAGCGCAAATACTCGCGCTTCGGTGGGTCCAATTAGACATTTAGTTGGGTTGTCACCTGGTAATTCACAATTCACAAGTGCGCATGAGCAAACACTAGTGGCAGGGACAGCTGTGGAGAGTTTGCGTCAGGGGGCGTATTCCTCTCCAAGCTCTGCTTAGCTAGACACTGATGCTGAGCCCCAAAGGCCATCGTTGAGAAGTAGAATAATAGAGGTACAGCAGCATCTTTGCGAGGTATAGACAGATGTGCCACGCAGACTGTTCACAATAGCGGAGAGGATGGAGGAGTCCAGCTCCAACAGTAGAGGATTGGTGTCACAGGTAATTGCGAGAATATCTGCTATGGAGAGAGTGCCCACCTCCGTGGATTTTCAAGCATGGCTCTCAAGTGAGTCTGTGCAGGCCATGATCATGGCAGTGCAGGAGTTGTCTGCAGCCTTAAAAAGGATGACAGATATCTTATCCGTGGCCTTACAGTGCATCACTGATCTGCACCAAGCTGCTCTCCAGCAGAGTGGTAGGAGTGATGTGGCGCTGGCCCAGGAGAGGGATGATAGCAAAAGGGGACATGGGAGTGGGAACACCACTCAATGCACTCACACATCTCACCTGTTGCTCCACCCCCCACCCTCCATCAGCCAGTACCCGACATGCTGCCTCCTCTCCCAATGGCCGAATCTGCCTCTGCACAGGTGCAGGTAGAGCAGTCTTTGGCGGGGCCCTCAGGGGCTCCAAAACCTTGAGGTCGTAGACCAAGAGCATCTCAGCAGTCAGAGCACCAATCTGAGCAGCCTACCTCTACCTCCATGAGCGTCTTGTTTTTTTTATTCATTCATGGGATGTGGACGTTGCTGGCAAGGCCAGCATGTATTGCCCATCTCTAATTGCCCTTGAGAAGGTGATGGTGAGCCACCTTCTTGAACCACTGCAGTCCGTGTGGTGAAGGTTCTCCCACAGTGCTGTTAGGTAGGGAGTTCCAGGATTTTGACCCAGTGATGACTCAAAGAAACGGTGATATATTTCCAAGTTGGGATGGTGCGTGACTTGGAGGGGAACATGCAGGTGGTGTTGTTCCCATGTGCCTGCTGCCTTTATCCTTCTAGGTAGTAGAGGTTGCGGGTTTGGGAGGTGCTGTCGAAGAAGCCTTGGCGCTTTCTGCATTGCATCCTGTAGATGGTACACACTGCAGCCACGGTGCCCCGGTGCCCCGGTGGTGAAGGGATGTTTAGGGTGGTGGATGGGGTGCCAGTCAAGCGGGCTGCTTTGTTCGGGATGTGTTGAGCTTCTTGAGTATTGTTGGAGCTGCACTCATCCAGGCAAGTGGAGAGTATTCCATCACACTCCTGACTTGTGCCTTATAGATGGTGGAAAGGCTTTGGGGAGTCAGGAGGTGAGTCACTCGCCGCAGAATACCCAGCCTCTGACCTGCTTTTGTAGCCACAGTATTTATGTGGCTGGTCCTGTTAAGTTTCTTGTCAGTGGTGACCCCTAGGATGTTAATGGTAGAGGATTTGACAATGGTAATGCCATTGAACGTCAAGGGGAGGTGGTTAGACTCTCTCTTTTGGAGATAGTCATTGCCTGGCACTTGTCTGGTGCGAATGTTACTTGCCACTTATGAGTCCAAGCCTGAATGTTGTCCAGGTCTTGCTGCATGCGGGCACGGACAGCTTCATTATCTGAGGAGTTGTGAATGGAACTGAACACTGTGCAAGCATCAGCTAACATCCCCACTTCTGATCTTATGATGGAGGGAAAGTCATTGATGAAGCAGCTGAAGATGGTTGGGCCTAGGACACTGCCTTGAGGATGGTCACCAGCTGCGCATTGTGTTGCACACCACCTGCACATTGATGGAGCGAAGTCCCATGCGGTTGATTAAAAACTCCGGGCTCATGTGGTGGTCCTCAGATTGCCACGTGTGTGCAATCGATGGCACCCTGCACCTGTGTGAAGCCAGCCAGTGAGGCAAAACCGACTGCCCGCTCATTTTGGCTATTGTCACAGGGGAAGTTGACATAAGTCGCTATCCTGACAAACAATCCCTCCGTTACCTGCCTTCTACATTTATGTGCAGCCGACTGAGAGACCTTCGAGATCTCTCTGGTGGCGCATTGGAAGGAGCCAGAGGCAAAGAAATTGAGCGCAGTGGTGACTTTGACAACGGGCAATGCATGGCCACCAGGTCCAGCAGGGAGCAGCTCTCGAAGGAGGCTGCAGATATATACGAACACCTGCTGGGTCATTCTGAGCCTGCAGAAGCACTACTCTTTCAGATAGGTCAACGAAGCTGAGCCTCTATCCATAGACCCTCTCACGGGGTAGTGCCTCCTGCGACTTGGCCCCTTTGTTGCTCTGCTCTCTCCACTCTGTTCTCTCCGATGTTCTCCACTCTGTTGCTCTCCACTCTGTTCTTCAGATCTGTGTTGTGCACCTCTCTATTGTGCACCTGCAGATCCCACTACAGCACGACGTTGTTGCCATGGATAGTGATTGTCTGCCTCGTCCGATGTCCTCTCGAAAACATCCATGGAGACCCCATCCTGATGTACTCCGTTTGAAAGCCTCCAAACTTCTGAAACAAGAACTCTCTGCAAGATGTTTGCCTGAGGGAACTGAGAAAGCACTGAGCATTTTTTCACATTGGGCAATCAGAACTTTAAACACCCCCATGAAGTGCTGCTCAATCTCGCCTCCTTTTCTGGCGAGTTTCCCAAGCCCCTGGAAACCCATGCTGGAGGCGTTACATTCAAATCCCTGTTGAAATCTCTTCAAATGCACCTCATTAGCATGTGATAATGATCAACCCGCCTCGGCGAGCAGGTTACTCACACGCAGCCAAATGCGCCTCCATTAAAAACGGAAGTGGGTGCTTTGGAAGTGGGTTGGCGTCAGGTTTGAGAATTTTACAATTTTAACCTTCTCACCTACCCCCGACCCACCCGTCCTTGGAAGTTAAAATTCCCCCTATGTGTCTTGTGTGCTACTGAAATAACTGGCTGCAGAACAATACTGCAATTGAATGCCATCAGCATAGTATATTGCATAAGGTGAAGGCACGTCTCAGACTTGGGACACTTTCATATCTAAAATGAAGGTTCTTAAAAATCTGTGTGGGGTGGGGATAACCCATTGGTTCCTTTGGTGATCGAGTACATTGATAGGTGTTGTAACAGTCTGCCTGTGTATTACTAGGGAAATTTAGTCAGATGGAGGTGGGTGATAGAAAGAAGCAGGTGACAATGCATAGCTATAAATCTCCATTGGTGGTTTAATTCCAAGATTGGAAGCCTGCTGTAGATGTTGGCAAGAGCTTTTTTATAGTTGCGGTTTGTGTTAAAGTAGCTTTAATAGTAGACAGCAGTTCTACCATTAACACATAACTTGGCAAGACCGCCCTTTTAATGTGTCATTGATGTATATATTTTTAGCACACACTCAAAACGTATGTGTAATATTTAGTGTCAGAAAATCATTTCAGAACAAACTATTTAAACCCCTAATTTCATAATGAAAACTTAGTAAGATCTGTTTACAGTCAAATCCAGCTTGTCAGTTATTTTTGGGGGGGAAGGATGATTTTAAGAGGCGTTCATTGTATTTGTACCTTTTCTTGTGTTAACAGGGATGACAGCAGCATTTTTGATGGACTGTTGGATGAAGATGATAAGGACAAAGCAAAAAGGTAAGTCTGTGAGATAAGCTTGAAAAAAAAACCCTGTTTGAAATTGCAGCTAGGAATTAACCCATTATTAAATAAACAATTTCTGAATTTTTTTTTTTCCCTGTCACCTTTTTAGCATCTGAAAAAGAATATTTCTGAACATGATGCTACCATGTCAGCAGAAATTCTTGTACGCTTTGGGGACACAAATGAAAACAACAAAACTGTCAAATCAGTAGTTTGTGAGGGTACTGTTTCCTGCCCAGTTCCAACATAGGTACCTACTGTTTCTAAAATCTAAAATAGGTGTATGCACCAATTAAATTACAACTCCATCTTAAACGTTTAAGACACACTAAAACAGATTGCAATTCTTTCCAATTTTGAAAAATATGAACATTTTGAGTGTTTTTACCTATTTAAGAAAACAATGAAGGACACACTTGGGGGAATACAATGAAAATTGCTTTGTGTACAGGAATAGAATTAGAACAGTTGTGATTTTTTAATTGTAGGGAGTAAGGGAAGAAAATTTATAGGATACTCTTGTCTTTTAAGAACTTACCATGATGTTTGAGGTGGGAAGAAAGATGGATACATAACATAATATGGAGGATAAAGAAAATACCATTCCACCCATTCAGCTACTGCAACATCTTTTCTCAGGATCAGATTTGACCATTTTTAAACATTAGTTTTCAACCCTAAGCCCATATCTCTTTGCCTTTTCCCTTCTGAATGCTTCACTAGCTATTGCATAAGTCTATGACACTAAATGTGAAGAATTTATTTTTTAGGCTGCATTTAGCTTGTGTCTTCCCCTGTGACAGTAGCTGGTGCTTCATTCCACAATGTGAAATTGGTTTGGTAAACCCTGTATAACTCATTGGTAAGAGAGCACAATTTAGGTCACCTTCTCTTCAAAAAGTCTGTGATGCAATGAAGAAAGTTCAGAGAACCAATAACCAGGATGAGACCCAAAGCTCTAAGTTTTCAAGAGGATTCTCAAAACTTATTCACTAGTTCATCACATCTCAGGCATCACATTATTCAATCTGTTCAATTATGGAGGACATCACAACCAGGCATGCTGGAGAGAGAGAGAGAAATGTATTTTCCAGCAGAGGTTACTGCATACCAATCAGCAGCAGTATCCTTGGCTGATGTTTCTTCTTGACCACCATTGAGGTTAACTTTATTGCTACCTAATGTTACTCTGGCCGAAAGCACATTGGATTGAGCTGGTAACTGAGTGACAGTAAGGACTTCTAAAATGGGAATTTGGTGACTGAGGGGATTGGGTGCAGAGGGGGAAGGATGTGCTAACTAGACCAGCTGATATTTTACATAAGTAATGTAGACTTCAGAGTACAACAAACTAAATAAACCTAATAATAGTAGCAATAGTAAGGACAGTGATGTGTCAAGCCTGCAAGGTGTGGGAGTCGAACACCAGCTTTTGGCTCAGGCAGTCACGTCTGTGGGTGTCTGCAACTCATGTTGCTCGAGCTCAAAATCTCAGAACTTGGGACAGTGATGGAGACAAATTGATGCATCAGGGAAAGAGGAGCAGTTTCTGGACCAAGGGTTTGAGAGGGTTGTCATACTGATGAGAGTTAGGGAGCAGGTAGTGGCGGATTAAAGACGAGTGACTATCCGAGAGGCGGGGAAAGGCAGAAAAGAGTAATTAGGACCGACCGCCTAGAGCAATTTATGCTCTCAAATAGATTTTAAGCTCTAGCTTCTGGGGGAGAAAGGACTCTGGCAGGGTCATCAAATAAATATCAATGGCATCAACAAACAAGAGATAACTCAAGTGGGGGGGGGGTAATTAGCAATACAGCTAGAACTGCAGTAGTGATAAGGGATTCAATAGTTAAAGGGGCTGACACAATCTTTTGTAATCCAGACCAATAGTCCCAGATGTTTAGCTGCCTCCTGGGTGCTAGGGTAAGGGACATATCAAATAAACTGAAAAAGACTATGCAAGGGAAGGAAGAGCAACCAGTTCTTGTGATCCAGGTGGGAGCCAATGATGTAGGTAAAGACAGGAAGATCAAGACTTAATAGCATTACCAGAAAGCTGGCTGCAAACTGGACAAAAGTGCAAAATAAACATATCAGGGGTTTAAAAATTTATTCTCGGGATGTGGTCATTGTTAACATTTATTGCCCATCCCAAGTTGCCCTAAAAAGGTGGTGTTGGACTGCTTTCTACAACTGAGTGGCTTGCTAGGCCATTTCAGAGGGTAATTGAGAGTCAACCATATTGGTGTGAGACTGGAATCATATATAGGCCAGACTGGTTAAGGACAGCAGGTTTCCTTTAAAGGATACTAGTGAACCAGTTCTTATGACAATCTGACAGCTTCATCTTTCTTTCTTCCAGCTTTCTTTTTCCAGATTTTTTTAAAACTGAATTCAAATTCTCAAACTGTCATGGTAGGATTTGAACTTGTATTCTCTGGATTATTAGTCAAGGCCTCTGGATTACTAGTCTAGTAAGAACATGATATAATATATTTAGAAGGGATGGAACAGATAAGAAAGGAGGTGGAGTGGCAATATTTTGTTAATGTAGACAAGGAAAGCGTATAGATAGAGTCAAGACGGTTAGAGCTCAAAGATAAAAAAAGAGCATGTTACATTTGTAGGGATGTATTACAGACATCCAAATTGTGAAAAGGAAATCAAAGAGGAAATCTGCAGTCAGATTAGAAAGATGAGTAGGAATAACAAAATTACTGTTCTAAAAGATTTTACAGATCCAGTTATCGATTTAAGGCAGAGAGTGAGTAAATGGAGAAAATGGAATACAATTTCCTAAAATGTATACAGGACTCTTTCCAGAAGTAGTATGTTAGTAGGCCTACAAGGGTGGAGACATTGCTATATCTGGCTATTGTAAACAATTTTACAACACCAAGTTATAGTCCAGCAATTTTATTTGAAATTCACAAGCTTTCGGAGGCTTCCTCCTTCCTCAGGTGAATGTGGAAATGAATTCCACATTCACCTGAGGAAGGAGGAAGCCTCCGAAAGCTTGTGAATTTCAAATAAAATTGCTGGACTATAACTTGGTGTTGTAAAATTGTTTACAATTGTCAACCCCAGTCCATCACCGGCATCTCCACATCATATCTGGCTATGAGTAATGAAATAGATCAGGTAGATGAGAAGTGATCACAACATGATACCATATGGGAGATTACTAGAGAAGATTAAGAGTAATGGAATTAGGGGAGGATAGCAAACTAGATTAAAAATTGGTTAGAAGGAAGAAAACAGTTTTTCAGAGTGGTTGGAAGTTGGTAGTGGTGTCCCTCAGGATTCAGTTCTCAGGCTACTTCCAGTCACTGTGTATATCAATGATTTGGATGTGGTGTCAACATTTTCAGATGTTGATATTGAAATAGCTAATTCTTCAGCAGACCAGAACAAAACTATAAAAGGATATTGATAAGATGAGAGAATGGGCCAAAAAGGGTAGATGAAATTCAATGTCAGTTGGTGTGAGGTGATACATTTTGGTTAAAAAAAAAAACAGCAATAGTTAGGCTTGGTGCCGTGGAAGAGAAGATGGACTTGGGGGTACACATTCACAGAACATTAAAGGCAGCACTTCAGTTGCATAAGGCTGTCAAAAAGAAAGTAGTAGAATTCTAGGTTTTATCTCGAGGTATGGAATATAAAAGCCCAAAGGTAATGATGAGCCTGTGTAAAACCTGAATAAGACCACTGTTACAGTACGGTATGCAGTATTGGGCTCCAATACCGCATACGTTTCGTTAGAACAATGCAGATTATGGAGCGATATAATAGAAATGTTTAAAATTATGAAAGGATGGGACATGGTAGATAGAAGCAGACTGTTTCCAGTAGTTGAGAGGTGAAGAATAAGAGGCTATCGATACAAGATTAAATGTAAGAGATTTAGAACTGAGGGCAGGAGAAATTTTTTCACATGGAATGTTGTGAGGCTATGGAATTCACTTCCAGCTTTAGTGGTTGAAACTATGTCAACATTGAAGATTATGGGGGTGATTTTAAACCCTAAGAACGGGTGGGTTGGGGGCAGGTGGGAGTTGAAAATAGTTGGTTTTTTGGGTCGCAACTGCAAAATTTTCGGACTTTGCATTCCCAGTAGGAAGCCTGTACTTCTCTGCGCCGACGTTAAACCCGGAAATAAAGCCGGGTTGTGGTCGCGACCCAAAAAACAACTATTTTCAACTCCCACCCGTTTCCCCCCCCCCCCCCAACCCACCCGTTCTTGAGGTTTAAAATCACCCCCTATATTGGATATGTGAATGAAGGAAAGGAGTTGAAGGGACATGAGAACAGGGTGGGTAAATGTAATTAGGACTATTTGAAGGGTAAATGCTGACACAGACTTGTTGGGCCAAATGGCCTGTTTCTGTGTTGTAACTTCTATGTATTTCTATGTATAGATTGGGTAACTCCACACCAACAAGGGATTGAACGTTGAGCCTCCCCTGCTTGCTCGTATTATTTTTGAAAATCTTGTAAAAATATTTTTGTTGGTTGTTGGAACCTTCATTTAAGTCAAATGTAGTAATTCTTAGAACCTCCTAACTAGGGCTGTCATATTTATATCAATGCATTGGAAAATTATTTTATCAAGCTAATTATTTCAGCATATTTTTAAATCCACAAGCAATAACTGAATTACTCATGAGATAACTGCCCAAATTCAATAAAAATAATTTGAAAAAAAATGATTTTTAAAGATTTACATATTTATATCTTGTTCACTCACCAATGATTTATCATACATAAAATTATTTGATTTGAATAGTTTGAAAATTTTTCAGGATATTTTGATGTGGAATTTATATAAAGAAACAGGAAAAAGATTTAGCTGAAAAAGGGACAAATCAAACAATCGAGGTACATGGTATTTTGCGAATGATTTCTACAAGATATTTTATTCATGGTGAGTTAAAACAGATGTTAGTGCATTTCTGTAAATCATGTCAATTGAAAGCAGAAATAAGATTGAAGAAGTGTCTCAAAAAAAAATCTCAATTTTGGTCCAGCAGTCAATTGGAGAATAAAATACAATAACCAACTCCATAAGGTGACAGTGTTAGGGGGGAGGAGGGGACGGGGAAAGGGTGAGAGACATAAAAATCAAAAGTACAGATGTATGACTATTAGCGCACTTAACATAATTTGCATTTTCTTTTACGATCCAGTAGAATATAGCTACTGGCCCTTAATAATGAATAGTCAATATGATTTCTGAACAATTTCCCACTTACTCTTTCTTTCACTCATTGCTAATTTACTTACTGAAAATGTAACAATCTAAATTCAGATGATTATTTTGACATATTTTTGACCTTTAGAAAATGTAATATTTGTAAGAATCTTGGATGAATTATCTGTATTTATGAATATAATTTGCTATTAAAAATATTCTTATGTCAGAGTTTCCAGGAACAAATCAGAGAAGAAACGACGAGATCAATTTAATGTGCTGATCAAAGAGCTTGGTTCCATGCTTCCGGGTAATACTCGGAAAATGGATAAGTCAACGGTATTACAGAAGACAATTGATTTTTTACAGAAGCACAAAGGTAGTTGCTGTGTTCTTATGCTAACAGAAATATCTTGCTTAGTGTTTATAATACATTACATTAATATAATACATTTTATGCTAAGTCTTTTTGAGGAGGGAGAGAAGGAAATGGGGGGCATTCAATATTTCATACTGTTAATTGTATCCATGTGATTTTATATCAATTAGTGTTAATTGTATTCATGTGGTGTGTTGGGAACTCTCGTGTCCATTTATAAGAGAGTTGATCTAGGGTGTGGTGTGGGTGTAATGTGGAGCTCTGAATAAAGGCTTGGAAGCAACTGAAGACTAAGCTCTAGTATTCTATCTTCCACCACCTGGCTATCCAATTTATAACATCATAGTTATTTTGTGGGGATTTTAATTTGATTTAAAATAAAGGCTGAGCAAGAACATAAAAGTAATTTTTATTGATCCTTCATATACAAATGGGAAAGTCTCTATCTCACAAAGAATAAATTCAATCTCATGGGCGTAATCCCTTTAAATTTACACAGGTAATCTTTCCCCAGCCCTTTTGATTCTCATCCTGTCTGGAGGGTCCTCAGTTCTTTTTCCTTCATGAATCACACAGGACACTTGCCCATCATACTGTCATATCAGATTAAAATTTGTTTGCAACACTTCAATGATTTAGGATCAGGGCTTCTTCCAGTAATGCAATTTCTTTTGTCATCCAGATGTGATTGTTCTTGATTATTTTTTGTCAATTTTAGTTTTTATTGAATTCAATTGGCATCATTGTTTTTCTTGGACCTACCAGTTTCTTAGAGGCATTCTGTTTCTGGGCTGGATGTCAATTTTCTTTTTTAAAATAAATTAGGTAGTTAGTTTATGTCAATATCTAGTTTTAAAAATGACAGTGCTCTGCAGTCTTTCTGTTGTGAAACACACCCATGGCTGCTGTCACTGGTACCTTTTCTCTAGTTAAAATTATAATGAGTGACAGGGGTGGCCAAAACTAAGCTTTAGTCCTTGCAATAAAAAAAAATTGCTGAAAAGGATTTTTGGCTTTCTGAATCTCCTGGACTTAATTCGTCCTGGCACCTTGAAACCTCAGGATCCAGCCTAGTAAGAATCTGTGACAAATTGCGAAAGATCATCAATTACATCTGACGCAAGACCAAAAAATCTTAGAAAAGATCCCATGGCCCTATTCGAAGAAGAGCAGAAGTTCTTTGGGTGCCCTGGCCAGCATATTTCTCTCTCCCAACACCACCCTAAACACATTCACTGGTAACTAATCCATTTGCTGTTTGTCAGCCTTGCTGTGTATAAATATGCTGCCACATTTGCCTACAGAACAACAGTGACTATCTGTTACATTTTAACAATTAGTGAGTGGTCTCAAAATTCAACGGTCTTGTGCTGTAGTTGGTGAATGTAATGTTACTTGACTATAATAGGGCAGTACCTAACATTATGTGACAGCCCCTTACTCAGCCATTAAAATACACAGTGTATCCCTTTGACGAAAATAATTGTGTTACTGGGCACCCTAGGTCTGTGCAAGTGAGGAAAATTATTTGAAATAGAAAATTAATTGGAAAGCACACCTGCCTATTTAAGTTAAGGAAATAAAATTCAGGAAACTGCTTCTCAGTGGTTCAAAGTATATCCCCCAACCATTTGAACTCCAAAGTGCAGCAAAACAACAACGGAAGTAAATTGGTAAAATTACTCATCGGAAACCTTTTATGAGAACAGGCCTGACAATAAAAGAAGCACAGCCATCCAAACCACAGAGAAAGTGCTTATAAAATAATTGAGCCCATGGACTGACTGCCCACAGCAATGGAGAAAAGATTGCAAATACAAGAGAGAATAACATGTAAAATTGATATTTGCAGCAAAGGAGAAACATGTTAAGGAATAGGATCTCTTGAAGATTACCAGTATTCGTACAAATCTTTTGTACCCCAGAGCTGAGCAGTTTGAAGCCAGTTGTCCAGCAATCACACACGAAACATGAACCAATCACCATCTCCACAGAGCAGAGATGCATCTTACAGCATTCAGTAAAGAATGCCCCCTCACAGAACATCTTCCTCTCTGCCCTCTCCACGCAATTATAGAAAAGCCTATATACCTCACCCAGCACAGGGAAGGAGGAGTGAGTGGAGAAAAGGGAGAAGCAGAAGACAATGAAAGGGTGCATTGAATGGACCCTCCCGCCCACGAGCAAAGGTTGGTGGAAGCTGTAAACACACTCCTATGTAGTCCGCGTTGTGATAATCCCAGCAATGAGTAAAGGAAACCCCCTGCTCACAAGGTCTCTTCCTTTCCATTGCACAGAGACTCCCCAGTACATAGATTGCAGTAATCTGCAATTCCCCACTTCACAGAGCAGATATTGAGTCAATGCCCCCCCCCTCGCCCGCTCCCCCCCCCCCATTTTACCATAAATCGGATGTCTGAGGATGAACCAGAGACGAATTGTCGATAACAAAGGAGTGGACGTGCATAAACTAGAGCATTAATAGTCTGATTTTATCTATGAACCAAGGCAAAAAACTGGAAGACCTTGGGCAGACAAAACAAATGGGGAAATCCTTTGATACCCCTGATGAGCATAATTCACCCTCCCAATGATAAAAAATCTCAGCACAACACCCTCCTCCATTGAGTTGAAATCAAAAACAACTTGTGCCTCTTCCAGCTCCTCCAGCAGAACAATTCATCACCATTCCTCACCCTAGGCTGCCCATGAGAAGAAAAATACTTTCCTCCTCTGCGGATAATCTTTCAAAGTTTTCTAGATTCAGGAACTGTCCCTCGAGATTGGAAAATTATACATGTCACTCTGCTTTTTAAGAAAGGAGAGAGAGGGAAACCAGGTGTTGACCGAAGGTCACCAGTTACGTTTATTGGCTTAGTACAAAGAGGAAAAGCGTCAATTCTCTCTTAACTCTCAATTTGCTTTATTCACGTCGTTAGATCATATACATATAGCTTATACGTCTGGTTAGATATAGACATGCAGTTTGCACCAGGTTATACAGTTTTATACCCAAACTAGGATCTAAATGCGCACCCACTAGGTTTCTCTGACCCTCCCTGAGTGGTCACAGAATTTAAAGGCTAATACCCAAAAAGAAGAGCTGATGCTGGACAGGCGTTCCGTTCTCTCTCTTTCGACGTCGTCTCTATGTCCCTGACGTAGGTTCTTCCACTTCCGCGATGGTTGGTGTCCGGAGTCTTCGCTGGCTCCACGCCCGAGATTCTTCCTTCTCATTCCGAATCTTATCTCTTCAAGCTGTGCTGTATCTCTCCCGTTGGTTTAGGCTTGCTCGTCTAGTCCGTGTCTTCTCCTTATTGGCTCTGTCCCAAGGACTTAGGTAGCATTACCTCATTACTCCTTTTCTAAATAAGGACTTGTGTCTTATCACATCTCCTATGTTCCTTTGTCTTTCACAAAACTTAGCTAATTCAAACCGGTTCCAGCCAGCTCAGTCCAGCGACTGAACTCAAGGTACTTCAGTTCAAAAGTTGCTTTTGCCTGTGTGTAAGCAGTTCGGAATAAACTCGGTAGATTCTGCAGCCCCTGGCCAACATCTCCCCCCTTTTGATCCAAAGATGCTTATCTTAGGATCATTATTCTCCCTTTCTGTGTACCACTCCTGAGGTTGTCATTGTCCCCCAATGGGCATGTTACATCTGCAATATCATATGGTTATAGAAAAATATAAAAGAGAAGCGTATATAAAATATACTTCACACAGTGTCCTTATATTGATAATTGAACCGTACTGCTTTTGTGGTTTGGGGTCTGGACCTTGTATACACACACTCCCGGTCATTTTCCCACAATCAAGTTTATGTCGGGCGAATACTATTGAGTTTTGTGCAATAATTTGTTGTACTTCACGATGGTCACTCATTTCTCCTGGTTTTATCCACATTTCCCCGATTGTGCATATCCTATCCTGATGTTCCCCCATCGGGACGAGTGTGTGATTTATACTGCCCATGCCCAAAGGCATTTGCCAAATCATACAATTAATGGGGTCAAAGCAGTGTCACGCTTTGGCCATATAGTCACTCCCTAATATATGTTCTTGTTCTCTGGGTAATTTAATAAGGACCACTGAATGCTCTATCACTATGTCTCCCACACCGACTTCCAACGGTACACTCACATATCCCACTTGTGAATGCCCAGTGAATCCGCTTAGAACAATTTTGTTTTGAATTTTCCAATCTACGTCATTGACCTGAGTGGTGTTAACGGTGGTTTGGGATCCCCGTGTCCCAAAGGAATGTAATAGGGCGGCCTCCAACCCTACCATTCACTAGGGGTCTCCCCGTGTCATCCCACCGCGCGTCACACACCCGTAACGGAGAGGCCTGAGGCCGTCATTGCAGTTCGGGGTACAACCCAGTACTCAGTGATATTTCTATCATATCACACTGAGGACTTGGTCTATTCGGCCCTTCCACGGGTAGGCTCTTGTTTTTCCACCTTCTAAGCTGATATACATTGAATATGACAAGTATTAATGCACATAAAATCACAACTACAGCAGCATGTGATAAAATCCTGACCCAAGGATGTATTTGAACATTAGATCCCCAATTCCAAAACTTATCCCAGAACCCAGGGTCCCGTAGCAGTTCATCTGCTTTATCATAAGAACATAAGAAATTGGAGCAGGAGTAGGCCAATCGGCCCCTCGAGCCTGCTCCGCCATTCAATAAGATCATGGCTGATCTGATCCCAACCACAAATCTAAAGAACACAAGAAGTCGGAGCAGGACCCGGCCACATAGCCCCTGGGCCCTCTCCGCCACCCACAGGGCATTGACCGATCCGAACTCAGCTTCATGTCCAATTTCCTGCCCGCTCCCCATAACCCCTAATTCCCTTTACTTCTAGGAAACTGTCTATTTCTGTTTTAAATTTATCTAATGATGTAGCTTCCACAGCTTCCTGGGGCAGCAAATTCCACAGACCTACCACCCTCTGAGTGAAGAAGTTTCTCCTCATCTCAGTTTTGAAAGAGCAGCCCCTTATTCTAAGATTATGCCCCCTAGTTCTAGTTTCACCCATCTTTGGGAACATCCTTACTGCATCCACCCGATCAAGACCCTTCACAATCTTATATGTTTCAATAAGATCGCCTCTCATTCTTCTGAACTCCAATGAGTAGAGTCCCAATCTACTCAACCTCTCCTCATATGTCCGCCCCCTCATCCCCGGGATTAACCGAGTGAACCTTCTTTGTACTGCCTCGAGAGCAAGTATGTCTTTTCTTAAGTATGGAGACCAAAACTGTATGCAGTATTCCAGGTGCGGTCTCACCAATACCTTATATAACTGCAGCAATACCTCCTTGTTTTTATATTCTATCCCCCTAGCAATAAAAGCCAACATTCCGTTGGCTTTCTTGATCACCTGCTGCACCTGCATACCAACTTTTTGATTTTCTTGCACTAGGACCCCCAGATCCCTTTGTACTGCAGTACTTTCCAGTCTCTTGCCATTAAGAAAATAACTTGCTCTCTGATTTTTCCTGCCAAAGTGCATAACCTCACATTTTCCAATATTATATTGCATCTGCCAAATCTCCGCCCACTCACCCAGCCTGTCTATATCCCCTTGCAGGTTTTTTATGTCCTCCTCACTCTCTACTTTCCCTCCCATCTTTGTATCATCTGCAAATTTTGATATGTTGCACTCGGTCCCCTCCTCCAAATCGTTAATATAGATTGTAAAGAGTTGGGGACCCAGCACCGACCCCTGTGGAACACCACTGGTTACTGGTTGCCAGTCCGAAAATGAACCATTTATCCCAACTCTCTGCTTCCTGTTTGATAACCAATCCTCCACCCATGCCAGAATATTACCCCCAATCCCGTGATTTTTTATCTTAAGTAATAATCTTTTATGTGGCACCTTGTCGAATGCCTTCTGGAAGTCTAAATACACTACGTCCACTGGTTCCCCTTTATCCACCCTATACGTTATCAGCATGAGTTCTAATTATTTTAGTGTGTTTAGTCCATTGATGAACGCCCTTTTTGCTCTATCCCATTCCTGTGTTGTGTCTTCCTTTGTACAATTGATGATGATCCAGCCAATCTTTCTGAAACGCCTGCTATATCCACCCCAATCAATATATCTCTGGTATGAGTCGCTACCCCAGTCAATAGTCACATAGGTGTGGTCCCAGTGGACCATAATTTTACCTCGACCGTCGCTCCCCGATGGTCGCTCAATAAATGGACCCACACAGGGAATTATAGATCAGTTAGCCTAACATCTGTTGTGGGGAAAATGCTGGAGTCTATAATTAAGGATAAGGTGACTGAACACCTCGAGAATTTTCAGTTAATCAGAGAGAGCCAGCATAAATTTGTGAAAGGTAGCTCGTGCCTGACAAACCTGATTGAATTTTTTGAAGAGGTGACTAAAGTAATGGACAGGGGAATGTCAATGGATGTTATTTATATGGACTTCCAGAAGGCATTTGATAAGGTCCCACATAAGAGACTGTTAGCTAAGATAGAAGCCCATGGAATCGAGGGAAAAGTACGGACTTGGTTAGGAAATTGGCTGAGCGAAAGGCGACAGAGTGTAGGGATAATGGGTAGGTACTCACATTGGCTGGATGTGACTAGTGGAGTCCCGCAGGGATCTGTCTTGGGGCCTCAATTATTCACAATATTTATTAACGACTTAGATGAAGGCATAGAAAGTCTCATATCTAAGTTTGCCGATGATACAAAGATTGGTGGCATTGTAAGCAGTGTAGATGAAAACATAAAATTACAAAGCGATATTGATAGATTAGGTGAATGGGCAAAACTGTGGCAAATGGAACTCAATGTAGACAAATGTGAGGTCATCCACTTTGGATCAAAAAAGGATAGAACAGGGTACTTTCTAAATGGTAAAATGTTAAAAACAGTGGATGTCCAAAGCGACCTAGGGGTTCAGGTACATAGACCATTGAAGTGTCATGAACAGGTGCAGAAACTAATCAAGAAGGCAAATGGAATGCTGGCCTTTATATCTAGAGGACTGGAGTACAAGGGGGCAGAAGTTATGCTGCAGCTATACAAAACCCTGGTTAGACCGCACCTGGAGTACAGTGAGCAGTTCTGGGCACCGCACCTTCGGAAGGACATATTGGCCTTGGAGGGAGTGCAGCGTCGGTTTACTGGAATGATATCCGGACTTCAAGGGTTAAGTTACAAGGCGAGATTATACAAATTGGGGTTGTATTCTCTGGAGTTTTGAAGGTTAAGGGGTGATCTGATCGAAGTTTATAAGATATTAAGGGGAACGGATAGGGTGGATAGAGAGCAACTATTTCCGCTGGTTGGGGATTCTAGGAGTAGGGGGCACAGTCTAAAAATTAGAGCCAGACCTTTCAGGAGCGAGATTAGAAAACATTTCTGCACACAAAGGTTGGTAGAAGTTTGGAACTCTCTTCCGCAAACGGCAATTGATTCTGGCTCAATTGCTAAATTTAAATCTGAGATAGATAGCTTTTTCGCAATCAAAGGTATTAAGGGAAATGGGCCAAAGACAGGTATATGGAGTTAGATCACAGATCAGCCATGATCTTATCAAATGGCAGAGCAGGCACGAGGGGCTGAATGGCCTACTCCTGTTCCTATGTTCCTATAACTTCCTTTTATCTATGCTTTTTCCTTTTATAGAACCTATCAGCCCATTTGGTATTTTGACAGCAACCAGACATTGGCTCCATGTCTCAAGGGATCTATCTACTAATACTCCCATATCCCTTTCCTGATGTCCCTATTTTTCCATTAACCCTGTAATACTTCTGCTTATTGAGTACACGATTTTACACTTATACTGCATTTACCAATTATCCGCCAACGTTCCCAGTCTAGGTCCCCCCCGTAGTTTGTCCTCATCTTCCACCTCATTAACCACCTCTATTATTTGGTCATCTGCAAACTGAGATGAAACTACTGAAACTTCTTCCATATATTTATAAAAATGTTAAGTACCAGTCACAACACCAAACCCTACTGGACTCTACTTGTCACACCGGTCCACCTAGGATACTTCCTATTTACACAGACCCTCTGTTTCTAACCACTCAACTATAATTCAGTCTATCTGAGCTCGCCACTATCAGTACCGCCCTGCCAAGTTTTCATCTTCCATCTCACATTTCTTTCACTGAAGGGAAGTGTTACTTAAGCGGGTGTAGTTTTAAAACAAGATTCAGGAAAATCATCACTAATCAGCATTTAGCAAACTGGCTAATGGAGTATATCTCTTTTTATTATTTTCTAGTAGGCTAGGAATGTCCTGGGAAAGTTAGAGATTATTCTGCTCAGCAAGTAGCACTTGAGCCAGTAATCACTCTGTAAGGCAGTGACCTGGAGTGATATGCTTTCACAAAGCATTATTTTTGACTTGACAGCTCAGGATGAGGAGCACTTAAGTGCAGCAATGCTCCAAGCTTGTCAGAAGATGCAATTTCTCAGAATCCCACCTCCAGTTATTTTGCACTACCTTGATATACTTCCTATTATTTGTATGTGAAGGCTGACCAAATGAGGAAAAATGGCAGATTACTTATCATTGTTATCATCTCATTCTTTTGAAAGCATTTCAACCTCTACATACAAAGCTTCCTCCTGGCCTGCCTTTCGTTCTTTTCTGTGCTTGCAGGGCTGGGAGCTGTTTTTAACTAAATGATTCTAATTACCAATGTTATTTATTGTTTCAGTGATTTTCCTGGTTCCGTAAGTCTCATTACTGCCTTCTCTGAGCATAAAATTGAAGTACTAACTTGGATCAACTATTGTTGTCTCTGTCTTCTTATCTACTGAGTCCAACACCAGCCATGTATCATTTATAAACTGTTCACATTCACTAATCTTTTGACACATATCAATCCTACTTTCTAAAACTGCTATTTGCTCCTTTAAAATTCCTAATCAGACAATGTTTGCAACAAAGATCCTATCTGATATCCAAATAAACATACCACAACGTACACAGACCATGGGATTTATTTAATACTCACATATCCTATGTCACTAAGGCTCTAATTTAAGGATTTACTGGCTTTTATCACTTTTTGCAATGGTGGAAGGGGAAATGGTTAGAGAAAACAATCTGGTAATGAATTGTTGTGGATTTAAAAAGAAAGAAAGACTTGTATTTCTATTGCGCCTTTCACGATCTCTGGATGTCCCAAAGCACTTCACAGCTATTGAAGTACTTTTTTGAAGTGTAGTCACTGTTGTAATATAGGAAACGTAGCAGCCAATTTGCAAGGTACCTCAAACAGAAATGTGATAATGACCAGATAATCTGTTTTTAGATTTTGGTTGAGGGATAAATATTGATCAGATACCGGGAAAAACTCACCTGCTCTTGTTCGAAATAGTGCTATGGGGTCTTTTACGTCCACCTGAGAGGGCAGAAAAGGCCTCGGTTTAATGTCTCATCCAAAAGATGGCATCTCCGACAGTGTAGCACTCCCTCAGTACTGCACTGAAGTGTCAGCCTAGATTTTGTGCTCAAGTCCCTGGAGTGGGAATTGAACCCAGAACTTTCTGACTCAGAGGTGAGAGTGCTACCACTTAACAAACAAGGAATGGGTTAATTCATTCAAACATACTGATAATGTGTCTTATAGAGATAGTTTGATTAAGATGTATGTGATGCAATTTATTTCTCAGTGTATTTTGCTTCAACCACACGGCAACTAATTAAAATTATGAAATTAGAGGCAAATAAGTTAATTTTAAATGCAACCTGTAGTTATGAGGCTTGGTTTCAGTGACTTTGTTTAATGTGAACCTTTTTCCCTCTCTCTGCTATTTGTTCTCAGTTACAATGCCCTACGAAATAGAAAATAAATTGGAGAGGGCATCAATCACCATGTGTGTTATGAACAGTAATACTGTGTAAATTAAGATATATTTTAATTAAGATATGCATTCTGTTGTAGAAATCACAGCACAATCAGATGCTAGTGAAATACGACAAGACTGGAAGCCTACATTCCTTAGTAATGAAGAGTTTACTCAGTTGATGTTAGAGGTGGGTTCAAAAGCAAAATACTGCGGATGCTGGAAATCTGAAATAAAAACAGAAAATGCTGGATATACTCAGCAAGCCAGGCAGCATCTGTGGAGAAAGAAACAGAGTTAACGTTTCAGGGGTAATTATGTGCGATATTTGCCAGGTACAAATATGATGCATTTGTTTTGATGCACGAATCCTATGTCGTCGCCCTGGCAGAAGCACATTTTATATGTAGTTGATCTGTTCCCAGGATTGATGATATAAATCTTTAATCAGTAGCTGGGGCGCATTATATGTTGTGTGGTGTAATACTGGCATGTGGCCAGAAATAACTGTAACAAGGTCAAATGTTTTATAATAATTAGGAGTGTTATGCCATGTAACAAATAATATTATAAGGGCCACTGATTAACTGTGATAAAATATGTGAAATCCTGTTTTTACTGCAAGGTATTCTGGAACTTATAGGGTATTCCTAATGATGTCACTCCATAACTTCCGGTGGCCATGTTGGATGACAAGCATCTACAGAATAATGCTGAAAATATTTTTTTTTTAAATCCAAAAATGAAATATATTATAAGTAATTTTGACTTCAGAGAGGGGTGAGATCTCCTACCAAGTATTTTAAAAGAGAGGATCCACTTAGAATTAGTTTTTTAATGCCAAAATAATTTTAGTTTAAAGCCTGATAGGAGCTCAGAAGCAGTTGGTCAATAAAGCCCGTATATACACACACGTACACACTCACATACCCCTAAACCAAGGTATTCAAGGAGGGAATTATGTGTGAGATCCCAGAATGGATAATCCTAAATAAATATATGTTTTAATGTGCCTCAATCTGGAATATTTAGCTGATTTTCTCACTCGTATTACATTTCTAAAGCACAGGAAGTGCCTTTTGCGGTTTTCAGAGCAAAACTGTTGGGAGTTACACAAAGCCAATTAGCTCCACTTTGCTTGTCTTTGACCCTCTGCGAAACCATTCGGATTGCAGTGGTGGTTGTGATGATGCAGAGGAAGAGGAGCAAATCTATCAGTAACGTCACCATTAACGCCGCACAGTCTCAGGTTTTGAGGGTCACGCTCCCAACGGACCTCTCGCTCTGTCTCTCCAACACCCACACCTGCTAGTGAGCACTGGTAAGAAAAGCCTTTTATTTTATTTTCAAACCGTCGAGAACATACAACAGTTGCTAAAATCGTGTTTAGTCTCTCTCAACAAAACTGAAGTGAACTTTAAATCAATGTGATTCTAAGATCGGCCTGCAGTCTGTTTTATGCACTTTGCATGGGTTGAGGGGAGAGTTGTGTTGGGTTTTCTTTATGTCTTTAGCTATCTCCAGATCTAGTAATATTGCTAAAAATCTGACTCCTGCTCTGCTCAGATTCAGCGGGCACGATTTTAAAATGGAAAAACGGGTGGGGGGCAGTCAAAATTGTAACCATTTCAGACCTGCCCCTAACCTACCTCCAACCTGCCCACTTCCGGTGTACACGGGGGCTGGACGAGGGGTGGGCGACCAACTCGTTCCCAGGAGGCGGTTTGGTGATTAAAACCTTTCAAGGAGGGGCTGCAGGCATCCATTTTTCCAGAGTTTCCAATTTCAGCCCCTGGGGGCCAGGATTCCCGGGCCTTCTCTTTTACGCCACGTGAAAGGAGGTGAGAAGGTCTGAAACTAACATGTATATGCCTTTCTGGCACAGGTTGTGGGCCTGGAGAAGCAGGAGTGCTTCCCCCAGGCCCAACAAGCCTACCTGCAGCGACCCCCACCCCCCAGCGATCGCGGACCCCACCCAATCTCCGCCCCGCCCCACAATGATCGTGGACCCCCGCGATGACCCCCAATTTCACCCCCCCAAATGATCGTCGACCCCCGCGATGACCCCCGATCCCGACACCCCCATCCCCCGTAACTGACCCCCGATCCCTCCTCCCATGACTGTCTGTCTCTCTTCCCTCCCCCCCACCATGATGTTCATGCCCACTGGTGCTCCTGTGTCCACCCGTGCCCCCATGCTCATGCCCCCCGTGCCCAACCATGCGCCCCCATCCATACAAGCAAAACTTATCTGAACACGTTCTCTCCCTGGCTGCTCTTCCCGTCCGACTGAGGCCAGCCTGTCAATCAGGCCGGTCAGTCGGATGGCAAACCGACAAAAAAAAAATGTCCTTACGTCAAAATTGTAAGGATGTCCGGGAAACTCGTACTTCCAGGTTTCCCGTCCGCAATTTGAACTCCCCGCCCCCTTCCCGGCTCGGGGTCAAAATCATGCCCAGCATGTCTGTGCCAGTAAACAGCAGCACCTTTTTTTTAAAATGCAGAATTAAAGCGGTGGCTCCTTTACTTTGGCGGTGGGGTTGTTTTGTACAGAGCTCGCCTTCACTGTGGGTCTACTTTGTTAACGATGTTAGGAACTGTATGTGTAAGACCTGTCTACATTGCAGCTACGACGTGCAGTAGTTTTGCGTTGCCTATTTTCTACTTCCTGTTCATATTTTTTTTAAATTCCTGTTGTGAGGTTTTTTTATAACCTCAAGTCAGAAACACTGAAAACACCTACCTTCGCTCAATCAACACGCTTGATTCAACACGCTTGTACTCCCAACATGGCGAGTCACGTCACCTGTGACATGTATTAGGAACACCCTATAGGAACAGGAGTAGGCTATTTAGCCCCTCGAGCCTGTTCCGCCATTCACTGAGATCATGCCTGTTCTGTGACCTAACTCCATATACCCGCCTTAGCCCCATATCCCTTAATATCTTTGGGTAACAAATATCTATCAATCTCAGATTTAAAATTTAAAATAGGAGAGTTTGGGATGAAATTCAGAAATTCTTCAAAGACCATAAATAAGTGACCTTGATGATAGTTATTATGTTTATTAACCTATGTTTTTAATGTTTATCTCATCTTTTTAAAAGTATAGGATACGTGGGAAGATCTTCATAGCTCTTGGTAGGTAGAATTGGGGAGTGGAGGAGAGGATTGATGAGATTTGGCATTAGTGAGGGGGTCTTGGGTTTAGATATTCCAGGTATAAGAGGTGCATCACTTGGTGGAATTGGAATGGTGGTGGGTTTAGTAGTATTGGGAGATGGTATTAGGTGTTGTAGAATGGATAGATATCATTGGGTTTGATGGTATTAGAGGGGGTGCTCGAGTCTGGCAGTACTGTGATAGGGAGGGATTAACATTTCAGTTGCATGGTATGAGTTAGTGACAAGTGATTAGACATCATAAGAGTTTAGGGTGGAAGTTGGACAAAGTGATAGGTGAATGTAAGAAAGATATGGGTTCTCTCTCTCTCTCTCTCTCTCTCGTGTCCCACTCTCTCTCGCTCCCCCGTTTCCCCCCCCTTCTATCTCTCCTGTCCTCCTCTTGCTCCTATCCACTCTCGCTTGCTCATGGACCCTCATTCTATTGCTCACATGCTGTCCCTCTCTATTGCCCCAATCTCTCTCCTATCTTTTTAAAATATTATCCAATACAGACATTATTTCATTTTGCTTGCTACAGCATTACACAGGTGTTACTCAAAAAGAGTGTCATAGAAGTATGACAATATGACACAGGAAGCAAGTATGACAACAGGAAGTGAACTGTTACAAGACTTTCAATACACTATAGACTATGTAAATCCAAATTTTCAGGAACGACTTGCTCATATACACCTCAAGCTAAAGCTAATAAGAGGCCTCTATGTATCCAATTCATTAACTGATGTGTTTTATTATTTGTTTATTTAATTTTAAATACGTCAATTATAATGAATCGAGGAAGAACGTTGGAAGAAATCCCCATCTATTTCACTGCAGATTATTTTAATTGAGTAATCCAGTTAATAATACTAATTCTGAAATTATGTGTAAATGTTGGGCATGGGGATTCTTGTGTATCTGCTTCCTAATATTAATGCTGCTTGAAAATTTACAAAGGATAGTAGTCCAGCAAGTACTTGCTACCTTACAGAAGCTGGACTTTCTAGTAAATGACTTTTTAAAAAATTCTAAATCTCACAATCATAGGCACTCTGCTTCAAAAAGCCTGGATAATATTTTGTCATGTCTTCATAACTGTCACTAATGATCTTTCTGTCACCCTTTGTTGATGTTCTGGGTTGCATTCATTACAATAATGTTGGATGCAAAGAAAGAATTTCCTCCAAGTGAATCTCCTATATCTATTGATTGTCACTGTCACACTTGGTGCAAATAAACCAAGCTTCTACATTGGACTTGAGGTGGTGGACCTGCAATAAAATGTCTCGGGGTATAAGTTAAAACCATCACCATTAATGCACCTTGGTGATGAATACCTCTAATAGTTAGGGGACTCTAACAGGGCAATTGGATCCAAGGCATTTGGACTTAACAACAGTCTTAATATCATCTGTTATCCTTACTCTTCTTGAGAGTATTTCTTCATCAGAAGGAGCTTTTACATTAGTGCTTGTTTAGTTTGGGTCACAGAACAGTGTCTGTGTATGGCTTCCCAAGTTTACTTTACTAAAATAGCTTCCTTATCTCGGTGGCAGAATCATAGATCCAATTTTTGAAACTAAACATGTGCCAGTGCAAAATAGCCTAGAATCATAAATATGTGCAATGAAGATGGAAGTGGAATTATCCATTTTCTAGCCAACATTATTTTGTCACTTTAAGAAAAGTTCAGTTATGTATATATAGTTCTGATTATTTAAATGATTTATTGTGGTTACTTACTGCAGTTTTATATTTTGCATTTAGAATTGAGTTTCAATTGAAAAAAATGCTACTTGCTGAAAAGATAACTTCCTGTATAGAGGTACGCTTGGCAGGCAGACGAAAGCCACACTGCTGGCTCCTGCAGTGCTCTGCACTTGCATGTTTGCATACGTGGGAGAGCTCTGCTTACTAGCATCTAATTGCTGATTATATTTTTATGTGAGGAGCTGATATTAACAACACTAATAATTAAGTAAAAGTTTTATTTTGTAAAGTGGTATTGCAGCAACTACAAAGCCCAAATGGTGTGAAACTATTTCCTGTTCTACTTTAAGAATGTGTGTGTTCATTTGAGTTCTAATCTCCTAATCCTTTGTTGCAGGCATTGGATGGATTTTTTATAGCAGTAACAACTGATGGAAGCATAATACATGTATCAGAAAATGTGACTCCCTTACTTGAACATTTACCAGTAAGTATGTTTTCAAGTCAATTGGTAAATAGCAAGCACAATGCATTTATTAAATTTTGATTCTCCTGGTGCAGTTTAATAATGCATTGGTTAAAATAATGTGTATTTTAATTATTGCTACAAAATGGTAAAAACTATGTATTTAGTTTGCTTAATAAAGAAAATATTTGGAGTACACAGTAGTAATTTCTAGAAATGAAAGTGTGTTTTCAAGGGATTTGAATTTTGACATTGTGTAGATTTTCTAATTGTGCCTTATTTTCTCTTCATAGTCTGATCTTCTGGATCAAAATTTATTGAATTTTCTGCCAGAGGTGGAACATTCTGACGTTTATAAATTCCTCTCTGCTCAAATATTGGAAAGCGATTCTTTGATCCCAGATTATTTAAACTGTAAGTGATAGATTACTTAATTTGCTGATTTGTAGTGTTCAAATTACTTCTGCCTAAACTGCCTGCCAGTTGGTTAATATACAAAACATTGTCCGTGAACTAGAAACATGCTAGATCAGTGGTAATACTGAATTTATTTTCAGCTTGTGCTGCAGTTTTGGTGAAGATTGTCAAACTGTTATTGGTATTTTGAAAAATATCTTGGCAGTTTCAATTTAAAATTAGGATTACAATAATTGTAAACTCATCTATAAAATTGTTCTATCGTGTGTGTTGCCCATGTGGCAGATGAACATTATTTCTGTGCTAAAATTAAAAATATAAGAAATGCTCTATGGTTCTGTATTTGGCTTTTTAATTAGCATAATATTTCTACAGAAAACATTTTGTAGGTGTGACAAAAGAGATGTTACATTTTGAAAACAAAGTTTTTTGACTTAAAGTTTTGTTTGTGCCAAATTCTGTTTTTCAAGTGGCCTTCTCATGTTTCAGTAATATATTTTTCTGAGAATGTATGCTGTTTTCACAAAGTTGAGCAACAATTCACTTGAATGACAAATATTTCATCCAGAAAAGATGAGTGTTTGTTACTCATGAAATGCCTGCACTATGTTGATAATGAAAGAACATCCATTTGTTCAGAAATAGTGAATTATTGTGTATGTATTTCTTCATTTGTATTGTTTTTTAAAAATGAATTAAATGTTATGCAGAGCAAATATAACCAGATCTATGTTTCTCCTTCAGTTCAGGTCTTCCACACACAGACCCTCAAGGGGTAAGGTCTGCACATGTGAAGATTGGAAAATCTTGCATGCTTTTTCGTGTCTTCTGCAGTCAGTGCCAATTCTATATAAGTGCTGCATAAAAGCCATTGACCGTTATTTCTCTTCAGCCTTGCTGATAGTAGTTGAAATATATTGTGCTGCTTATTGCGTGTTCAACTATCTTTCAACTATCTTTCAACAACTTTTACTTGTTTGTATGGATAAATGTAATACTTTTCTCGATACAACCATTAGAAACTCCCCAAGTAGCATCTTCATGAGGAATACATTTATGTTCAGGTGTCTGCCACCTCTGAGGTTAAAGAGGTTCTAACAAAAATAAAACTTGAGACAGCAGGTTCCACTGCCTTGAATGCTTATCTTGAAACACTCAGAATTAAGAATGTCAACACAAAAGGTCATATAACCAGCACTGGAATTTTATTGCCAGTTCTTGGATATGGCATATCATCCCAGAGAATCCATTTGGAGATGCTGGTAAAGGGAAGAGAAATTTAGGCTCAATGTTCATGACTACAGCAATGAGAAGCACAGTAGGTATGTATCATAGTAACAGAATATCTAGCTCAGCATTCTAGACTCATCAAAAGACTGAGTCATCTTCTGGTACCATGGAGTCATTTTACTGCCTAGGATATAAATATTCACTTGTAAGAATGCTGAGAAAAGTATGGAATTATCTCTTTTACAAATGACTACTGTGCCTGTCATAAATGGAACATCATTCTTGAACTCAGTGGCATAATATTCATTGGCTAGTCAGCAGAGTTTGACAGAAAATCTATCATGCTAATACAGATAATTTTCAGTACAGAGACCCTCAGCTGTATTAAGCTCTCTTCCACAAGTCCCAAACTTGCTACCTTACAACCAGAGATGCCAAGTGATTGTTTTCCCCCCATCCAGATAGTCATAATGATGTAACATACCGAGCAAACCAAGTAATTGTTAATAGTTCCTGCGCCACCAGACATGCCCTCACTTACAGATACTGTCGTGATCAATGTTTGGTTATTTACCAAGGGATGAAATTATTTCTTTTGTCATACATAGCAAATGTAAGAACAAAATTCACATAATAACATGTGAAGAAAGAGTGCAAATTCTAATGACAATCACTTAAAAAATTACAGTGTTTTGTTGAACTTTGTACAAGGAACAAATTAGGAAATTAAATCTTTCCCCTTATTCTTTCAGCTAGGCAGCTCTTAAGGTGCTTTCCAAACAGTTAACATTGTGTGATTCTGCTCATTCTCTATGGTGGAGCCTATCTGAAAATTTATGAAGCTCTGCTGTGGGGAACCAGCAGGTTGAATCTTGCACTGCAATTGCAATATGAACTGTCTAGGAGAAGCTTGGGAAAACTTGGAGGTGAGAGAAAGTAAATGGAGCTATTATGCAAAATGAAGGTTGGGAGCACAATAGAAACAATTTACCATTGAAATACTATCTTGCAAATGATTTGTCAATGATATTCTGCTAATCAGTATCGAATTCAAACCCAGCCGTCAAGAATTTACTGACCCGACTCAAGTTGAGGAGAAAAAACATGCAAGTATTTTTTGAGCATTTTTCGCCAACTTCAATGCTGCTGTTTTGGGTGGGGGGGAGGGAAGGGAGGGAAAAGCCACTGCTCACTTCTGGTAGTTCTACTTTAGAGCCTTGGGCTCATTTTAGCCTGGGATTCAGTGATCTTTAAGGTAAGACTAAAGAGTCTGGACTTTATAAGACATTGTATAGATATTAGGGCTGATATTGAGATCTCATTCTCATATTTTAATATAATGTAGAAAGGAAAACTATAGGAGTAAGAAATATTCATTAACAGTAATTCCTGTTTGGTCATCCACAGGGACACATAGATTAAATCTAAACACAGCATTAAAAATCTGCATTTGAACCACTTCCTCAGACAGTAGCCACCCTCCCTCTACAATTCCTGCCACTGAAGCATCTTTTTTATTTCTACTGCTTCATTATGTCTGGTCAAACCATATCACTCTGACTATTTCAACATTGCTGCATTGTTAATAAAATTGCCTCCAAGTGGAGTAGGGAAACGTTTTCTTTTCCTAAATCAAAAGCAAAAAACAGAAAATGCTGGAGAAGCTCAGCAAGTGAGGCAGCATCTGTGGAGAAAGAAATAGGGCCCGATATTAGGAGGGCGGCGGGTTGGCAGCGGGGGGTCGACTGGGCGCGTGGGTAACGCGCCCAGTGAAATTGGGGTGCTCCGCACGCGATTGCAGCTTGATTGAAGGTACTTACCTTAGCTTCCGGGTTTCGCGCTGGAAAGTTGCGCAGCGGGCGGACTGCGCATGCGCAGCATAGGCTGTCAGCTGGAGGAGCCCTATTTAAATGGGCAGTCCTCCACTGACTGACGCTGCAGAAAATAGGCAAAATTATAGCAGGGAGCAGCCCAGGGGGAAGGCTACTCCCAGGTTTAATGATGCCTCACTCCAGGTCTTATTGGATGGGGTGAGGAGGAGGGGGAGGACAGAGATCCTACCCCTGGCAGGCAGGAGGAAGTGGCCTGCCTCTGCCACCAAGAAGGCCCGGCTCGAGATGGCAGAGGAGGTCACCAGCACCACCAACATAACGCGCACCTGCATACAGTGCAGGAGGCGCTTCAATAACCTAAGTAGGTCAGCCAAAGTGAGTACACTTACTCATTCCCCTACACTCCGTCTGCCACATCACCGCCCCCACCCCATATCTCCTTCTGCACTGCCAACACTACTCTATCACGTCACTCCTCACACCCACTCAAAGCTCATCCTCATCTTACCTGCACTTACTCACCTCGCCAGTACTCATCCCACCACTACCACTTAACCCAATCCTCATACAGTCTCATGGCTCTATCTCATACTCACCCTTTCATGCATCTCTTTCACGGTCAACCTCACCCAACCAGCCACAGGGCATGCATCACATATGTGCAGTAGGAAGCATAAGGCAAACATGTCGTGAGCATGAAGGGGATGCACAAGGATGTTTGAGGGTTTGTCATGGTTTTTACTTATATTTAATTTCTGATCAACTCACATAACATATATTGTCACCACTACTGCCACGTCTTTGCGAATCTTGTCTGGTTTGTGCAATAATGCCCTTTCCTGAGGATCACTATGAAGACCCAGAACTGATGCCACCCATTGTGTCACTGCAGAGTGGGTATAGGTGTATTTGTAGGGCTCTTTTGTGCAGACGACTGAGAGACGTTGGTGAAGTCCCCGGTGGCACCCTGGAAGGATGTGAAGGAGAAGTTGTTGAGGGCAATGGTGACTTTGACAGCGACAGGTAAGAAGATGGTGCTCGGGTCAGCCGGGAGTAGCTCAGCAGGAAGGAGGCTGCAGATGTCCATGACTACACGTCGAGTGACTCTGAGCCTCCATGTGCACTGCTGCTCAGAGAGGTCCAGGAAGCTGAGCCTCGGTCTGTAGACCCTGTGGCGAGGGTAGTGCCTTCTGCGAAGCATCTCTCTCTGCCGTTGCCCTCCCTCCTGCTGTGCAGGTGGATGTGTCACAGCACTGTGTTGTGGAGCTCCACATGTCAGAGGTGGACGGCGTGGCCAGCGAGGCTGGTGATGCTGTTCGTCCTCCGAGGAGGTCATGACTGCAGCTACAGCGGCCCCCATCCGGAAGATGTACATTTGAGGGGGTCCACAAGGTAGGTAAATGTGTCTGGACACCGGGGTAAGTGTGCAAGTTGGTGAATTTTATTGTCAGGAGGAGGGTGGTGGAGGCCAAACTTTGTCCAAAGTGACAGAGTGGCCTCCTGCAATGAGTGAGGGTCTCTTTTCCACCCCCTCCCCCCCCCAACCCCTGTCAAATGGACCTTTGCAGCTGCCACAGACTGGTGGCTGCAGCACGTCCATTTCAACTAGGACTGTTTCCCCCAGTACGGGAAACAGTCCCAGTTGACTTGAAAATCCCACCCCTCCTAAAATATCAGGTCAATCAGGTCTGTAAACGACCTGAAGTAGCTGGTTAATTACTTTAAGTGGCACCCCACTAGCTTTAATTGCCGGCGGGAGTCCCACATGCGGGGGCTGCACGCGCATGTCAGCGCGTCGCTGGGGAACCCGGAAGTGGGCGGGTTGGAGCCAGGATCCGGACCCGCCCCGGGAGTCCCCGATTTTCGGAGCCCCCCAGCTACGAACGCACCTGCTCGGGGGTGTGAAAATCGAGCCCATAGAGTTAACGTTTCAGGTCGAAGACCTTTCGTCAGAACTGAAAGATGTTAAAAGAGTTAAAGTTTTTGAACAAGTACAGAGCCAGGGAAAGGGGGGAGGGGAAGCGAGGAAAGAACAAAGGGAAAGGTCTGTGATAGGGTGGAGGGCACGAGTGATTAAATGACAAAAGGGATGATGGAGCAAGGCAAGGAACGTGGTAATGGGATGGGTTAAGAAACAAAAGATTGATCGGGAGTAGATGTAAATGGCAGCAGCAGAACCATTACCAGCACTCGCTGACCGAAAAAATGGTTATGATCTGAAGTTATTGAGATCAGTGTTGAGTCCGGAAGGTTGTAAAGTGATTTCAAGAACTTCAGATCATAACCACTGCTCCCATTTTTTCGGTCAGCTAGTGCTGGTAATGGTTCTGCTGCCATTTACAGCTACTCCGGATCAATCTTTTGTTTCTTAACCCGTCCTATTACCACCTTCCTTGCCTTGCACCATCATCCCTTTTGTCATTTAATCACTCGTGCCCTCTACCCTATCACAGACCTTCCCTTTTGTTCTTTCCTCCCCTCCCCTCCCCCCTTTCCCTGGCTTTGTACTTGCTCAAAAACTTTAACTCTTTTAACATCTTCCAGTTCTGACGAAAGGTCTTAGACCTGAAAGGTCTTTCTCCACAGATGCTGCCTGACTTGCTGAGCTTCTCCAGCATTTTCTCTTTTAATTTTCTTTTCCTATGTCTTTTTTTATTCTCTTCACAGGTATAAAATATTCTCAATCTTATTTAATTTAGAGTGGGACTCTGTTCCATTTATAGTTGATACTGTTCCAAATTTTTGGTACAGATTTATGTCTGAATGTTTATCATGTTCCTTATGTGCTGTTTGAGTTGGCTGCACTTCTTTCATTTGAATCAGTAAGACAGCCTGATTTTCCCAGTACTGTGGTTTTATTCCCAACACTTGGGCAAGAATTCTCTTTACAGAAGATGTGAAAAAAATTAAAGAAGTGTAACTTTCATTACATGAAATCACCAAGGTGAAAGGAAGCTGCTATTGTTCACAGGTATGGATACTCTGCAGCTGACCTCGCTCATCATGTGTCTTCAGAGAAATTATTTTTTACCTTTCCCTAATAGCTCTCAGCATCTGGGTAGAGGTTTGTCACACATTTATTTCAACAGCAGTATGCCTAGACATTGTGATCCATCTTGGCTATCAGCCAAGTTTAAGCTCAGAGCACAAAAGCCAACTCCTACTCATAAGACTCTTGAAGACTATCTACCTGTTGTCTGTACAGTCAGATATTGAGCTTTGCCCTCAGGCACATTCCCCACAGACTTAAATCCAGTGGTTTATGCTGGAATGGCAACTATGTCTGATGCAAATAATGAGTAGTATGCCTGTGAGTCAGCCCACTACTCTTCAGATCTGGAACATGGAATTGATGAGGAACACCTATTAGGTTTAAATGGACATTTTTTTCCCACCCTTTTTTAATCCTTGAAGCATTTGGCCATAGGTCTTTGTTCCTCTGGCATCAAATGATGGTTCTAATTTTCTTAGTGTCTTCAAATTTAAACTGATGAGTGAGTGGTTTATATTTTTTGTCATTGAAGTAGGGGATGATCCAGTGAAGAATATTTGACATTTTCCATTAACCAGCATTGAACGAATAAACTTCAAGGTTCTAAATATGCCGTGTATTCCCATTTCCTCTTTCCTTAGATCAAATCAGTTGAACATACAAATAGAGACAATTGTCTCAAATGCTTTCCAACTAGAGAGGGAATTAGGAAAATGTCTCTTTTAAATACAGTTTAAGGTGGCCAAATTATTTGATCAGCATATCAAACTGCAGTGTTTCTTTTGAGAGAAGATTTTAAGTATTTCCATAGATGTTCCTTTCCAGTGTAAGGAGAATCTTCTTGTAGAAAAGAAGCTGTTGTGACAACTGAATTTCAGTACTAAGCAACGTACAGCGTGGGGATATTGGTGCTTTGTCTTTGATTTCAGTATTGGCTTTTAGATTATGCAGTGCGGGACTTCCAGTCTCTTTTGTTTTTTCCACAGAGATGATTTCCATTTTGGAAATCCAAAATATTTGTCTACTTGGTCCAGACATTAATACACTTTCTTTGAAAGTGCCTTAAGTGCCATTCTTTGGAAATATAAGGACTTTGTTCAAGATCAGATGTATGAGTACTCTGACAGGGACACCGAGGGGTGGTCAAAGTATATGTAGCAATCTCCCTGTGTCAATGCTACAAATGAACTGGAAAGCTATCAACTCAGAGTTTGATTATTGGAAACAATATCATTATGTTTGAAAAGGTTTACTACTGAGTTTGGAAACTCAAAGCCTTATCCAGATAATGTTATATCAAATGATATCAAAGTCCTTACAGCAAATAACTTGCCAGGTCTGAGATGTGGTTCTTGAATCATTCTTGTCTTGTGATCTTTGAATGAACCCACCTTCAAGTACAAATTGAATATGACTCTTGGGCATGATCATGGAGATTCAATAAGTCAGAAATGCACAATAACAGTTTATCATATGTATTCATGCTAGCTGCTTGCTTCTGGATTAATCATTGTCCGTGGTTATTAATAACATTTACATTGGTTGTCACCTCACCTACTGGGTATGGACAATACATTGCTGTCACCCTCTCAATTGGATCCTCGGGTTCATCACTAGAGGACCTAAAAGAAAACATTTTAGGAACACAAACAGGAGTAGGCCATTCAGCCCCTTGAGTTCCACTATTCAATTAGATCATGGCTGTCCTGTATCCCAACTCCATTTAATCCGCCTTGGTTCCATATCCCTTAATACCCATACCTAACAAAAATCTCAGTTTTGAAAATTTTTAATCCTCAACAGCTTCTTGGGGAAGAGAGTTCCAGATTTCCACTACCCTTTGTGTGAAGAAGTGCTTCCTGACATCACCCCTGAAAGGCCTAATTCTAATTTTAAGGTTATGCCCTCTTGTTCTGGACTCTGCCATGCTATCAAAGAGTGCCTTAATTTACACCTGTTCATTTGCATTCTAGGCCTATGAGTAGCATCTACCTTATGAGGTTTAAAATGTTTCTTCCTGAAACCTCCCATGTTGTCCAGCTGTTTTGCTAGCATCCATAATGAAAGCCTATTATTTTTATGAATAAACATAGACCATGCTTTACAAGATAATTGGCTGTTATTGGAGTTAATATAAATTGAGGTCAAATGTTCCAAAAGACATGCTGGTTCATGGTTGATGCGGCCACTGGGAGGGACAAATGTAGGCTGTGGAGGGCAGCAAGCCAGGGCTGAACAGTGGGAATATTGGGATGATTTAATAATTTGGAGTTTAGTTTTGTGAAAGTATTTGTGCAGAAATTTCCCTTGGGAGATTAAATAAGTAGATCAGGGTTCGTGATAATGTGAGATGATTTGTAGGAGGAGTAAATGTTATGGGCCGAACAACTTTCTGTTCCATGCTTTCTTAAGTTCTTATAATATTGGCAAAGGATTCAGAACTACCTGAAATCATGGCTACATCCTGTCAGTGTTTTGTCAAGAATTGGCTTTATTTCAATGGTCCCCTTGGAGAATGAGGAATGATTCTGCATTGACAATCAGCCAAAAATGAAAACATTACATTAACTCGTTGGAGTTCTTTAGTGTCTAAAAAAACATTCAAACTTTGAATGTTCTTTTTTCAATGGATAGCACACCAACTGGAAAAGAATAACGGCTCTTTTCAAATTTGCAATGGAACTGCTTAATTGCCCCATCTTAATTATATTCAGTCATTCATTTAGCATAGAAAGGCAATCACTTAGACACTTAGAATCATAGAATGATTTTTTTTATTCGTTCATGGGATGTGGGCGTCGCTGGCAAGGCCAGCATTTATTGCCCATCCCTAATGGCCCTTGAGAAGGTGAACATAAGAACATAAGAAATAGGAGCAGGAGTAGGACAATCGGCCCCTCAAGCCTGCTCCGCCATTCAATAAGATCATGGCTGATCTGATCCTAACCTCAAATTTAAATTCATGTCCAATTTCCTGCCCGCTCCCCGTAACCCCTAATTCCCTTTACTTCTAGGAAACTGTCTATTTCTGTTTTAAATTTATTTAATGATTTGGCTTCCACAGCTTCCTGGGGCAGCAAATTCCACAGACCTACTATCCTCTGAGTGAAGAAGTTTCTCCTCATCTCAGTTTTGATAGAGCAGCCCCTTATTCTAAGATTATGCCCCCTAGTTCTAGTTTCACCCATCCTTGGGAACATCCTTACCGCATCCACCCGATCAAGCCCCTTCACAATCTTATATGTTTCAATAAGATCGCCTCTCATTCTTCTGAACTCCGATGAGTAGAGTCCCAATCTACTCAACCTCTCTTCATATGTCCACCCCGTCATCCCCGGGATTAGCCGTGGTAGTGAGCCGTCGCCTTGTTCTTGAACCGCTCCAGTCAGTGAGGTGAAGGTGCTCCCGCAGTGCTGTTAGGTAGGGAGTTCCAGGATTTTGACCCAGCGATGATGAAGGAATGCCGATATATTTCCAAATCGGTATGGTGTGTGCCTTGGAGAGGAACGTGCAGGTGGTGTTGTTCCCATGTACCTGCTGCCCTTGTCCTTCTAGGTGGTAGAGGTCGCGAGATTGGGAGGTGCTGTCGAAGAAGCCTTGGCGAGTTGCTGCAGTGCGTCCTGTGGATGGTGCACACTGCAGCCGTGGTGCGCTGGTGGTGAAGAGAGTGGATGTTCAGGGTGGTGGATGGGGTGCCAATGAAGTGGGCTGCTTTGTCCTGGATGGTGTTGAGCTTCTTGAGTGTTGTTGGAGCTGCACTCATCCAGGTAAGTGCAGAGTATTCCATCACACTCCTGACTTGTGCCTTGTAGATGGTGGAAAGGCTCTGGGGTGTCAGGAGGTGAGTCACTCGTCGCAGAATACCCAGCCTCTGACCTGCTCTTGTCGCCACAGTATTTTTGTGGCTGGTCTAGCTAAGTTTCTGGTCAATGGTGACCCCCAGGATGTTGATGGTGGGGGCTTCGGCGATGTTAATGCCGTTGAATGTCAAGGGGAGGTGGTTAGACTCTCTCTTTTGTTGGAGATGATCATTGCCTGGCACTTGTCTGGCGCGAATGTTACTTGCCACTTATCAGCCCAAGCCTGGATGTTGTCCAGGTCTTGCTGCATGCGGGCACGGACAGCTTCATTATCTGAGGGGCGGCGAATGGAACTGAACACTGTGCAATCATCAGCGAACATCCCCATTTCTGACCTTATGATGGAGGGAAGGTCATTGATGAAGCAGCTGAAGATGGTGGGGCCTAGGACACTGCCCTGAGGAACTCCTGCAGCAATGTCCTGGGGCTGAGATGATTGGTCTCCAACAACCACTACCATCTTCCTTTGTGCCAGGTATGACTCCAGCCAGTGGAGAGTTTTCCCCCTGATTCCCATTGACTTCAATTTTACTCGGGCTTCTTGGTGCCACACTCGGTTAAGTGCAGTTACTCTCACCTCACCTCTGGAATTCAGTTCTTTTGTCCATGTTTGGACCAAGGCTGTAATGAGGTCTAGAGCTGAGTGGTTCTGGCGGAACCCAAACTGAGCAACGTGAGCAGGTTATTGGTGAGTAAGTGCCACTTGATAGCACTGTCGACGACACCTTCCATCACTTTGCTGATGATTGAGAGTAGACTGATGGGGCGGTAATTGGCTGGATTGGATTTGTCCTGCTTTTTGTGTTTACAGCACAGACGGAGGCCATTCAGCCCATCGTGCCTATGCCAACTCTTTGAAAGAGCTATCCAATTAGTCCCATTCCCCTGCCCTTTCCCTGAAGCCCTGCAAATTTTTCCCCTTCAAATATTTATCCAATTCCCTTTTGAAATTATTATTGAATCTGCTTCCACCACCCTTTCAGGCAGTGCATTCCAGATCATAACAATTCGCTACGTAAAAAAATTTCTCCTCTGGTTCTTTTGCCAATTACCTTAAATCTATGTCCTCTGGTCACCAACTCTTCTGCCACGGGAAACAGTTACTCCTTATTTACTCTATCAAAACCCCTTCATGATTTTGAATACCTCTTTAGAGCAGAACAATCCCAGCTTCTCTGGTCTCTCCACATAACTGAAGTCGTGCATCCCTGGTACCATTCTAGTAAATCTCCTCTGCACCCTCTCTAGGAAGGATGTCAAGGCCTTAAAGTGTGATGCCCAGAATTGGATACGATATTCTAGCTGGGGCCTAACCAGTGATTATAAAAGTTCACCAGAACTTCCTTGCTTTTGTACTCTATGCCTTTGTTTATAAAGCCAAGGATCTTGTTTGCTTTTTTAACAGCCTTTGCAACTTGTCCTGCCACCTTCAAGGCTTTGTGTATGTACACCCCCAGGTCTCTATTTTCCTTGACCCCCTTTAAAATGGTACAATTTAGTTTCTATTGCCTCTCCTTATTCTTCTTACCAAAATGCATCACTTCACACTTCTCTGCATTAAATTTCATCTGCCATGTGTCTACCCATTTCACCAGTCTGTCTACATCCTCCTCAAGTCTCTTACTATCCTCCTCACTGTTTACTACATTTCCAAGTTTCGTGTCTACGATCTGCAAACTTTGAAATTGTGCTCTGTATATCTAAGTCTAGGTCATTAATATATATCAAAAAGAGTAGTGTTCCTAATACTGACCCCTGGGGAACCCCACTGTATACTTCCCTCCAGTCTGAAAAACAAGCGATCACCACCACTCTCTGCTTTCTGTCTCTTAGCAATTTCATATCCATGCTGTCAGTGACCCTTTAATCCCCTGGCCTTCAATTTTGCTAACAAGTCTATTATGTGGTATTTTATTAAATGCCTTTTGTAAGTCTATTTCCACAACATTAACCATACTACCTTCATCAACCCTATCCTGAAATGGGGGCTTGATATACAATATTCTGTTCCTTTTTACACCAAGACATCAACTGGAAGCACATGGCTTTTTCTGTTGACAATATAATCGCTTTAAAAAAAAGTTCAAGTGTGAACATCCAAATTGCCCTCATTTTTGTTTGTTCAAAACAAAATAATGGTTTTCAAATCCTGAAGTCCTTAGTAGTCAACTCTTCATGGAGGAGTTTTAGGCATGCAAATTTGTTTTCCTGAGTGAGAGGATGGATCTTCCAAAACATCTTTTGCCAGTGACTTACTTGTTTAATATCAATTGTTAACACAGTCACCACAATAATTTCGTATTCTTCTTTAAATAAGTCAATTTATGTAACAAAGTGATGGATGGTTGCTGAGTTGGTTTTGTTGCTATTTCAAGAAAAGCTAATCCTTTGCTTTATAAAAGGTACCCTTCGTTTGTGGCCACCAATTAAATCAATCCTTCTGGCATGAATTTTTAATTTAGTGGTGTTTTGCTATTATTTTGAACCTGTAGTCACATGTAACTTAAACTTAATTGCTTCTATGATGTAGAGATGCCGGTGATGGACTGGGGTGGACAAATGTAAGGAATCTTACAACACCAGGTTATAGTCCAACAGCTTTATTTGAAAATCACAAGCTTTTGATTTTCAAATAAAACTGTTGGACTATAACCTGGTGTTGTAAGATTCCTTACATTAATTGCTTCTAGTCATTATACCAACCAGACGCATTGATGAGTTTCAGGTCCAATCAATGATATTTCATTCGCACATACTTTTAAGGATTTAATTCTAGTTCAACCCTTGATTACTCCTCAAAGTAGTTGTTGGTCTGTGTTGATGCAGAATTTCTATCTTTGTCCTTCCAGACCTACCTAAGAATGTACTCCTCAAAACATAAGCAGGGCTGTTAATGTAAAGCACACCAAATCCTCCTGGCCTTTGCATCCATTGTATGTCTCCTTTGTGGAGACAGGGGAATCAATCAGAACACAAGGCAACAATATGGTTTTCCTGACCCAAATTCTGTACCCATAACCATGCTTTTGCTAGTGTCCATGTAGTGTTACAAGTGACAGCAACTACTAGTTTTTTGTGATTTGTCTTGGAACTTCTCTTAAGTAGTACTCTTCTGGGAATTTTGGTCTTGTGTGCAGAAGACCTGATTTGAAGGAGAAGGGAATGTTGCATTTCTCCAAAGTACGGTCTTCCAAGCCCATATGACATTTCACTTTTTCTTCTAAATACCATGATGTTTGTTTATTTTGGCTTACTGGTTCTTAGATACATCCTCACAAAAGTAGTATTAGTTCTATCAGGATAGGGTGCTATAGCATGCAGTAATGTGCCTCTTGAGCAGAATGCAACATTTTTAATCTATTGATCAGCTATGCAAGCACAGAGTTAGGTCAAAGAGAAAGAATGCAAATTTTTTTTTAAATTTGAGGCTTATCTCACGAGTGTCTGTGTATGGAAGACCCTTGTTCACAAAATGAAGAATTTCTCTAATGAGTTCAGGCTCATCTATAATTTTTTCATACGTGTACCGAGTACTCTGAAGGCTAAGCAAACTTATTAATGTTCCACGTGCGCTATTGTACAATTTTCATTTTCTCTGGTATACTTTTGGAAGAAGGAGAAAGCAAAAAAGTGTTCTGTACTTTTGTGAAAAATAACAATTATGGATGACCATTTATGTCTTTATTTCATGTAAATATTGCAAATGATCTGTTGCTTTAAAATTGCCATTCATTTTGGTTAAAATCCTACTTTTGAGATAGTGATATCAAAAGAAGCTGTACAATGAAGTAGCTAGTTGTTCAATAAAATGATAACAAAATTTATCTTCTCACTTCTCCTCCACTCCAAAATTAAAATTATGATCAACTCCATCTTTGAACAATTCAGTTAAAATATTCTACACAAGCCACAAGTTCTTGCTCATCAATGGATCTACAAAATTTATATTTTTCATTGTCAGCGTTGGTCAAATAAAAAAGAAACTGTAGACTTAAAGATGCTTTCTTCCTCATTTGTTCATCTTTGAGTACAAATCTGTACCATCTAATGCAAAAAGCAGCTGGGACGCAGACTTATTCAGAGGTTTATGCTCTCCTTGGATCACTGTGGTCAGATGATGTTCTCCATTCTCTGTTATATATGATGTGGAGATGCCGGTGATGGACTGGGGTGGACAAATGTAAGGAGTCGCACAACACCAGGTTATAGTCCAACAGCTTTATTTGAAATCACAAGCTTTCGGAGCTTTGCTCCTTCGTCAGGTGAAGTGATTTCAAATAAAGCTGTTGGACTATAACCTGGTGTTGTGCGACTCCTTACATCTGTTATATATAAAAGACCATTTCTTAGCCACAATTTAGTCCTTTTCCTCACATTGTTGATGACAGTCCTCACTGTTTGCACACGTAGGTAAAAGTTCCAATCAGGTTTAACACTGAATTAATGTTTTAAATTATGTATATCTGAAGTATTCTTTTGCAGAAAATGTTGTAGTTTTGCATCTTCTTAAAACTTTTGTCGAGATTCCAATCTATCAGTCATCACTGCCACATTGTTTTCATGTTTCGTCCAGTTGAACCCCACTGTTTCCAATTGGATCTTTTCTGCTGAAATTGGAATTGGTCAGTGTCAGCACCTGGCTTTGAGATGGGTGGTAATCCATTCTGGTGATCACTCAAGATTACTGTTTCAATAACTGACCAGCATTGCTTGATTGCCAGAAATATGAAGCCTGTTATGTACTCAACAGATTGGTTAATTTACTGAAAGTAGTCATTTAGATAACAAATTGTACAGCTTCAGCATGATAGCCTTAGACTTGTACCGTACTGATTTGGCAATATTGGTCAGCTTTCCCTTTTCTTTACTAATAGATGCTTTGCAATAACTCTACATCCTAAATGTTGAGACTGTAACTCTCAGATTTCTTTTAGTCTCTTCCCCAGCTAGCTTGATATGTCGACATTCATTAAGTACATCCCTTATTTTTTCTTCTAATGTGTAACACCTTGAACCTTGTTAAATTTCATCTGCAGTAAATGTGCACACTTGCACATTTTGGTTAGGTCCTTATGTCACTTGGCTGCATGATCAGATTCACTTATCATCCTTCTCAGTTTCACAGTGACTGTGAAGTTGCCTAATTTGCATTTCTGAATCCAGATCAGTCAAGCAGATTAAGAAGAGTGGGTGTCCCAGCACCTCTTAACTGCTTTTTTTCTCCCAACCAAATCCTTATATATCTAAGTTTTACCAAGCATGCCCGTTCTTTGAGCTTATGTAGCAGTCTTTAACATGGAACTTTACGGAAAGCTTTTATAGGGATCACCACTTAGAATGTCATTCCCTCAAAAAAGTCAAGGAGGCTGGTCAAACATGATCTTTTCTTCTGAAACAGTGAAAGCTTTGGGGAATGAAACAGAGCACATTCACGGAGACCTATTCTGTACGTCATCATCCTCCTTGCGGAGCTTTGTTACAATCCTGAAATGTGTGAACTGCTGCTTCCACAGCTGGTTGAAATTGAAGCTCTCCGGTGGCCTGAGCTTAGACATGTTGATGTTCATGGATTTTTTTAGGGCTCAATTCACATCTGCTCCTTTCTCACAAAACTGGACTGAAGCTTATCTTGATTTTAAACTGGTTTATTAACAAACAGAACTGTGTAAGATTTTAGTTTCAGTTTTACAAGAGACTGCTTTACATAAACTCTGGAATATTTCTTTCCCTGTTACCTATTAATGAGAAAAGTGGCTAGACTTATGACTGAAAGTAACTTCTTACCACAGATGTTTAGGTACAAGGCCATTTGAACAATGAAATTGCTGGGGCTATAAAAAAAGATTATATCCTAACAGGAAAACATGGTGACTGTGATTCCTAAAAATATGGGTTGAGAAGCGGAAAGAAAAAGGAGGGTAGAGATTTGACTGACATTTCGTTTGGTTTTGGAAAAAGTCCTTTTTCTGAAGAACTTTGAGATGATTATTCTTTTACATAATTTCCAGGCTATACAATTAGACGCCTACCTCACCATTGCCTCAAAGATACAAACCTTCGTATGAGGATCTCGCAGGAAATATCTGCAGCTCAACATCAACATCAGTGAAACATGCTACTTCTTTCTTGACATCATCTGTCATAGTAGAAGCCTTTTTGATAGTGGAGATTACATATCTATCCTAAACTGGATGATTTGATGGTTCAAGCATCTTCTGCTAGAATTGCTGCCAATGAGACTGATGGAATTGCCATCTCACTTGCACCAATCAGGTTTGCAGCTGTGCAGGTGGAATGTTCTGCAATTTGGGTGGGGTTAAGAATGACAGTGTTGATTCCTGATCATATTATTACAGCAACAACTTACATTTATATAACATAAAAATGTCCCAAGACACTTCGCAGAGGCATAAGGAAAAACACATGTCAAGCCAATGATTAGGAGAGTTGACCAAAAGCTTGTGAGATAGAGGAGGTAGAGTGAGAGAGAGGCAGAGGAGTTTAGAGAGGGAATTCCAGAGAGTGGGGCCCGGGCACCAGTGATGGGGCAAAGGGATGGGAGTTGCACAAGAGGCCGGAGTCAGAAGAACAAAGAGTTTGGGGGGATTGTAGAGCTGGATGAGGTTACAGAGAAGGGAAAGAGCAAATCTATGGGTGGATTTAAACACAATGATGAGATTTGGGGTTTGAGGGACTGGGAGCCAATGTAAGTCAGTAAGGACAGATATAGGTGAGTGTGACTTGATGTAGGATGGGATTTGGGCAGGAAAGTTTTGGATAAGGTGCAGTTTACAAAGGATGGAAAATGCAGGGAGAGGAGAGCATTGGAGTAATCAAGTCTGAAACTGAAAAAGCATGCGATTTCAGGCTGAGGTAGGGACAGAGGAGCACGGGTGTACAATGTTACGGAGGTGGAAGTAGGCAGTGTTTGTGATGATATGAAGTTGGAAACTCAGCTTGGGGTTGAATAGGATACCCAGGTTGTGAATAATCAGATTCAGCTTGCAACAGTAGGAAGGGAGATGGTGTGTGAGGGTACGGTGTGAATAATCAGATTCAGCTTGCGACAGTAGGAAGGGAGGTTGAGTGTGAGGGTACGGTGTTTGCAGCAGGCTACAAACATGATGGCTTCAGTCTTTCTAATGTTTAGCAATGGGAAGTTACGACTTATCCAAGATTGGATGTCGGACAAGTAGTTCTGACAGCGTAGAGGAAGTGGAGGGGTCAAAAAGGGGACAGAGCGATACAGTTGGGTGCCATCAGTATATGTGTGGAACCTGACCCGATGTCTTCAAGTGACATTGCTAAGGGGAGCATGTAGATGAGAAAGAGCGAGGGTCCAATGATGGATCCTTGGGGGATGGTGCAGGGGTGGGAAAAGAAGCCAGTGCCGGAGAAATTCTGGCTCTGACTGGATAGGTAAGCAAGGCAGCCCCATGGATCTGGACAAAGGAGGAGAGACATTGGAGGTGATCAATCGTCAAAGGTTTCAGACAGGTCAGGGAGAACAAAGAAGGATAATTTATCATAGGCACAATAATTTTAGCATTTCATTGTCATATACATAGCTGTTCATGAGGCCTTTATATCTAAATGTTTGCACACATTGATTTTCTACTCGTTATTCATTATCCTGAGGGTGCACTGGGTGAAAGGGTGCAACATGCCCTTCAATGGCGGTCACAACGCTCCACCATCTTAATTGTGGTATGATTGTAAGTCTGCTTCTGTCACTAGCTTGTAGAATAGGGATCCCCACCTGAAGGAGACCTGTTTGGCCCCCTCCTCTGAACAACTTCTGACACATCAACAGGCTTGAACATCAAGCAATTTGGCTGACCTTGAACTGTTTGAAAAGACTAGTATGCAGTAGAGCTAATATGGAGAGAATGGCATCTTAATAGCAACAGAATGGAGCATTGTCTTTAATGCTATGCATGTCTGGCAATGGTATCAGGCAAATTTCACAAATCTGTCAGCATCCTTCAAACGCAAAAATGAAGCAGCATATACCTCCTATGGAAATCCAGGTCCACTTAATGAATGGACCCTTCATCTAGAGGTTATCAGTCTGAGTTTGGATGAATGAGATTAACAGACATAGGGGTTACCAGAACTTTTAAGAAAGAAAGAACTTGCATTTATAGAGCGCCTCTCATGACCTCAGGACTTCCCAAGGTGCTTCACAGCCAATTAAGTAGTTTTGAAGTGTAGTCACTTGTAATTAAGCAATCCAGCAGCACACAGCAAGGTCCCACAAACAGCAATAAGGTAAATGACCATATATTTTGTTTTGGTAGTGTTGTTTGAGGGATAAATGTTGGCCAGAAAACAAGGCAACTCCCCTGTTCTTCTTGAAAAATGTCATTGGATCTTTTACGTCCACCTGAGTAGGTAGAAGGGGCTGCGGTTTATCATCACATCTGAAAGATGGCTCTTCCGACAGTGCAGCACTTCCTCGGTACGGCACTGAAGAACTTCAATGACCAGAGTGCTCTACAGCTTGTTGGTTTCCTGGTAGAGGTGGCACTAACCATTCACAAGATTTGGATAGAGGAAATGAATGCTGTTCTTCTGACCCATTATTGACGGAAGAAGACATGGTTTTCAAACTTTCTGTTCATCAAGATGCTCTGTAGAACATCTGACTCATAAGCACAGATCAGGCATGGAGGTGTCCCCCTCCCCTAATGCCTCACCAAGCTTCCAGCTGCTTTCAGCATTCCTGCATCATTACTTTTAAATGACCAGTACCAGTGCGTAAGTGATTGAGGCATTGCCAGTTTTGCCACGGTTCAGAGGCTGCAGCTGAGAGATGTTCATAGGGTTCAATATCCAGAAGAGGTGGCTCATTCTGTAGATGTGTTATCCAAATGTTAATTCTCCACTGTTTCGTTGTTGTTGAAAGGGTTGACAGAATGCAGGGAGCTGCATCTCGACTTCAGTCTACTCTGAGCAGGACAGTGCTGGAACACATTAGTCTCATTATTAACAACAAAGTGATCTATAAAGATGGAGTTCTCTGTGCAGCGACACAATTCAGAGTTGGCACCTTTGTCATCAGGACTTCACCAGCCATAACTTTCTGTTCTGACTTCTTTGGGATGGAGCAGAAATTCTGGCCGTTCCTTGGATGCACCCCCAACCTTATCCCACATCATGGGGTCCCAAGAGTTAGCATTTTGAAGGAGCGCACAGATTTAGCTCTGGCACCTTGCAGTGTAAAAGGGCCAGCTGTGTTAGCTGAAAATTAACCAGTTAGTGAATTTGCATTTTTCCCTATGGCTACTGATTCCTTCATGTTCATCTGCCGCAAGGAAACTTGCCTTTTAAATTACAAGTAGCCCCACTTTCACCAGGATCAGGTCCTGGCAAGCAAGTACATCCACTATAGGCAATCATACAATGTGGCAACAAATGAGTTTGGAATTTTGACAGATGATATCATCCCATCCCCTTTTAGTGACACCCACACAGAAGGCAATGGGGGACAGGGATACAGGGCAAGCTGATGGGCAAGTAGGACTTATTGTGGGGCAGGATAGGAGCAGCAGAGTTTTGGATGGGCTGAGGTTTACGGAGGGTGGAAAATGGGAAGTGACTAAGGCATAGATGAGGGTTTCATATGGGCTGAGGTAGGGTAGGGGTGGGGACGTCACAGAGGCGAAAGTAAGCAGAATTTGCATTGGAAAGGATCTGAGGTCAGAAGTTCAGCTCAGGATCAAATAGGATGCTGAGGTTGCAAACAGTCTGGTTCAGCTTGAAACAGTAGTCAGGGAGAGGGTGGAATTGGTGCTGGTGGCAGAAGACAATGTCTTCGTTTTTCCTGCTGTTTAGTTGTGACAAAATGTGGCTCAATCAAGACGGGATGTTGGACAAGCAGACTGACAGCACAGAAGTAGTGGAAAGGGACGTTAGAGATGGGTGGTAGTTTGGGTTGAGGATTATTTTTTGAGGATGACGGTGGTTTTGAAAGGGTGGAGATGTGCAAAAGGAAAGGGAATAATTTACAATAACAGCTTGCATGGGGGCCAGGAAGGAAAGATGGATGGTTAGCTGCTTAGTGGGAATAGAGTCAAAGGAGTAGGAGGTGGGCCTCGTGGATAAGAGGCATTCAGCATGCTTGGTTTCATTGGTCAGAACATTGAATACAGGAGTTGGGATGTCTTGTTGAAGTTGTACAAGACATTAGTAAGGCCACACTTGGAATACTGTGTACAGTTCTGGTCACCCTATTATAGAAAGGATATTATTAAACTAGAAAGAGTGCAGAAAAGATTTACTAGGATGCTACCGGGACTTGATGGTTTGACTTATAGGGAGAGGTTGGATAGACTGAGACTTTTTTCCCCTGGAGAGTAGGAGGTTTAGGGGTGATCTTATAGAAGTCTATAAAATAATGAGGGGCATAGATAAGGTAGATAGTCAAAATCTTTTCCCAAAGGTAGGGGAGTCTATAACGAGGGGGCATAGATTTAAGGTGAGGGGAGAGATACAAAAGGGTCCAGAGGTGCAATTTTTTCACTCAAAGGGTGGTGAGTGTCTGGAACGAGCTGCCAGTGGTAGTAGTGGAGGCGGGTACAATTTTGTCTTTTAAAAAGCATTTGGACAGTTACATGGGTAAGATGGGTATAGAGGGATATGGGCCAAATGTAGGCAATTGGGACTAGCTTAGTGGTATAAACTGGGCGACATGGACATGTTGGGCCGAAGGGCCTGTTTCCATGTTGTAAACTTCTATGATTCTATGAACTTGGGGGGAGATCGGAGAGAAACTAGGAAAGGCTGAACAGCTGCAGAAGGATCTGGATAAATTAGGAAATTAGGCTTAAAAATGTCAAATTAAATTAATTGTCAGTAAAAATAAACATTGGATCTATAAACTAAATGGTGTTAGTCTACAGGATACAGCACAGGAAATGGATTTGAGGTATTAGTGTTTGACCATTGAAACCATCTGAAAATAGGATTTTGTGTTCTTTAGCACATTGATTAAACAGAGATTAAAACCCAAATCACCGAATGTGATACTGAGTATTTATAGGGTATTGGGCCGTCCTCAGGAAGCACATCATGACACTTGTAAAGGTACAACAAAGGTCTATCCATGTAACACCTGCCATCAGATATCTGAGCTACAAGAAGTTGTTGAGTTTTTTTTACAATAGAGAAAGGAAGAATAAGAGGGGATCTTACTGAGATATTCAAGATCCTTAAGATTATTGACAAGTTGATCCCTGAGAAATTGTTCATTGTGGCCCTAAGAACAACATTGGTGGGGAGAGGGGGGCAGAGGATGCAGCTCAGAACAGGGAAGGTATGTGGACAGATCAGATATAAATATTTCATACCGAGGACGGTGAATGTTTGGAATGGACTGCCCAGAGAGGCAATTGAGGCTGATAACATCAGAAATTTTAAGAGGGACTGAGCCCATCATTTGGCAAGAAATAAATTGAGGGACGTAGATAGGAAACTGTATATTCTGTTTTATTAATTCTGGGTCTGGCCACATGAACCAACATGGTATTTTCCAGTCCTATACATTCCTATGCTCCAAATCTTGTATTTCTACATAGACAGAAAAAAAGGATATTTGCCAGTTCAAACTACAGATTATTGAATTTGGTATTCAAACTTTTAGTAAACCCATTACTGAAAAATGTATGGCAAAATCTTTGTATTACACTTTAGTTGATCATAAATCAGTTGCTCATACTATGGACCAAAATATAAAGGGCTTTGCAACTTTATCTGCAAAATTGTTACATCAAGTATTCTGCATGCTTTGACTAAAGATGTGTATTGAGCTGTTAAATCAAAAGGACAAACAATTTGATGCCTGTGCTCCCAGATGAATTGCAAAATATAACATCCAAGTTTTACCTGATACTACATTCTTCTAAAGAAAAGGGACTATTTTGTTGGTTTTTAAAACCATAACAATTTATATAGGATGAACTAAGGATATTCACAGTTATTCAATTAAGTAACAAAACATTTGAGCTACAGATTTGTTTACTAAAAAGGTAAAATTGGAAATCAGATACAAAAACAGAAAATGCTGGAAATACACAGCAGGCCAGTCAGCATCTGTAAAGAAAAAAGGCTGGTTATGACAGTTTGGTTGTGTACCCTTCATCAGATTTGGTTATTACTTTGGTTAAACTAATTGTCTGTAGAATGAACAAGTACCTATTGTGTAGGAATGGCCTTCCCTAAACTGTAATTTATCACATAGTGCTCTTTTTCTCCTTGCTCGTTACCGCAGTCTGTGTTTTTTCTCTCTTTTTTCCCTTTCTCTTTTTCCTCTCTTCCCCCAATCATGTTCTCTCTTCTATCGCTGTCTCTCTCGGGCCATTTTTTTTGTACAAGTATTGTAACTTGCCTTTCTGATTCTGCCTCCTTCAAATAATTGAGTCAGCATCCAGAGCAAGGTTATAGAGATTACTTGGCTCACAAAGTGAAGCATTTTAAAGGGGTGCTGTCCTATGATTTCTCTTGTTTTGAAAGATACCATATTCATGTGTGTGTGGAGACTGAACTGTAACAAACCAATGAGAAAACAATAACTTATTTTGGCTTAGGCTGGTGTGAGGGAGTGCTGTACACTCCATAAAATGAAATGAATTAAATTACATTTTCACCAATGTCTCTTTTAAAAATCAAAACATTTGCCAAAAATATAACTGGAGCAATAATTCTCCCAAGCCAGTTCCTGATAGTATCAATATTATTCTCCTGAAATGTCAGATAACCCACAATGTTGTTAACAGATATTTGTGCTCTCACTAGTTTTGATAGTTTCCATTATGTTTAGTCAACAGCAACAACAACTTGCATTAATATAGTGCCTTTAACTTAGAAAAACATCCCAAGATGCTTCACAAAGGCGTAATCAGACAAAATGGATGCCAAGTCAAAAACAAGATATTGGAGGGGCGACTAAAAACTTGGTCAAAGAGATGGGTTTTAGGAGGGTCTTAAAGGACTAGGGAGTTGAAGAGATTTAGGAAGAGCATTCTAGAGCAAAGGACCTAGGTGACTGAAGCCACAACCACAAATGATGGGGCGAGGGGTTGATGCATTAGAGAGCATAGTCGGAGGAATGCAATGTTCTGGGTAGGGTTGTTGGGGTGGAGGAGGTTACAGAGGTAGGGAGGGGTGAGGCTGTGAAGGAAGTTAAACATGAAGCTGAGCATTTTAAATTTAAGGTATTAAGGGACTAGGAGCCAATATTGGTCAGTGAGGGCCGGGGTGATGGATGAACGTCCAGAAGAGCATTGGAATAGTCGAGTCTGGAGGTGATAAATGCATGGATGAGAGTTCAGCAGCAGATGGGCTGAGGGAGGGGTGAAGGCAGGCAGTAACCTCCCCCTATTTGGGGAACACGTGATGTAGCAGTAAGTGTACCTTTGTCAGATACATCATTGAGGAGAATAATCTAGACTTGGGAGACGGTCATTCAGCAGAGATAAGTGCTTTTTTGTAATCTAGTATCAGATCTCCACAAGAATAGTTTTTTATCCCAAAGGAGAAGTACCAGCAGACCTGATATGGAAGAGATTTTAGTCCTGATAGTTTGCAGTCTCCAAAATATTAGAGATTCTAATTCTGGATCTGTGGCATTTGAGTAAACTCAGAAGGAAGTTTTTCAGAATGATCACATTGCAACAAATTATTCAGATAGCTCACCCTTGATATTAACTGCCCATGATTGGCTTCAAGGGCTCCTATTTTCCTGTAGCTATTTATCCACAAAGGGCAATTCTGCAAGTTCCATGCATGAGGAAGAAAGTTCCTTGATACTTGCTTTTGGATATCCAGGGTTTTTGTTAAGTGCCTTTCTGTGGTTGAAACTTCCTTGAGGTATCAGCTTGTCTACTTGTCAGAGCTCCCATTTAAAACTCTGCGAGAACAGCTGTCAAACTCGGTGGTCCTGAAATTCCACGGGGTTCTCCCAGTCTTCTATCATAACTTCAGTTGGAGATCAGCAGTAACCCTCAGAGAAACAGCATGAATAGAACCACTGCCTTTAGGGTGATTGTTCTCATAAATGTAGTAAAATTTCAAGTGCAGCTTTTGTCCAATCTTGGTTTCATAGTCATCTGGTTTAAACTGCCCTGAGAATACTCCCAGATCATTTCCTATCCACAGACCATTTCCTAACTTGGAGCAATACTTCGGGACCTGGTGGTTGTGATTATTGCGGTAGTCAACATCCTGTCTCAGTAGTTCCTAGTTGTTTCTAATGTCATATTTAGTGAATAGTCTAATCTAGGAATAGGCTTGAAATAGAGAGGTACTTCAAAAGAAGTGTTTTCAGAGTGAATGCTGCAACCATCTCCTCTCCCTCCCATTGGTGGCCACTGCTTCCTTGTTTAGATGGGAGGTGCCGCATTTACAGCACATTGATCCAAAGCTTTTGAATTTAGGAGTAATTTATTGCCATAATCAGTCGATTGTATTTGAGGGATATGACCTTTTAGTGGAGGGACTTGTTCTTGCATTGTCTCCACTCTTTAGATTGGTAATGGAATCCCCTAATGATATTATTAGTCCAACAGTTGACTGAAATGAACAATATATCTGCCAGCTCCTTGAATTGGGTGTATTGGTATATCCTCCTGATTAGACTGTGCACTTAAAGGTCATAGTTTTCTATTTCCAATCATAGAACCAGTTTGCAATATAGTTCCAACGCAAGACTTCTTTTAATTTTGTTCTACTGACTGAAAAAAAAATCAGCGAAGTTGTTTTCCATATTAGGAATTTAAGGTCAAAAGAATATAATGACTCAAAAGTGTGGGTATATTAGCCTGCAATAAATATTTTGTTCTACGGACAGGGATCACTGGGCTCAGATAGTAAACTGTCTTGTCTTGCTGCTACAGGTTCTTATAGGTTTCCTACCCTTTCTTTCATATCTTGATTTGAAGGGAAATATGATAATTCTCATTGTCTCCTACTATCCAATGAAATCATAGTTCTCAGATGAAACGCAGCTAGGTACCACCAAACAAAACTGGAGAGGAAAATTTGGCATCCTTTCTCTGGTTCATCCAATGGCCTGGCTCTCAGTCACGCTTTGTTTCTAGGACCACGACTACAAATAGGCTTTATAGCAATGAATGCAAGCACATGTCTTGTAGTATCAGGATGAAACTCTATGATACACTACAGATTTTGGAATAATGACAGTACTTCTTTCAAATCTTGGTTTGAAATAAAATTCCATAGCATTCATGGATTGTTTCACCTTTTGTCTGATAGTCTGCCGGAGCGAGCTCGAGGGGCTGAATGGCCTACTCCTGCTCCTATTTCTTAAAACATTGCACATTATTATTTGCTTTCAAAAGGGAACTGGATAAGTACTTGAAAGGAAAAAAATTGCAGGGCTACGGGGATAGGGCGGGGGAGTGGGCCTAGCTGGATTGCTCTTGTATAGAGCCGGCAAGGACTTGATGGGCCGAATGGCCTCCTTCCGTGCTGTAACCTTTCTATGATTATGAAAGGAATGTGGAAGACTATCCCTATCAGACTTCTTTTGGTGTCCGTGTGGGTTTTGAATTTGAGTCACACTTTTGAGTCATATCCTTTTGACCTTAAATTCCTAATATGGAAAGCAACTTCGCTGATTTTTTTTCAGTCCAGATGACAGTGAACTCCAGACAATTGTAGTTGATTAACTCCTTTGGCATGAGAACAGATCAGTGTATATACTTGACTCTAGGCTATTCCCTAAAATAATGATTTCTCAAATAATCATTATTTCTTTGCTCTGTCCATTTGCACAACTGAACTGTTGTTTATTTCATATGGAGAAAACAATGATGTGGGCCCATTCACTAATCATGCTAGTCAAATGGTAAGTGGACTACTATGTTGTAGGAAATGTTGAGAGGCAGTTGACTTTTGCTAGGTCAACATTCTAAATGTCATATGTAGCAACTCTCTTTTTACCAAATCCTACTATTTGGAGCTCTCTACTAAAGAAGATTTGCATTTTTAATATATTTATATTGAATGCAGGTATTTCATCTTGCTCGAAAGCTTTACCCTCCTCTAAGGACATTAATTAATTCAGAATCCTAGTGGTATGTGTATGATGTTGTAATAAATAAGAAAATTAGTTTGCAAACTTTGTAGGATTATCTTCATTCTTTAAATGGAAGCACCTTCCACAAACTTATACAATAGACCCATTTTTTTTTGGAAAGATCAGTTATGTACATAGCTACTACTGTAGTTACTATAGTTTGTCACTACTGTTTTCTCTGCTTTTCCTGGGGGAAAAAGCTTATGAGAACAAGAGAAGCACCATCTACATCAAAGAGGAAGGGAGCATTATGTGAGTACTCTGACATCACTGATGTCATAAATGTCTTGAAAGGGCAGGTACTCTTCTTGTTCTCCCTGTTGGTGGTTTGGGCTTACTCTCAGGGTCAAGTGGAGGATGTTTCCATTCTAAGAATGAAACTTATCCTGTAAGAAGGGTAATTTGACTTTAGGAGGTTGTTTGCTTTTGTCGGTCATTTCACTAATCTTTTTACGTTTTCTATAGGACTGAGGTTGGAATCTTCACAATATTTTTTTCCCTTTTTTCTAGCAAACAATCAGCTAGAATTCTGTTGCCATATGCTAAGAGGAACAATAGACCCTAAAGAACCTCCTGTATATGAATATGTAAAATTCATAGGAAGTTTAAAATCACTGAATAATGGTAGGTTGTTTCAAAAATTAATCAGCATAATTGATTTCTAGGTAATGTTTGCCTTCATTTACACTTTAATTGTTTTTACAAGCATTAATACCTGTACGAGATTTAAAAACAAAAATCTGTAATGATCCGGTTTGTGTTTTCAGTCAAAAATTTCACATATAATGTATTTATCACCAACCCTGTTGCATATCACGTTGGGGGTTTCTTTGCTAATGTGTTCTTAAGACAATCCCCATTAGTACTTATATTTAAAAGAAAAATCAAACTAACAAAAAGCAAAATTATCAGTAGTCTATTATTTTCAATTTTTTCATCTACCTTTTGTGTGTGTGTGTGTGTGTGTAATTCAGGTAATATTTGGATTGTTGAAATTAGATTGGAGGGTTGAAATGCTCAACTACGTGCAAAAGCTGAATTAACATCTATAGTTAAAATAACAAGATTCTGAAGTATCCTAGCAAAATCCAATTGTTTAGTTTCCTTCCAATATTAACTCGGCAGTTCTTTCTCGCCAGTTCTCTCAATGATTGTCAGCCTTCAAACACAATCCTAGCTTTTTTGCTCTTAAATCAAATCTTGGGGACGGATAGCAGACTGACCTTTCATCTCTGGGATCTGGGTTCAAATCCAGCCCAGCCGAATAGGATAAAAATCTCTTCTGTGTATCCAAATCCTTCCTGTCTTTGGCTCTGTCTTTCTGCCCCTGTAAGTTTCCATGTGAATTGAGCTTGGACAGTTTGAAACCAAATCTAGTAAGCATGGTACCACAGGACAAAACTGTCCATAATTAGGCTCTAACTAATTGACAGCCTCCATGTAAGGACCGTAGAGATGGCTATTGGGAAAGGTAGAAAATTTCATACAGGTGTACTGAGATTAGAAAGTTATGGCATAATGTTGGGGCAGAGCAAAGGGGCTTTTATCTATATGTCAATTATATACCTGAACGCAAATTTTGTGATACCGGCAAAATTGGCCCTATGCAGTCTGTGCAAATAGTGTGGGGGCAGGGCATCCTGAATTTTGCATTGGGAATTTTTATCCCTAATTTGAATTGGCTACTGGCACAGGAAAAGCTTGTCCACAGAATTTGGACTGCAGCAGACTTGCTTGGGAGTGCAAGATCTGACACTTCAGCAGCTACTAAATGCTGACCATAAAAGGTGGTGGCAGAAAAGTGAACTAATTGTTCATAATGGCACAAAATGGAGACATTTTGGCAACATTGCTCCCTTTGATGCTGAAGATTTGGAAGTTCCGCTGCAGGAGATGCGCCAAAGCAAGGAGCTGAAGGCCATCCTCCTGCAAAAGTGTCAGCTGTATGGAAGGGGAGAGGTCATCAACTGAGTTAATGCAGTCGCCCTGTTCTCATGTACCTGGCTGCAAATGAGAATTATGTTTACTGGTATCTGAATTTTCTGAATATCTGAACTGATATTTTCATGAGAGATGGGGGGTTGTGGGGGGAGAGTAGGGTGGTAGTTTCTGTCACAGGAGATTGCTTTAAGACAGAATCCATCTGAACAAAGTTTATGAACAGAGTTAAGAAATGGGAACAGAAATGGTACAAATCTCCCATCTGCATTACTGGCCACCAAACAATGGAGATGAGATATAGGGGGAGAACTGTAGACAGTTGAGAGAGATCTGTTAAGACAAAATAGCAGTAATATTGGGTAATTTTAACTATCCAAATATAGGCTGGAATAAAGCTAAAGCATATGCTTAAGGTAGAATACACCAGGACTGCTTCCTAGATCATTATGTTTCTAGACCAACAAGGATAGAAGCATTTCTTAATTTAACTCTAGTGGGGTAAATAACTGATGTGAGAGCAGGAGAACAATTGGGAAATAGCAACCAGAACATAGCTAGATTCGATGTAAGAATAGAAAAAGATACTGAAGAGTCAAAGATAAGGGTACTTGATGGGAAAAGTTAAAATTCAGAGAGATACAACAAGAACAACAACAGCTTGCATTTATGTAGTGCCTTTAATGTAGTAAAATGTCCCAAGGCGCTGCACAGGAGCGATTTTCAAACAAAATTTAAATGCGGGTTAGGACACAGGCAGCAGAGTTTTCGATGAGCTCGAGTTTATGGAGGATGGAGGGTGGAAGATGGGAGGCCAGCCACGAGAGCATTGGAATAATCAAGTCTAGAGGTAACAAAGGCATGGATGAGGGTTTCAGCAGCAGATGAGCTGAGGCAGGGGTGGAGATGAGAGATGTTATGTAGGTGCAAGTAGGCTGTCTTGGTGATGGAGCGGATATGTAGTCGGAAGCTCATCTCAGGGTCAAATAGATAAAAAGGGATCTGGCCCAAGTTAACTGGTCAGAAAAGTTGGTTAACAGGTTGACTGGTCAGCAATGGGAAATCTTCAAATATGAGATGAATAGAGTACAAAATAGATGTGTTCCTATAAGGCAAAAAGAATGTGCATCAAATAATAGTTCTGTGAATAACTAGAGATTTTAAAACTAAACTTCAACTTAAAAAGGGAGGAATATAATAAAACTAGAGTTAACAATTAAAGATAATAATGAGGAATATAAAAAGTGTAGTGGGTGGTGAAAAGGGAGACTAGAAGGGCTAAAAGAAAATATCAAAAAAGACTAGCAGATAATATAAAATAGTAAAGGTGTTTATAAGGATGTAAAAAGCAAAAGACTAGTTAAGAGGGCAGGATTGTTCAGGGATGAAGGAAGGGGTCTAATTGTGGAGGATGAAGATATGTTGAAGACATTAAATATCTTGCATCATTTTTTATAAATTATGATGGAAGTAAGAATGTAGGTCTCCTTGAAGAAAATAAGAACAATTGTTACAGCTAATTGTAGAAAAGAAATTGGTTGTGAAAAATTTAGCACAGCTCAAGATAGATATGTCACTGGGCCCCGATGGCATGCACACTAGGCTGTTGAAAGAAGTCAGAGAAGAGATAGCCGAGCTCAATGACAACAATTTTTCAATCGTCTTTAAACGTGCAAATTGTGTCATTGGACTGGAGAGTAGTCAATATAAACACCTCTGTTCAAGAAGGGAGAGAAAGCCAAACCAGGTAGCTATAGATTAGTTAGCCAGTTAGTCTAATGTCAGTTATAGCAAATACTTCTCTTTTCTTTCCAAATCACTTAAAATGCTTTCTGAAAAAATTTAATTTGACATTTTTTTGGAGTAACTGAAATTCATAATGTCCGAAATAAGGTTTTAAATAAGAATCAAAGAATTACATTCTGTTCAGTAGCATCATTAAATGTAACCCCTGAGTTATCTTTTCTGTCTTTTAATACTTCCATTAAGGTTTTTCCAAGCCTAGGCCTCAGCCTCTCCCGAAGGTCAGGGCTTGGACTTGATATATTTTTGTGCAGAACTGAGACTCTGTTTGCTGAATGGAAATTGTGTAGTCTCAGCATGTCCAGTGCACAGTTTCCCAGGATGTATCAGTACCATTTAGTCAGCAGAACAGGATGTTTTTCTTTAGCTTCTAGCAATTTTTGTTCAGTTGCTTTTCAACATTATTTGAAGAGAAGCTGGAGGAGAAATTTCAGGTAAAGTTTATATTGAGGTTTTTTTTATTCGTTCATGGGATGTGGGTGTCGCTGGCGAGGCTGGCATTTATTGCCCATCCCTAATTGCCCTTGAGAAGGTGGTGGTGAGCCGCCTTCTTGAACCGCTGCAGTCCGTGTGGTGAAGGTTCTCCCACAGTGCTGTTAGGAAGGGAGTTCCAGGATTTTGACCCAGTGACGATGAAGGAACGGCGATATATTTCCAACTCGGGATGGTGTGTGACTTGGAGGGGAACGTGCAGGTGGTGTTGTTCCCATGTACCTGCTGATCTTGTACTTCTAGGTGGTAGAGGTCACGGGTTTGGGAGGTGTTGTCGAAGAAGCCTTGGCGAGTTGCTGCAGTGCATTCTGTGGATGGTACACACTACAGCCACTGTGCACCGGTGGTGAAGGGAGTGAATGTTTAGGGTGGTGGATGGGGTGCCAATCAAGCGGGCTGCTTTGTTCTGGATGGTGTCGAGCTTCCTGAGTGTTGTTGGAGCTGCACTCATCCAGGCAAGTGGAGAGTATTCCATCACACTCCTGACTTGTGCCTTGTAGATGGTGGAAAGGTTTTGGGGAGTCAGGAGGTGAGTCACTCGCCACAGAATACCCAGCCTCTGGCCTGCTCTTGTAGCCACAGTATTTATATGGCTGGTCCAGTTAAGTTTCTGGTCAATGGTGACCCCCAGGATGTTGATGGTGGGGGATTCGGCGATGGTAATGCCGTTGAATGTCAAGGGGAGGTGGTTAGACTCTCTCTTGTTGGAGATGGTCATTGCCTGGCACTTTTCTGGCGCGAATGTTACTTGCCACTTATGAGCCCAAGCCTGGATGTTGTCCAGGTCTTGCTGCATGTGGGTTCAGACTGCTTCATTATTTGAGGGGTTGCGAATGGAACTGAACACTGTGCAATCATCAGCGAACATCCCCATTTCTGACCTTATGATGGAGGGAAGGTCATTGATGAAGCAGCTGAAGATGGTTGGGCCAAGGACACTGCCTTGAGGAACTCCTGCAGCAATGTCCTGGGGCTGAGATGATTGGCCACCAACAACCACTACCATCTTCCTTTGTGCTAGATATGACTCCAGCCACTGGAGAGTTTTCCCCCTGATTCCCATTGACTTCAATTTTACTAGGGCTCCTTGGTGCCACACTCGGTCAAATGCTGCCTTGATGTCAAGGGCGGTCACTCTCACCTCATCGCTGGAATTCAGCTCTTTTGTCCATGTGTGGACCAAGGCTGTAATGAGGTCTGGAGCCGAATGGTCCTGGTGGAACCCAAACTGAGCATCGGTGAGCAGGTTATTGGTGAGTAAGTGCCGCTTGATAGCACTGTGGACGACACCTTCCATCACTTTGCTGATGATCGCGAGTAGACTGATGGGGTGGTAACTGGCCGGATTGGATTTGTCCTGCTTTTTGTGGACAGGACATACCTGGGCAATTTTCCGCATTGTCAGGTAGATGCCAGTGTTGTAGCTGTACTGGAACAGCTTGGCTAGAGGCGCAGCTAGTTCTGGAGCACAAGTCTTCAGCGCTACAGCCGGGATGTTGTCGGGGCCCATAGCCTTTGCTGTATCCAGTGCACTCAGCCGTTTCTTGATATCACGTGGAGTGAATCGAATTGGCCGAAGACTGGCTTCTGTAATGGTGGGGATATCGGGAGGAGGCCGAGATGGATCATCCACTCGGCACTTCTGGCTGAAGATTGTTGCAAACGCATCAGCCTTGTCTTTTGCACTCACGTGCTGCACTCCGCCATCGTTGAGGATGGGGATGTTTACAGAGCCTCCTCCTCCCGTTGTCTAATTGTCCACCCCCATTCACGACTGGATGTGGCAGGACTGCAGAGCTTGGATCTGATCCGTTGGTTGTGGAATCGGTTAGCTCTGCCTATAGCATGTTGCTTCCTCTGTTTAACATGCATGTAGTCCTGAGTTGTAGCTTTACCAGGTTGGCACCTCATTTTTATGTATGCCTGGTGCTGCTCCTGCTATGCTCTTCTACACTCCTCATTAAACCAGGGTTGATCCCTGGCTTGTTGGTAATGGTGGAGTGAGGAATATTCCGGGCCATGAGGTTACAAATTGTGCTGGAAAACAATTCTGCTGCTGATGGCCCACAGCGCCTCATGGATGCCCAGTTTTGAGCTGCTAGATCTGTTCTGAATCTATCCCATTTAACACATTGGATGGTGTCCTCAGTGCGAAGACGGGACTTCATCTCCACGATGACTGTGCGGTGGTCACTCCTACCAATACTCTCATGGACAGATGCATCTGCGACAGGTCGATTGGTGAGGACGAGGTCAAGTAAGTTTTTCCCTCGTGTTGGTTCGCTCACCACCTGCTGCAGGCCCAGTCTGGCAGCTATGTCCTTCAGGGCTCGGCCAGCTCGGTCAGTGGTGGTGCAACCGAGCCACTCTTGGTGATGGATATTGAAGTCCCCCACCCAGAGTACATTCTGTGCCCTTGCTATCCTCAGTGCTTCCTCCAAGTGGTGTTCAACATGGAGGAGGACTGATTCATCAGCTGAGGGAGGGCGGTAGGTGGTAATCAGCAGGAGGTTTCCTTGCCCATGTTTGACCTGATGCCATGAGATTTCATGGGGTCCAGAGTCAATGTCGAGGACTCCCAGGGCCACTCCCTCCTGACTGTATACCACTGTGCCGCCACCTCTGGTGGGTCTGTCCTGCCAGTGGGACAGGACATACCCAGGGATGGTGATGGAAGAGTCTGGGTTGGCTGAAAGGTATGATTCTGTGACTAAGGCTATGTCAGGCTGTTGCTTGACTAGCCTGTGGGACAGCTCTCCCAATTTTGGCACAAGTCCCCAGATGTTAGTGAGGAGGACTTTGCAGGGTCGACTGGGCTTGGTTTGCCTTTGTTGTGTCCGGTGCCTAGTGGTCCGATGCCGGGTGGTCTGACCAGTTTTATTCTTATTGTGACTTTTTTAGCGAGATTTTACAACTGAGGGCAGTTAAGAATCAACCACATTGCTGTGGGTCTGGAGTCACATATAGGCCAAACTGGGTAAGGACGGCAGGTTTCCTTCCCTAAAGGACATTAGTGAACCTGATGGGTTTTTACGACACTAGTATTTTACTGATACTAGTATTTTAATTCCAGATTTTATTTAATTAATTGAATTTAAATTCCCCAGCTGCCGTGGCGGGATTTGAACTCATGACTCCGGATTATTGGTCCAGGCCTCTGGATTACTAGTCCAGTAACATAACCACTATGCTACCATACCCTTTCTAAAGAGATAGTCTGTGTGTGAAAGAGACAGTGAGAAAAGAACATAAGAAATAGGAGCAGGAGTAAACCATACAGCCCCTCGAGCCTGCTCCGCCATTCAGTGGCTGATCTTCGACCTCAACTCCACGTTGCCGCCCAATCTCCATATCCCTTGATTCCTTTCGAGTCCAAAAATCTACCTACCTCAGACTTGAACATATTCAATGGCTCGGCATCCACTGGGGTAGAGAATTCCAAACATTCACAACCCTCTGAGTGAAGAAATTCTTCCTCATCTCAGTCTTAAATGCCTGACCCCTTATCCTGAGAATATGCCCTCTAGTTCTAGACTCTTCAGCCAGGGGAAACAACCTCTCAGCATCTACCTTGTCAAGCCCCCTCAGAATCTTGTATGTTGTAAGAATGAAAGAATGACTCTACTGATTACAGATCTGTTATAGTTTTGGTTTTAAGTTCCTTATTCTTTAGAAAGCATATTAAGGTAAAAGAATGTGTCTTTCCTCATCCTAATTTGAGGTCACCATCCCCAAAAAAGATTGAATTTTGAAAAATGCGGAAAGCCTCTTTAACCAGTGTTTTGTTGACAGAAAATGTAAACATTCTATTTACTGACCTCTGTGAGTTAAACAGATACATTAGAGGGAGAGTGACAGATGATAGAGAGAGACAGACAAGGGATCAATTTTACCTTTTCTCACTAGGCGGGAAATGGATGGCTGCAGGTTGGATTTCTGTTTTTCACCCCACCTGTTTTTTCTTTCCACAGCGCCCGTTTCTGCCCAGCGAGAACAGCTCCTAATCCTAATTTGACTTTTTAAAAATAAAAACTTAAAGTTTTGAAAGCAAACAAAGAAATTAATAAATGAGGTTAATTGATGGGGATGGGGAGAGTTGATAGAGGGAGAAAGAAAAAACGAACGAACTAACTTGCTTTTAAAAAGCACCTTTCAGGACCTCAGGACGTCCCAAAGCACCTTACAGCTGATTAAGTACTTATGAAGTGTAGCCACCGTTGTACTGTAGGAAAAATGGCAGCCAATTTGCGTACAAGAAGATCCCACAAACAGCAATGAAATAAATGACCAGATCATCTGTTTTAGATGTTGGTTTGAGTAATAAATGTTGGTTAAGAAAGCAGGAGAACTGCCCTGCTCTTCTTCGAACAGTGCCATGGGATCTTTTACGTCCACCTGAGAGGGCAGACGGGGCCGCAGTTTAACATCTCATCTGAAAGATGACACCTCCGACAGTGCAGCACTCCCTCTGTACTGCACTGAAGTGTCAACCTGGATTATGTGCTCAAGTCTCTGAAGTGGGGAATGAACCCACAACCTTCTGACTTGAGGACGAGAGTGGTATCACTGAGCCAAGGTAGTAGAGAGAGAGAGAGAGAGAGAGAAAATATAGAGGTTGGATAAGTAGTTCAAATGGGAATGGTAGGGCTAACGATGGGAGTGAATAGTGGTAGTGAGGCAATGATAGGAAAGGGAGGGAGTAGTGATAAGGCAAAGGTGTAGGGAGCACCATGGAAGTGAGAGCGGAAAGCACAAGTGATGGCGGACAAAACGAAGAGGGAGCCACTGAGGGCTGAAGGCCTCAATCACCCTGCAACCCTTAGAAATTGCAGCCTGCAGCCCTCGGTCACTCCTATCCCTCCCACACCATGTCACGTCACCTCCCATCTATAATCTTGCTTAAAGTTTGTCAGTTTTAAACTTGCATTTAATTTTGAGCTCATTGTTCAAATTAATTAATCTACTTAACACCTATATCTCTCATCATTTTGAAGACCTAGATAATGTCCTTTCTCAATCTTCTTTCCTCCAATGACAACAAATTACCTACGAGTGTCTGCATAATTTATAGCCCTAGGTCCTGAAATTATACTTTTTCTCTGAATTCTGTTAATACATTGACATCCCTTTGAAGCTAGGATACCCAAAATTGCACACTATTCCAAAATAGAAATGGGTAGAACAAAAAAGTTAATTTGTGATTCTTTTAACTGGTTTTCAAGTGGTCCTGAAGGTGAGACACCTTTTTTAACATTATTTAGAATTTTTCATTTACTATCTTTTACTGAAGATTTTATTTCTCCTTTTTATCATAAACATTCAAATTATGATTGTTTGCTTATTTCATTCAGTGCCTAATTGTACACAAAATGGATTTGAAGGAGTTATACAAAGGCCAACGTATGAAGAAAGAGTTTGCTTTGTTGCAACTGTCAGATTAGCCACACCACAATTTATTAAGGTATGATCATAATGTATACTAATTAAATCTCTTCTGATTTTGGTTCTATAGTATGCTTGCTTGACAATCTTACCTTATAAATACACCAGTGATTTCAGCTGTTCAGTTTTTGCATAAAGGCAATATTTCCTCAAATTGTTTATTTTTTAAATATAGGAAATGTGCACCATTGAAGAACTAAATGAAGAATTTACATCAAGACACAGCTTAGAGTGGAAGTTCTTGTTTCTAGATCACAGGTTTGTTCTCTGATATAAAAAAAATTAAAAATCTTATTTAAGAGGATGTGAATAACAAATTAAAAACAACTCGCATTTATATGGTGCCTTTATCAAAGAAAAATGTAAAAAGTACTTCACAGAAGCAACGGCAGAGGTGGGGAGGGTGGAAGGTTACTGAGCTAAAGGAGAGATTAGCAGGGGTGACTAAAAGCTTTATCGAAGTTATGGATATAAAGAGGATCTAAAAGGAAGACAGGGAGATGAAGGGGTTTAGAATGGGAATTCTGGAGTTTGGGGCTTATGTGACTGAAGACCCCAATGGTGAGGCGAAGGGGCTGGAGGGGGGTACACAAGAAGCCAGAGTAAGAAGAATGTAGAGTTTAGGTTGGGGGAGGGGGGACTGTAGGGTTGAAAAGATAGGGAAGGGCAAAGTCATGGCAGGATTTAAACACAAGGATTAAAAAATTTAAATATGAGTTGTTAGGGGCCAGTAGCCAAAGTAGATCAGCAAAGACGCGGTTGATGGATAAGTGGGACCTGGTGTGGGTTAGGATACTAGCAACAGAGTTTTGAATGTGCTGGTTTATGGAGGATGGAGAGAGAGCATTATAATAATCAGCTCCTGAAGCCTCAAAGGCATATGAGGGTTTCAGCAGCAGGTAAAACTGAAGGAGGGACAGAGGTGGGCAGTGTTGCGGAAGTGGAAGTAAGCAGTCTTTGTGATGGAGAGAATATTGCATCGGAAGCTTAATTCAGGGTTGAACATGTGGCAAAATTACAAATAGTCTGATTTAGCCTGAGACAGTGGCCAGAGAGAGGGATGGACACAGTAGTTAGGGTATAGATTTTGTGTTGCTGGTCAAAAACAATGGCTTTGGTGTTCTTAATGTTTAGCTTGATAATACAGCATAGACCATATCATTAGCTATGAAGAAAAAGTAAGTACCTATGAAAAACAATGTGATTATGTGTTTAGACATAATTTAATACTTACTTACAGGCATTACTATTTGTTGCCTCAATTGTTAACCATTTCCTCTCAGCCACTTCAGCTCAGAGATCAGGAAATATTCAAGATGAATCACAGGAACAAATAAAAATGATCTAAAATGGGGATAGAACATAGAGGACATTAGAAGTTGGTTTAAAAAGAATGAAAAAGTAAAAAAAATGGGTGAAATGGAAGAAAAAGTTGGGAAATGGTTCTGATGCTCTGGCAACTTAAATTTCGAGCTGTTTCAAGAATGGTATTCTGAGGTTGAGTTGATATACTGATTAAATTCATGCTGTATCTTGATATCTGTAGATAGACTAACAGAAGTACATTAATTTAAATGAATGTGCCTAAATTATAGACATCGTTCAATAAGGTGTTATACTTCATTTGAAATCATTTAATTAAAAAAATTAAGTTTTCAAAATAAAAGTTGATCTAATATGAGTGGCTGCAACAAATGTTAACCAGATTTTGCATCAGAAAATACCAAAAGTTTGTGTAATATTTTATCAAATGCCCCAAATCTAATCATCTGTTTCAGAACATAACTCATGCTTTTGTGAATGAAATGCTGTTCACTAATATATGCTAATTGAAAATTTTATGAACATATATGGCCATATTACAGTTGTGTACTTAATTAGTTTCCAGTTCTTTTGATGGCACTGGCAGGGAAAACTGCTTTGTGAAGATAAAGCTGAAAATATGCATATCGGGACAAAGAGATAATGTTGCATTTCTGTAAAATTTTATGCCTATATTTGATCCTTGTATTTTATCTAGGGCACCTCCAATAATAGGCTATTTACCATTTGAGGTGTTAGGTACATCTGGCTATGATTACTACCACGTGGATGACCTGGAAAATTTGGCAAAATGCCATGAACACTGTAAGTACCTTTTGATGGTTAATGCTGGATAAATTTGAAATAATCTATATTTTCAGAAAACTGTACAAGTAAGTCAACAAAGCCCTTCATTGTTAATTGTATTAATTTAAGAATAATGTATCGCCCATGGCATTGCTCACAATAAGTTAGACGGTTGGTTGGATTTGTTTTGGGTTAGATGCTGTTCCACTTGTCATGCAATGCTAACTAAACAGTTGATTTCTGAGGTGGTGCTACTGGGCAGTTTGATAAGTGCATAATTGGAAATTATATGGCGGTGGTTCTGCTATCAAGAGTATTTGGTTGTGTAGTTATATAAGGGGTGGTTTAAAGTAAAAGATATAGAAACAGGTGCGTGCTACTAATGTGTGTGTGTGTGTGTAGTGTGTGTGTGTGATATGAAGTATAGATCTGAAAGGTATTAAGAACTGGAAGAGAAAACATGGTGGGAAGATGTAGGAGAGATAAAATGTATGGTGTAGTGGATATTAATAGAAAGTAACGTAAAATAGTACAGTGTAAACAAAAGCATTATTTTGTATGGGATGGAATTGATGAGAAAAATCAGAAGTTTTGTTTGCTGTTGCCAAAATTGAGGAACAAGCCATCTCACTACAGAAATCAGTTTGTCATATGTATTCTTTCCTGCTGCGATTTTGTTACAGTATGGACCATTGAACAGATTCTCTGGTTATACCGCAGCCATTTTATAGTAACAGCACTTGAGTGGAGATGATGGAATACTGCCCGACATTGATGTCATGGGTCTGGGCTGTATGCAGGTATGGAAAGCTGTTAGAGTAGAGTTGAATAAATAGATGCAGTTGATGTGTTGTACCCTGATGAAATGAAATAGCCATCTTCTGTACAGAAGTGGAAACAGGAGAGTCCATTTGAGCAGAAGTGAAAAGTTGTGTGGGCAAAGAGGCCTAAAAGGCAGGGAGTTGAGAAATAATGCTTAAGAGGTGGCCATAAGAGTGTTGAGTGATACAGAGGTAGAATGGTAGTGAAGACTGAGGCAGAGAATTAACAGCTCTAAGAATAGAGGAGAAAGCAAGGCTGGGCAAAAGGGAGGCCTGTGGAGATGAGAATTGATGAATCTATGATAAGATATAATGGGTGGGTAACTGTATTGATAAGTTTTCTGTATTTATTTTTCAGAATTCTTGAATTTGCTATATGTTTCTTGTTATAAATATTAGCAGGGATAAATATTGGTGCGAGTGAGGTAGCTTTTCCTACCTGTCTATATTTGAATGAATTACAGTTATTTGAGCCAAACAGAAAATGTAATATAAATTTTATGCTACAACCTTGAATACACAATAAATGGGAGGATACTGAGAGTTGTAGAGGAACAGACGGACCTTGGAGTGCATGTCCACAGACCCCTGAAGGTAGCAGGACAGCTTGATAAACTGGTTAAAAAGGCATACGGGATACTTTCTTTTATTAGCCGAGGCACAGAATATAAGAGCAGGGAGGTTATGCTAGAACTGTATAAAACACTAGTTAGGTCACAGCTTGAGGACTGCGTACAGTTCTGGTCACCACATTACAGGAAGGATGTAATTGCACTAGAGAGGGTACAGAGGAGATTTACAAGGATGTTGCCAGGACTGGAGAATTTTAGCTATGAGGAAAGATTGGATAGGCTGGGGTTGTTTTCATTGGAGCAGAGGAGGCTGAGGGGAGATTTAATTGAGGTATATAAAATTATGAGGGGCCTAGACAGAGTGGATAGGGGAGACCTATTTCCTTTAGCAGAGGGGTCAGTGACCAGGGGGCATAGATGAAAGTAATTGGTAGAAGGATTAGACAGGAGCTGAGGAGAAATTTTTTCACCCAGAGGGTGGTGGGGGTCTAGACCTCACTGCCTGAAAGGGTGGTAGAGGCCGAAACCCCCAACTCATTTTAAAAGAACTTGGATGTGCACTTGAAGTGCCGTAACCTACGGGGTTACGGACCAAGTGCTGGAAAGTGGGATTAAGCTGGATAGCTCTTTTTCAGCTGGCATGGACACGATGGGCTGAATGGCCTCCTTCTGTGCCGTAACTTTCTATGATTCTATGATAACCACATTTAAAGTGTGATACATACTATGTGCAAGACTGTTCATCATATACATAAAGAAATGCCTCCTATTCAGTAAGACTGTATTAGGGAACAAGATAAGGAGCAAATTGCAGTCGGTCTTGATTTGAACACAATGATAATCCAGGGAAGAGAAAGACTGTAGGACAGAAGGAACAAGACAGGCAAGTGCACAGCAATATTGATAAAGCAGAGAAAGATGAGGTTGCAGTGAAGTAAAAGAAATTGAAGTTTAGAGGAGAGAGGATTGTTTATCAAGCAACCAGCTTTTCTTGTGTCCTGTCCAGGAGTGTGAGAAAAGTGGTAAAAGAGTCTCCTCAGATATAGGAACAGCATTAAGTCTTAGAAGGACTTTGGTTTTAAGAGTTGTTGAGAGACAAAAAGTGTTTGGTGCAAAAGAGGAAACCAAACTTCTTGGCTTTAGCATTGGAGGAAATGTGGGAATTCCATTTAAGGTCAGAGGAGACAGTGAGGCCAAGAATGTTGATAAATAAAGAAGGAATAAGTTGATTAATGCAGAATAGAATAATAAACTTAGGATTGGCTGATGAGTGAAGTAGGTCATTGATGAGAAGGAACTGAGTAGGGGAAAGGACAGAGCCATGTGGTACCCGAGTTATTGGAAAAGAATGTAAATGAGCCTAAATTAAAGCACAGATCGAGGAATCAGAGGGAAAACTAGATAGTCATGACATTAACTTTGGTAAGAGGTTTTGTTGAGTGCAATTTGTTTAGAAATGTGCAATGCCAACATTTTTCAAGACTTTGAGGTGTCTACAGCAATGACAGATGATTTACCAAAGTGTTCAAGAGCTGAATTCCAGAGATCCATAACATAGGCAACAAAATTACTAGTGGTACAGTCATGCTGAAAATGGATCAGGAATTAGAGCAGAATTTTCAAGGTGATGGATTATTTCTAAGTTAACAGCATCTTTCATAACTTTAGAATGTTCTGATGTAAGAGGAATCAGCTTTCTTAGAGATGGAACCTTTATGAGCAAATTTCCAATGAGAAAGGAAGGTAGATGTAGGAACAAAACAGATTGAAGAGTTGGCAAGAACAGGGTAGATTTGGAAGCACACAACCAATTACCAGGATTGTTGGGGCCGATATGTTGTGATGAGGATAACTATTACATCTTCCTTGATCATTGTAAGTATCTGTGATGACAGTAGAAAGAGAGAAAAGCTAAAGACAAATTTTCTTTTTCACATTATGGAGGTTATATACAACTCTGCATTAAACCAATGTTACGTGGAATCTGGGGAGCTCTGCAATTGAAGGGAAAAGATTTAAAGAAGGGATAGTGCAGGCAGTATGTAATTGGAGACCTTATTCATACAGTTATGTTGCTGAACTAGTAGTCCAGAGGCTTGGACTAATAATCCAGAGAACATGAGTTCAAATCTCACCATGGCAGTTTGAGAATTTGAATTCAGTTTTAAAAATCTGGAGATAAAAAACTGGTATCAGCAAAAGTGACCATGAAGCTGTCGGATTGTCGTAAAAAAACAACTGGTTCACTAATGTCCTTTATGGAAGAAAACCTGTGATCGTTATCTGGCCTCGCCTATATTTGACTCCAGTCCCACCCCAATGTGATTGACTCTTAACTTCCCTCAGAAGTGGCCTAGCAAGCCGCTCAGTTGTATCAAACAGGACAACTAGGAATAAGCAATAAATGCTGGCCTTGCCAGCGATGTTCATATCCCAAGAATGAATTTTTAAAAAAACCTAGATTTTCCTTTTTTGGCGTAGTTACCACCATAATGGCTACTGGCGGTTTTTAGGCACTCAAATGGAGGTGGGCTGTTTACGCCCAATTTTCCTCTGTCAGTCATAAGTTCAAATGTAAATTTGAACAGGTCTAAAGAGCACTTTATACTGGTAAACTGCAGTTTTAGCTGGCTAAACTTTAGCAGTAGCTCTGAATTTCATTTTTCAACTGTACAATATAAAGACTGAATAATCAAATAGTTGATGTATAGATGCCACAGGTATCATAAGTTTGTAATAGATATGTGTATTTGTGTATCAACTTTTATTTTTTTAAATTTTAGTAATGCAGTACGGAAAAGGCAAGTCTTGCTACTACAGGTTTCTTACAAAAGGGCAACAATGGATCTGGCTTCAGACTCATTATTACATTACTTATCATCAGTGGAATTCCAGGCCAGAATTCATAGTCTGTACACATACTGTTGTAAGGTAAAGGAATTTCTGCTAATACATTTAGTCTACTTCAACACATATTTTCATTCTTATTTGTAATCAAAATCTAACCAAGTTATAATTTGCCCCATCCTAGTTTCTAGTTTTAGTCTTTTGGACAATTACATTTTAAGATCCATATAAAATGATTCACTAAAGAGGAATGAAATTCGAGTGAGAGTACTCGATGAAAGTACTCCCCACTTTTTTTGGGGAGAAAATGATTGGCTCACTTTAAATTTCTTTGACATTTTTAAACGCTTTGAAATTTAGATAGCTCTCCAAAAAGTTTAGTTTCCCATCATTTGAGTGGCAGTCAATATTAACACACATTATATATTCCTGTAGATGAACCTCTAGAGAATATCCACTGTTAACAACTGGTGGTCTAGAAGTTTTTCTGAACTCTGGTGCCATCCAAGAATGATACATTCATGCTTTAGTGATCTCAGGTCGAAGAGGGACCTGAAGGTGTAGATTTGTCAGTCAGTTCTGGTATCCTCCCCACACAGTGCCAGATAATCCAGCCTTTGACATGGTTTCTGAGGGTCAGTCAGCTATTAAGCCCGTTAGAAGTAGTGACTCCTGGTTTGCACATTGGAGGTGGTCCATGATGCTCCCCATAATTGTCACTGTCTGATCTAGCAGAGAGGAATTCCCTACTGCCTGGTTTGACTTTTTAATTTTTTTATTTAAATAAGCAAACCTCAAAAGCAGTGTATTATTAATAAAATGGCAGGATTGTGGAACTTCACTGCTGATTTTATTCACCAATGACTGAGAAAGAAGAAATAGCTCTATCATCATATTCTTGGAATGCATTGTCACCAATCATTGTTGTTTGGTGTCTAGCTGTCTTAAATCAGTAGAAGAAACCGCAACACGATTGTGCAGCTCCAGGAGTGGAGAGTAAATTGAAGTTAATGTTCAGATTCTAGTTGCAGCAGGGGATTGTTTTTATTTAAATACATACAACCATACGAAAATGACAGACAGAAAAAACCTACTGTTTCATTTAGCCTGGCCTACAGAGTTGTGATGCCTTATGCACCACAAAACATGCACTTCCCACCTGCCTGCAGCCATGGGAGAGGCAAAAAAAAAGATTTTAAAAATCCGGGGGGGTGGTGGGGGGGGTGGGAAATGGAAAATTCCTCTCTGACCCTCTTGGGTGATTGAAACTAGTCCAGGAGAGCACATTGGCCCTGTTTTACATTACAGGATATCTATTTAATGTACGAGGTGATCTCTGCCCCAGTCAGAAACAGATCCAGCTCTCGCTTGAAGGGATAAAATACTGTCAAGAATGACTGTTGAGTTCCACATTTTGGGGGTTCTTTCTTTTTTCCTAATTAGACCTCCCTATGCCGTGTATTATGCCCAGCCGAGAGGGAAGACAAACTGCTCCCAAGCCAGGAGCCATGTGAGAATGGTATAGGATAACTCTCCTACTGACTTTACCTCAAAAACCAATGTATTACTGTTCTATGGCACAATAAAACAGGCAATTTGCATTGATGCACCATTCACTCTGCCCAGTACGCAGAATTGGCTGCCACGGCCAAAGCCCTAGTACCCTATCCCTCCGGGACTATCGTGCTATATTCAGATTCGATGTGGGTCTACAATGCCTTGACAGAGTTACCCATCTGGGAAAGAAGTGGTTACTTGATGCCTGACTCCAAACCTCCCACTCACTCCTCCCTTCTCCAGTGCATAGTAGCTCTAGCAGAGAAGCTTGATGTATGTAAGATGAAGGGGCACACTAAAAAGGGCATCCATTGTGCATTGCATCACTAATGTGGTGAGCTATTTTTGGAATCAAAAGGCCTCACATCATCCAAAATCATTATAAAACCATTTCCTCTCAGGATTGGGGCCTAGCAAAATAAAAAAAAAACAAAATGAAATGGCTCAAGGGGTTTTGGAAATCCCAGATCTGTGGAATTAAAGTTTTTATTATGTGTTTTTTTTAATTGCTCATTAATTGTGTTTACGTACCAGTTATGCATTGCTTCTATGAAGCAGAAATGACAGAAAGGTAATAAGCAATACAACAATGGTAACAACACCTCCAGCGAAACATTAATTCTTGCTGATTTCTTAGCAATATGACACTGATGTTAGCAATATGACGTTCATGTTAGCAATATGACGTTGATGTTAGCAATATGACGTTGATGTTAGCAATAGGACACTGATGTTAGCAATAGGACAGTGATGTTAGCAATATGACGTTGATGTTAGCAATATGACACTGATGTTAGCAATATGACACTGGTCTTAGGAATGTGACACTGATGTTAGCAATAGGACAGTGAAGTTAGCAATATGACACTGATGTTAGCAATATGACACTGATGTTAGCAATATGACACTGATAATGTTAGCAATAGGACAGTGATGTTAGCAATATGACACTGATGTTAGCAATATGACGTTGATGTTAGCAATATGACGTTGATGTTAGCAATAGGACAGTGATGTTAGCAATATGATGTTGATGTTAGCAATATGACACTGGTGTCAGCAATATGACACTAATTCTGCTGTTCGGCGGAAAAATATGTCATATTTACATGCTACACAACTGCATTCAAACTGCAAATGCATTATGTGCTGATGCGGGCCGTAATGACCTACCGCAAGACTGTTTTCCAATTTTAGAAGATGTCTTACTAAAATGTCTTACTTTAATCTAGCCAAGGGAGTTGCCTCAGAAGCAGCATGTATTGAAGTTGAAATACGGTGAAATATGGCTATAATGTCATTGGCTGTCCTTAATTAGTTGCTAATTTTCATTTACCATGCAGCTACGCAGAAGTACGAGCAGAAAGGAGAAGGGACCTTAGCGTAGAAGAGTCCCCACCAGAGATTACTGTTGACAAGGTGAGATACAGTACTGAGTACCAAGGAGATATGAGTGGTCTGGGTAAATAGCGGGCACACACGGGGTCCTGAGTTAATTTGAGGTCTGCAAGCAGATCATTACTTTTGTAAGTCTAAAATCAACAAAATTATTTTTCTTCCTCCCACCCCTATGAAAATGACTACTATTGCATCAGGACAATTGACTATGTGGTAAGAAAGTGATTATTCTGATAACTAAGAGCAATAGGTATTTGGTGCAATGGTACAATGGATAAAAGATTTTGTACATTTCAAAAGAATGTACACATTTTTACACACCAAGCTGAAGATTTGTTTTACGGCACTTACAATATGTATACACAAGTCTGAAGCCTAATTTAGGGTTCAAAGAATCTCACAGCTGCAGGAGCAAAGCTCACAGTTATAAACTTGTGGGCCTAGAAATTCAATGGCGCTGCTCCAGTTTTTCAGGTGCAAAACAGGCATCTAAGCAAACAGTATGGCGGGCGGGTGAGCATGTGCACTCATTAGGTGATTGAAGTGTACCTAATGAGTATTGGATCGGGCTGCTCTGTAGACATCCAGGGCGTACACCAGAACTACAATATTTCTGACTATAATATTTAAATAAGAGTCTTATGCTTATTGTAGATTTTGGGCTGCCCCAACTACTGATTCACCACGTGATAAACGTGCTCAGCAACTTGTGGTGCTGACAGGCAGGAAGGACCCTTCACCAGCGCTATTTAAAGGGCTCATCCACTGCATACAGGTTAGCTTCTGGTTTGTCCTTTAAGGCTGCGGGTTAACATCTGGGCGCTTTTTGGCCCATCACCAGCCTGGCAGTGTTCTGAATAGAAAGGGATGCCACTGTCTCAATGTCCAGCTTGTTTGTGTCCACAGGCAGTGCATCATGCAGGTCTATGCCTGATTTCCTGGCAGCAGTCATGATTAATATATCCTGCGCCAGTCCTCTGCCGCCTTTGTTTCAACCAGGTCATCGGGATATAGGCTGGCTACTTGCGACAAATGATATGCCCTTCAGACTTGGCTCATGACTCCTGTCACGAACCCGGGCACAGCTGCATAGCTGACCTTCAACGAGAGCCATACTGCCACCAGAAACATCATCGAGCAGACAGTTGGCGTGCTCAAGCAATGGTAATGCTGCCTAAGCTGTTCGGAAAGACCTTTGCATGTATCCAGATCTGTGGTCGTGCTGCTTGCTCCATAACTTTGCCATCACGAGGGACCAGCCCTTACCATCACCAGGGCTGCAAGATGTCCAACAGGAGCAGAAAGAGGAGGGAGACCAGGGGCGGCATCGATCACAAGTGTCATTAGCTGCCAGAGTTCTGAGAGAGCAGCTCACTTCGCCTGAACCATCCCTGCCATCTCCAATACATCAACAGTCCTGCAATCCTTATCACCACCGTTCCTACTACCTTCCTTCAGTCCAGCCTTATGGGTCTTGCCTGCACTTCGCTACAAATATAAACATCAACAACAAATCCAGAACAAAAAAAACATTTATCAAACAACTGAATTCCATCTGTATCGAACAGTTAACAGAAATAATAATGAATCACCCTTTTGCAAGCCCTTAGTGCCTATCTTCTGACCTTGTTTACTTATCCTAGTGCTACTACAAAGTGCTTCCCCAGTGGCTACAGCTTGGGAAGTGGAAGGCTGCTGAGCTTACAATGAGGACCCTTCAGACGGTCGTGGTAGGCGACCTTGAGCAGCCGCGGGCCTTGAGGACCTGGCTGCAGACTTCTCCACCTGGGCATGGACTGGGGCAGTCTGGCCCAGCTGATTGTTTGGCACTAACGAGTGCACTGGTGGAGTGGGTGGTGGGAGAGCAGGCATGTTGTCATCCTGAGAGAGGACAGCAGGTGCCTCTCTCATGCAGCCAAGGTCACTCTCCTGGGACTGCACCTATGCACTCCTACTGTTCTGCGCGAGAACTGAGTGCAGGAGTGATGTGATACTCTAGAATCCCCTGTCAACACTGGCCTCCAAATCCAAGATGGTATCCATTTGAGCTTCCATGGCAGCAGTGTTTGCAGAAGCTCCAACATGGTGGCACCACTGTCGTGTTCATGGAGCTGACTGTTTGGTCCATGTTGGACAGGATGGTCTCCATGCTCTGCACGAAGCCCTGATACAAGTTGGAGCTGGACTCCTCCATGCCCTGAGCCATTGTGCTCAGGCTCGCTGGCAGGCTGCCCAGTGCACTTAGCATTTCCTGGTGTTTGCCCATCAGCCTTCTTCAGTAGCTTGGGCCCTCGAAGACAGCATCTGAGTCCTCTCCAGTAGAACTAGTATGCAATCTTGCCCTATAGCGAGCTTGCACTTGTGGCATCTTTATCCCCCTGCCCTAGCTCCTGCACACTTATGCCTGGTGATTCACCACATGAAAACCCTTCCTCTAGCCTAGCCTCCAAAGTACGTGTGGTGCCAGTGTCTGAGCTGGTGCTTGCTGGGATCAGATGGACTGTCAGCGCATCTTCAGGAAGGCTGGCCTCCTCTTCCTGAAGTGGCAGAGGTATCTCCATATTTTCAGCACCTGAAATATGAGAGATGTGGCTGCTGAAAGCAGATGCAGGTTGTCATGCAGAATGTGTGTCGGGTGAGTTAGAAGTAAGAAGGGAAAAAGAGGATAAGGTATGAAGAAACCCTGCATGACATCTCCTCCAGTGTTGCTTCTTACCATAGCCATAACTCTCTCCTTGCCCATGAGGCATTTTCATCCACGGGAAATAGGCTTCCTCCAATGGCAGCCTCCTGACTTGGGTTGTGCGTGACATTCTGCTGCAGTAAAGAAGGGAGTATGTTAGAGATAGTCTTATGAGGTGTTTAGAGAATATGCCTGTCATGATCAAATAGTTGCTATTTAGTGTTTAAGATGTGAGATGTGGGGAAGTGACGGTTGCAATATTAGTGAGTGTGTAAGTATGAGGGGAACTAGGTGGAGTCAAGTGTGGTGCAATGATTATAGTAAAGTGAAGGGAAGCGGGGGAGGGGAGTATTGTGAGGTGAGGCTGGAGGTGTGAGGAAAGTAAGAGAGCAGTAATCTTTGACAACTCTGATAAGGTCATTGATTTTTTTCCAGCATTGCAGACATGGCCTGGGATCTAAGCAGCTGGCATTGAACTCCTCTGTGACGTCATTGGCGGCAAAAAGCCTGGAGGGCTTTCTACCCCCTGAGGAGAACAGGATCTTCTTCCTTCTATCCAGGGCCTCCAACTTGGCATCAGATAACCTGAATGTCCTGTCTGGTCCTCTTGCAGACATTTTTCTCTTCAGCAGCTTTCCCTGCTTTCTGCAGCCAGAATGCACCTCCCTTTTACAAGGTGCTGCCTGCCTTTAAGTGGCATCTGAGGGCCCCGATTTCCAGAGTGTCCTAAAACAGGCGTGTAGCCAATGAATGCTTGTGTCATTGTAATGAGCTGGCAGCACCAATTTCATGTGGTCCCTGTGACCAGGTAAACAGGCACGTGCAGCATGTGCGTGCCCCCTGCGCGCCTGATTCTGGGTGCGATCGAAATTCCAGGCTGTGATGATCTTTCAGGCTAGGTTTACAAAGGGAGAACACATAGTCTAGATTTGACACCCGTTCACAATCGGTGAGTGAAAGATCTAGCCCAAGATGTGTCACAAGTCACATATGAAATTTTGTTCTGATCAACCATGGAGATTCAGACTTAACCAATAAATGCCATATCAACACACATATATTTTTGAACAAAAATCAGTTTGAGTTTTTGTTACACCAAGTAAACTCGGCCTAACTTTGATACCTTTGATCGCCTCTTGGGATTAATATATTGATACAGAAAACAAAAGCAACTGTGTTGCTGTCTGTGAATTTGGCCTGAATAATAAAAATACGCATAGTTGGGGAAACAAAGTTATGCTGGTTGGCACCTCCATGACTGAAAGCATTTCAAGGGTACAAAGAATGGGGTCCAACCTGAATCTGAGCAGATGATGAAGCATTTTGTACAAGGAACACGAGAAAATGGTTATACAGTGACAATTCACCCTCTTCAGACAAAAGTAAACTGTACAGAACACAAATATTGCTGATAGGAGATTGAGGACAAAGAAAGGAAAAGCTTGTAATTATATCGCACTTTTCACGAATAAGGACATCTCTTCTGCCAGAAGTGCCGATCCTTCTCGACCTTCTCCTGAGGTCCCCACAATCAGAGATGCCAATTCAATTCACTCCACATGGCTGAATATACTGGACACAGGAAAGGCTAAGGGCCCAGACAATATCCTGGCTGCAGTGCTGAAGACCTTTACTCCAGAACTAGTTAAGCTGCTCCAGTACTGCTACAACACTCGCATCTACCCGACAATATGCAAAATTGCCCAGGTATGTCCTGCCCACAAAAAGCAGGACATCCAACCCGGCCAATTACCGTTCCATCAGCCAACTCGCAATCATCAGTGAAGTGATGGAAGGAGTTGTCAACAGTGCTATCAAGCAGTGCATAAAATAATCTGCTCACTGATGTTCAGTTTGGTTTCTGCCAGAACCACTCAACTTCAGGCTTCATTGTAGTCTTGGTCCAAATATGGACACAAGAGCTGAATTCCAGAGGTGAGGTGAGAGTGACTGCCCTTGACTTAAGGCACCATTTCACTGAGTGTAACACCAAGGAGCCCTAGTAAAATTGAAGTCAATGGGAATCAGGGGGAAAACTCTCCAGTGGCTGGAGTCATACCTAGCACAAAGAAGATAGTTGTGGTTGTTGGAGGCCAATCATCTCGGCCCCAGGAGTTCCTCAGGGCAGCATCCTAAACCGAACTATCGGCAGCTGCTTCATCAATGACCTTCCCTCCATCATAAGGTCAAAAATGGGGCTGTTTGCTGATGATTTTCACAGTTTTCAGCTCCATTCGCAATTCCTCAGATAATGAAGTAGTCCGTGCCCGCATGCAGCAAAACCTGGACGACATCAGGCTTGGGCTGATAAGTGGCAAGTAACCATCGCTGAGTTCTGCAACATCAATATCCTGGTGGTCACTATTGACCATTAACTAAACTGGAACAGCAACATAAATGCCATGGTTACTAGAACAGGCCATAAGCTGGGTATTCTTTGGCAAGCAGTTCACCTCCTAACTCTCCAAAGCCCCTTCACCACCTACAAGGCACATGTCAGGAGTGTGATGGAATACTCTCCACTTGCCTGGATGGGTGCACCTGCAACAACACTCAAGAAGCTCAACACTATCCAGGACAAAGCAGTACACTTGATCGGCATTCCATCCATTGGCTTAAATATCCACTCCCTCCACCACAAGCGTACCGTGGCTCTGCTGGGTGCCGCTGCCCCACCAAGTGCAGTTCCCCCGCCCCACCAGGTGCCGTTCCCCCACACCCCCACTCGGTGCCACTGACCCACCGGGTGCCATTCCCCCTTGCCCCCACTAGGTGCTGCTGTCCTGCTGTGTGCTGTTCCCCCACACCCCCACTAGGTGCCGCTGTCCCTCTGCTCATAGACCGGCCCAGATGGGGTGCACGTCATTTTCAAACCTTCTGACTCTGAGGTGAAAGTGCTACCACTTAGCCAAAGCCTAAACAAGCTGAGGATTGCTGTTTGCGGTTCATTAGGCACATCAATCTTGCCAACAATGCTGTACAAAATACGTCAACACTTGTTGGTGATTATGAGAAGACACGGGAAGCTGCATTATAAGGCTGCACAACTGGATAAGCACTGTGTAGAACTGAAGGTCAGCAATGTAAAATGTGCTGTGCTAAAAAAATAACTATTAAGGGCTATATTTGTCAATATAACACTGATTTGTCCATAATGGAGCTAACTGCAAGTCAAGAATGTAGTTGTAAATCATTTTTTCCAAGGATGCTTTGTGAAGCGAGTATCAAAAGTAGCTTTATGTGGGCAAACATAAACATATCATAGTCATCAATCACAATCATAGACAGCAGCAAACTATTTGCAGAAATCTAAAGTGAACTGGACCAATGACAGCAGTCAAACAATGCTGTGTTATTCGGAGATTTCAAAATGCTGCATCTCCAACAACACTGAGGATAGTCTTTCTAATAATGAAGATGATCTGTATAGCACCTCAGAATCAAGCTCTAATGCTGAATAAAGTGATAACAGTGTGCTTTTCTTTCTGGTAGGAAAGTACCTAGTACTGGAAAATATGGGTACATGTAGCCGTATTTTTTTTAGAAAGCTGGAGAGGGAAAATTCTACAGAAGTACTGTATTTTGTTTTTTGTTGATAGTTATCATGGAGCATTTTGCTAATTGTGTTTGGAGGGAAACCATAGAGAGGTATTACTTTTTCTTTTTGTTGATACTTATCATGGTGCATATAGTTCATTGTATGTCTCAGTTTTAAAATATTTCTACTGATAACCTTCACAGTTTTATTTAAAGAAAATTGTTAAAGTTACTGGAATATGTTTAAAAATTGTGTTGGAAAGGGAAAATTATAGAGAAGTACAGCATCAGCTGTCATGGAGTATATTGTTCATTGTGTAGTTCTTGGGCATGTAATTGTAAATGTTTAAAACTACAAATTTGTGTTTTTCTGGTGTTTGTTTTATTTGAGGGAGGAGGGGCTTGAGTTGGGGGGCAACCTCTAAACAGGGGCAAGCTCTAAATGCATCAACATGGTATGTGTGTATAATAAAATGTACCAGCTTCAGAGAAATGGGAGGTATTACTTTGACATTTTGATTTTATTTACTAGGTGCTTGGAGATACAAGTTTTTTTTTGTCAAGTTTAAGCTCATCATTATTGGCATTGGAAAATAAATGTTTTCCCTTCCTTTCTCCCTACCCCTACGTTTTGGAATCAGGATTCTGGATCTGACACTAAACTAAACACAGTCAGTCTCAAGGAGGCAATGGAAAGATTTGATCACAGTCGTACACCATCTGCTTCCTCAAGGAGTTCGAGAAAGTCTTCATTACATACTGCAATGTCTGATCCAACCTGTAAGTTTCAGGACTAATAGTATGCCTAGTTTAAATTTTATGCTTCATTTAGTGTTAGTTACAATATTATTGATTATTTATACTCTTACTTTTGATGAAGAAATATTCTCTCTTTCACTTTCCCGCATAGTAACCGCTTTATTTTGTATGCAACTTGTTAGGAGGTAGACCATTGCCAGCAAATAAAAAGAATTTCTCTACATGGATATTCTTTGTGAAATGAAAAGATAAGCATATTCACACTTCTGGTGGGATAAGATAGAACCTAAAAGAGGACATATAGAATTGTCCTGCCATTTGTGTCTGCCATTGCTAAGTTATAACTTAATAAAACTCCAAAATGGCATCTGATTGGCAATGAGATCATCTGTCCAAAACAATTCACCAGTTACATATCATTTGTGATAGTGATATAGTCACACGATAGATATGGATGATGAAGGCCATTCAACCCAACCGATCTCATCCATCTGGAAAACATCTAGTTCTTACCTCTTCCCTCCCCTGCCCTCCTCAGATCACAATGTACAGCTTTTTTTAATGATTGCAAGGTTTTAGCCTTCACTTCTTTGGTGCCCATTCCACATATTAGCCATACTTTTTGTGTGAAGAGGAAGTTCCTGACATCAGCTCTAAATTTGCCATTCACCAGTTTGAACTTGTGCCCCTTGTCCTGTTACAACAGTCTTCAACATGGTTAATCATTCAATCCTCCTCTAACGCTGCTCCTCCATTGTCAACCTTGTTGGGACTGCCCTCACTTGCTTCCATTCTTACCTATCCAATCATAGCTAGAGCATCTCTAACAATTACCTTAGGAGTCCACTAAGGATCCGTCCTTGCCCCCTTCCTCTTCTTTATCTATATGTTCCCCCTTGACATGATCATCCGTAGACATGAAGTCAGCTTCCACGTGTATATAGAAACATAGAAAATAGGAGCAATTGTAGGCCATTCGGCCCTTCTCCGCCATTCAAAATGATCATGGCTGATCGTCTAACTCGGTACCCCATTCCCGCTTTTTCCCCATATCCCTTGATCCCTATAGCATTAAGTAATATATCTATCTCCTTCTTGAATACATCTAATGACTTGGCCTCCACTGCCTTCTGTGGTAGAGAATTTCACAGGTTCCCCACCCTCTGAGTGAAGAAATTTCTCCTCATCTCGGTTCTAAATGGCATACCCCGTATCCTGGGACTCTGACCACTGGTTCTGGACTCCCCAGCCATCGGGAACATCCTCCCTGTATCTAGTCTGTCTGGTCCTGTTAGAATTTTATATGTTTCGATGAGATCACCTCTCATTCTTCTAAACTCTAATGAATATAGGCCTAGTCGACCCAATCTCTCCTCATACGTCAGTCCTGCCATCCCAGGAATCAGTCTGGTAAACCTTCGTTGCACTCCCTCCATGGCAAGCACATCCTTCCTCAGATAAGGAGACCAAAACTGCACACAATACTCCAGATGTGGTCTCACCAAGGCCATGTATAACTGCAGTAAGACATCCCTGCTCCTGTATTCAAATCCTCTTGCAATGAAGGCCAACATACCATTCGCCTTCCTAACTGCTTGCTGCACCTGAATGCTCGCTTTCAGCGACTGGTGTATAAGGACACCCAGGTCTCGTTGCACCTGCCCTTTTCCCAATCTATCACCACTCAGATAATAATCTGCCTTTCTGTTTTTACAACCAAAGTGGATAAGCTCACATTTATCCACATTATACTGCATCTGCCATGTTCTTGCCCACTCACCCAACTTGTCTAAATCACATTGGAGCCTCTTTGCATCCTCCTTACAGCTCACATTCCACTCCAGCTTTGTGTCGTCTGACGGAGTACGTTTGCATGAGATATTGATGACACCCAGTTCTACCTTTCCTCTGCCTCTTTTGACCCCTCTACTGTCCCTGTGCTATAAGACTCCCTGTCCAACATCTGGTCTTGGATGAACTAATTTCCTCCAGCTAAACATTTGGGAAGACTAGAGCCATCGTCTTCAGCCCTGGTACAAACACCATACTTTCGCCATTGATTAATTCCCACCTCCACCTTCCCCTGGTACCATCTCAGGCTGAACCAGACTGTTTGCAATCTTGACATCCTGTTTGACCTCAAGCTGAGTTTCTTTCCATGCAAAGACTGTTTGCTTCCACCTCTATCCTGACCTCAGCTCATTTCTGAAAACCAACCAAATAGATTTTATTGGCAGCTAAGAGTGAAGCATTCTATCATCTATCTTAAATACTATTGATGAATCTGGACTGTCACTTCAGTACTAAAGGAGTACGTTTGCATGAGATGTTTAACCGAGGTTCCAGTTTGCCTGTTCAGGTGGACAGACATTATTCAAAGAAGAGCAGGGGAGTTCTCACTGTCAGGATGCACTTCTTCACACAAAGGGTAGTGGACATCTGGAACTCTCTCCCTCAAAAAGCTGTTGAGGCTAGGTCAATTGAAAAATTCAAAACTGAGATAGATAGATTTTTGTTAGGTAAGGGTATTAAGGGATATGGAGCAAAGGCTTGATGGAGTTGAGATACAGATCAGCCATGATCTAATTGAATGGCGGAACAGGCTCGAGGTTTGAATGTCCTACTCCAGTTCCTATATCCACACTCTTCACTAACACCTTTCCACCTGTGCATATGGTCTGGTCTCATGATAGTATCCTTTGTCTCCCTTCCTTGTTATCAATGCTCTGGCGAACTGCTAATATTTTTGAAAATGGGTAAAACTGCACAAAGTCAGAAAGTTGCATTCCATTGAATGCTTATAGATGAAAACAGATAAGATTGTAAATGAAGAATTTTTTTGGTACATATCAGCTCATAAGTCCTAGATTTTTTTGAGCTATTAAATCATCCTACAATATTTGTTGCATTTTGATTCTTAACTTTTTTCAATCCTATTTTCATTTTAATAGCAACACCCACTAAACAGCAGACTGGTACAAGCACACCTCCAAGACAGACATCTGGTCATGAAATGACCCCTCAGAGAAGAGAATCACTGAGCAGCCAGGTAAAATTGGAGTGTTTTTAAAAACAAAGCTTTGCTTACTTTATGATCCAGCAGGATGATTTCAAAGTGACCTATACGTGTATTTTTTTATGTTAGTGAATTTATTGTTGATTCTTTTTCACTTCCAGCATACTCCACACTGCAATGGGTTTTCAAAACAGGCACATTCCAAAAAGGTACTGGGGCTATTTCCACTGTAACAGAGAAGGCTAAGAGATTTAATGGAGGATTTTAAAATGAGTTAGAGTTTTGATAGCGTGAATAGGGAAAGACTAATCTGGTTGTGGAGTCAGTAATGAGAAGGTCATCAATTGAAAACTCTCACTAGGAGTGTGAGAAGAGAGGTTAGGAGAAATTTCTTTACACAGCAGACTGATAGAGCACTGAATGCTTTGACACTGAGAGTAACTGAGGCAAAGACCATTGCAGTTGGTTCGCTAACTAACCTGTAATATATTAAAAATCTTGCTTCAGTGCTCACTTCCCCTCTACAAAACTTTACTTCCTGTTGGCTCTTTTATGTCAACTTTTCCCATTATAAATTTATAATGGTAACTGCCTATGCAAACTTGTCATGCTGTAATTATACCCTCCCACCAGTGGTGAAACTGTACAGGCTAAGTTTTGCATTGCCCAGATTAAAATCATAGAAGTTTACAACATGGAAACAGGCCCTTCGGCCCAACATGTCCATGTCGCCCAGTTTATACCACTAAGCTAGTCCCAGTTGCCTGCACTTGGCCCATATCCCTCCATACCCATCTTACCCATGTAACTGTCCAAATGCTTTTTAAAAGACAAAATTGTACCCGCCTCTACTACTGCCTCTGGCAGCTCGTTCCAGACACTCACCACCCTTTGAGTGAAAAAATTGCACCTCTGGACCCTTTTGTATCTCTCCCCTCTCACCTTAAATCTATGCCCCCTCGTTATAGACTCCCCTACCTTTGGGAAAAGATTTTGACTATCTACCTTATCTATGCCCCTCATTATTTTATAGACTTCTATAAGATCACCCCTAAACCTCCTACTCTCCAGGGAAAAAAGTCTCAGTCTATCCAACATCTCCCTATAAGTCAAACCATCAAGTCCCGGTAGCATCCTAGTAAAACTTTTCTGCACTCTTTCTAGTTTAATAATATCCTTTCTATAATAGGGTGACCAGAACTGTACACAGTATTCCAAGTGTGGCCTAACTAATGTCTTGTACAACTTCAACAAGACATCCCAACTCCTGCATTCAATGTTCTGACCAATGAAACCAAGCATGCTGAATGCCTTCTTCACCACCCTATCCACCTGTGACTCCACTTTCAAGGAGCTATGAACCTGTACTCCTAGATCTCTTTGTTCTATAACTCTCCCCAACGCCCTACCATTAACGGAGTAGGTCCTGGCCCGATTTGATCTACCAAAATGCATCACCTCACATTTATCTAAATTAAACTCCATCTGCCATTCATCGGCCCACTGGCCCAATTTATCAAGATCCCGTTGCAATCCCAGATAACCTTCTTCACTGTCCACAATGCCACCAATCTTGGTGTCATCTGCAAACTTACTAACCATGCCTCCTAAATTCTCATCCAAATCATTAATATAAATAACAAATAACAGCGGACCCAGCACCGATCCCTGAGGCACACCGCTGGTCACAGGCCTCCAGTTTGAAAAACAACCCTCTACAACCACCCTCTGTCTTCTGCCGTCAATCCAATTTTGTATCCAATTGGCTACCTCACCTTGGATCCCGTGAGATCTAACCTTATGTAACAACCTACCATGCGGTACCTTGTCAAAGGCTTTGCTAAAGTCCATGTAGACCACGTCTACTGCACAGCCCTCATCTATCTTCTTGGTTACCCCTTCAAAAAACTCAATCAAATTCGTGAGACATGATTTTCCACTCACAAAACCATGCTGACTGTTCCTAATCAGTCCCTGCCTCTCCAAATGCCCGTAGATCCTGTCTCTCAGAATACCCTCTAACAACTTACCCACTACAGATGTCAGGCTCACCGGTCTGTAGTTCCCAGGCTTTTCCCTGCCGCCCTTCTTAAACAAAGGCACAACATTTGCTACCCTCCAATCTTCAGGCACCTCATCTGTAGCTGTCGATGATTCAAATATCTCTGCTAGGGGACCCGCTATTTCCTCCCTAACCTCCCATAACGTCCTGGGATACATTTCATCAGGTCCCGGAGATTTATCTACCTTGATGCGCATTAAGACTTCCAGCACCTCCCTCTCTGTAATATGTACACTCCTCAAGACATCACTATTTATTTCCCCAAGTTCCCTAACATCCATGCCTTTCTCAACCGTAAATACCGATACGAAATATTCATTTAGGATCTCACCCATCTCTTGTGGTTCTGCACATAGATGACCTTGTTGATCCTTAAGATTCTCAGTGAAATGCTTATGTTGCAACCAACTCCACTTCTCTGGTTCCCAAGTTGCCCTAAGTTTTTTTTATTTAATTATAAATAATATCAAATCAAAGTTTATAAAGAAATAAGGACAGAATATATGACTTTAAAGTGCAGACTGAATTATATCTGCACGTTCTGGTCCAATTATCCCACTAATCCTACTTCAGCTGAAGACTACACTTGATCTTTACTTCCCATCTGAAAAGCTACAGGAAATTGACTAGTTTTTATTATATTTTTCCAACTTGAAACTTAACTTATCCTCTCTTCAGGGCTGCATTCCTGGGCAATTTTTTTTTTTTTATTCGTTCACGGGATGTGGGCGTCGCTGGCGAGGCCAGCATTTATTGTCCATCCCTAATTGCCCTCGAGAAGGTGGTGGTGAGCCGCCTTCTTGAACCGCTGCAGTCCGTGTGGTGACGGTTCTCCCACAGTGCTGTTAGGAAGGGAGTTCCAGGATTTTGACCCAGTGACAATGAAGGAACGGCGATATATTTCCAAGTCGGGATGGTGTGTGACTTGGAGGGGAACGTGCAGGTGGTGTTGTTCCCATGTGCCTGCTGCTCTTGTCCTTCTAGGTGGTAGAGGTCGCGGGTTTGGGAGGTGCTGTCGAAGAAGCTTTGGTGAGTTGCTGCAGTGCATCCTGTGGATGGTACACACTGCAGCCACAGTGCGCCGGTGGTGAAGGGAGTGAATGTTTAGTGTGGTGGATGGGGTGCCAATCAAGCGGGCTGCTTTATCTTGGATGGTGTCGAGCTTCTTGAGTGTTGTTGGAGCTGCACTCATCCAAGCAAGTGGAGAGTATTCCATCACACTCCTGACTTGTGCCTTGTAGATGGTGGAAAGGCTTTGGGGAGTCAGGAGGTGAGTCACTCGCCGCAGAATACCCAGCCTCTGACCTGCTCTCGTAGCCACAGTATTTATATGGCTGGTCCAGTTAAGTTTCTGGTCAATGGTGACCCCCAGGATGTTGATGGTGGGGGATTCGGTGATGGTAATGCCGTTGAATGTCAGGGGGAGGTGGTTAGACTCTCTCTTGTTGGAGATGGTCATTGCCTGGCACTTATCTGGCGCGAATGTTACTTGCCACTTCTGAGCCCAAGCCTGGATGTTGTCCAGGTCTTGCTGCATGCGGGCTCGGACTGCTTCATTATTTGAGGGGTTGCGAATGGAACTGAACACTGTGCAGTCATCAGCGAACATCCCCATTTCTGACCTTATGATGGAGGGACGATCATTGATGAAGCAGCTGAAGATGGTTGGGCCTAGGACACTGCCCTGAGGAACTCCTGCAGCAATGTCCTGGGGCTGAGATGATTGGCCTCCAACAACCACTACCATCTTCCTTTGTGCTAGGTATGACTCCAGCCACTGGAGAGTTTTCCCCCTGATTCCCATTGACTTCAATTTTATTAGGGCTCCTTGGTGCCACACTCGGTCAAATGCTGCCTTGATGTCAAGGGCAGTCACTCTCACCTCACCTCTGGAATTCAGCTCTTTTATCCATGTTTGGACCAAGGCTGTAATGAGGTCTGGAGCCGAGTGGTCCTGGCGGAACCCAAACTGAGCATCGGTGAGCAGGTTATTGGTGAGTAAGTGCCGCTTGATAGCACTGTCGATGACACCTTCCATCACTTTGCTGATGATTGAGAGTAGACTGATAGAATCATAGAATCATAGAATCATAGAAGTTACAACATGGAAACAGGCCCTTCGGCCCAACATGTCCATGTCGCCCAGTTTATACCACTAAGCTAGTCCCAATTGCCTGCACTTGGCCCATATCCCTCTATACCCATCTTACCCATGTAACTGTCCAAATGCTTTTTAAAAGACAAAATTGTACCCGCCTCTACTACTGCCTCTGGCAGCTCGTTCCAGACACTCACCACCCTTTGAGTGAAAAAATTGCCCCTCTGGATCCTTTTGTATCTCTCCCCTCTCACCTTAAATCTGTGCCCCCTCGTTATAGACTCCCCTACCTTTGGGAAAAGATTTTGACTATCGACCTTATCTATGCCCCTCATTATTTTATAGACTTCTATAAGATCACCCCTTAACCTCCTACTCTCCAGGGAATAAAGTCCCAGTCTGTCTAACCTCTCCCTGTAAGTCAAACCATCAAGTCCCGGTAGCATCCTAGTAAATCTTTTCTGCACTCTTTCTAGTTTAATAATATCCTTTCTATAATAGGGTGACCAGAACTGTACACAGTACTCCAAGTGTGGCCTCACCAATGCCCTGTACAACTTCAACAAGACATCCCAACTCCTGCATTCAATGTTCTGACCAATGAAACCAAGCATGCTGAATGCCTTCTTCACCACCCTATCCACCTGTGACTCCACTTTCAAGGAGCTATGAATCTGTACTCCTAGATCTCTTTGTTCTATAACTCTCCCCAACGCCCTACCATTAACGGAGTAGGTCCTGGCCCGATTCGATCTACCAAAATGCATCACCTCACATTTATCTAAATTAAACTCCATCTGCCATTCATCGGCCCACTGGCCCAATTTATCAAGATCCCGTTGCAATCCTAGATAACCTTCTTCACTGTCCACAATGCCACCAATCTTGGTGTCATCTGCAATCTTACTAACCATGCCTCCTAAATTCTCATCCAAATCATTAATATAAATAACAAATAACAGCGGACCCAGCACCGATCCCTGAGGCACACCGCTGGACACAGGCATCCAGTTTGAAAAACAACCCTCGACAACCACCCTCTGTCTTCTGTCGTCAAGCCAATTTTGTATCCAATTGGCTACCTCACCTTGGATCCCATGAGATTTAACCTTATGTAACAACCTACCATGCGGTACCTTGTCAGATGGGGCGGTAATTGGCCGGATTGGATTTGTCCAGCTTTTTGTGGACAGGACATACCTGGGCAATTTTCCACATTGTCGGGTAGATGCCAGTGTTGTAGCTGTACTGGAACAGCTTGGCTAGAGGCGCAGCTAGTTCTGGAGCATAAGTCTTCAGCACTACAGCTGGGATGTTGTCAGGGCCCATAGCCTTTGCTGTATCCAGTGCACTCAGCCGTTTCTTGATATCACGTGGAGTGAATCGAATTGGCCGAAGACTGGCTTCTGTAATGGTGGGGATATCGGGAGGAGGCCGAGATGGATCATCCACTCGGCACTTCTGGCTGAAGATGGTTGCAAACGCTTTAGCCTTGTCTTTTGCACTCACGTGCTGGACTCCGCCATCATTGAGGATGGGGATGTTTGCAGAGCCTCCTCCTCCCGTTAGTTGTTTAATTGTCCACCACCATTCATGACTGGATGTGGCAGGACTGCAGAGCTTTGATCTGATTCGTTGGTTGTGGAATCGCTTTGCTCTGTCTTCTTACCACTGACACAGCATTCTTATGGCATGCTGTGTCAGTGGTAGTGTTCTCGCTTCTGAGTCAGAAGGGTTGTGGGTTCAAGTCCCACTCCAGAGACTTGAGCACAAAATTTAGGTTGACACTCAGTGCAGTACTGAGGCTGCACTGTCGGAGGTGCCGACTTTCAGATGGGACGTTAAACCGAGGCCTCGTCTGCCCTCTCAGGTGGACGTAAAAGATCCCATGGCACTATTTACAAGAAGAGCAGGTGAGTTCTCCCTGGGGTCCTGGCCAATATTTATCCATCAACCATCATCAAAAACAGATTTTCTGGTCATTATCACATTGCTGTTTGTGGGACCTTGCTTTGCACAAATTGGCTGCCCCATTTCCTACATTACAACAGTGACAACACTTCAAAAATACTTCATTGGCTGTAAACTGCTTTGGGACATCCTGAGACCATGAAAGGCACTATATAAATGCAAGTCTTTCTTTTATTTTTCATTGTCAAAATCAGTAATGCCTCTTTTCATCTCTGAGTTCTCCAGTATCTGTTCCTCCACCTCTGGTCCAACTTTCTCATGTGCCATTTTTCTTAGCTATTATTGAATCTGCTTCCAGCACCCTTTCAGGAGTGCATTTCAGATCATAACAAGGTGCTGCATAAAGTGTTTTTTCCTCATGTCGCCTGTTTATTTTGCCAATCACCTTAATTCTGCGTCCTCTGTTAACCGACCCTTCTGTCACTGGAAACAATTTCTCCTTATAAAAAGAGGGTTGTAGAGCTGGAGGAGGTTACAGCCATGGACAGGGTTTGGAGGGATTTGACGAGAGGATGAGAATTTTAAAGGCAAAAGCCACCAAAATTGACAGCCGTTTCCCCAGTACAGAATGTGACTCAAGACTAACAGGAAGGATGTTACTTTAACTACTAAAGGCGCAGAAAAGATGAGACATTGTCCCTCTAAATATCGCAAATCGATGCATAATGAAGGGGAAATCAATCTCTGAACCTTTAACTAACAGCACATGGAAAGAGGGAAATGAATGACCTTTAAATACCTGGTCCACGTGGCACTAAAGTGTCTGAAACTCATAATAGGAACTCTAGGAAAACAAAATGCTGACAAATGTTTTCTTGACAAAAGAAATCGCGATTTAGCTTTTTGAAAGATAAATTGTTTAACAGGGGTTCACACGAACTCACCTGACTCACCGACTCAGGTTCCACCCCTCAAGCACCGTGCTTGGTGCAAAACACGCTGCTCGCTTGGCCCTCTGGCTCGAGCTCTCTTCCTGTTGGTTCCTGGGGCAATCAATCACCACTCGCCAACATTTCACTGCTGGGTGAAGTTGAGGGGCTCAGGAAGAAAAAAATGAGACCTTGAATCCACCGCCTCCTGGGGCGGAGCCATGGGATCGGACACTTGGACACTCCCCAGCACCAGCGGCAGAGCAGCCTGCCTGGGGCTGGAGCACTGGGGACCAGGGAGGCAGAGCTGGAGAAGGGCCTGGTGTCCGGGCACTGGTCAGTGTGGGAGAGGGGCCTGGGGACTGGTCAGTGTGAGAGAGGGGCCGAGAGCACTGGTTTGATGCACGGACGGAATGTTTAAGTGCGCGGCCCACGACAGACTGCTGTGCTGCCACACACATGTGCAGCTTTAAGGGAACAGTGGTTGCCGATTCCTAGCCTTAAACTACCATACGAATGTGACATATGAATGTGTCAGCCGTGGCTCAATGTTCAGCACTCTCGCCTCTGAGACACTAGGTTGTGAGTTCAGGTCCCACAAATTCTGGGCTGACACTCCAGTGTAGTACTGAGGGAGTGTTGCACTGTCGGAAGTGCTGTCTTTCGGATGAGATGTTAAACTGAGGCCCCACCTGCTGTCCCAGGTGGACATAAAAGACCCCAAGGCACTATTTTGAAGAAGAGCAGGGGAGTCCCATTGCAAGGGGAATCCTGGCCAAAGTTTATCCCTCAACTAACACCACAAAAAAACAGGTTATCTGGTCATTATCACATTGCTGTTTGTGGGACCTTGCTGTGCTCAAATTGGCTGCCGCATTTCCTACAACAGTTACTACACTTCTGAAGTACTTAATTGGTTGTAAAGTGCTTTGAGACGTCCTGAGGTCGTGAAAGGCGCTATGTAAATGCAAGTTTTTTTTGTAATTCAGATCTCTAATCCTATGTGTTGTGAATGTGGTCATTATTGATCACTATGTGCCCATTTACACCTTATTAAAACACAAGCAGTAAACTAGAAATAGCACTGGGATTACAAACTACCAGAGAAACTATAAGCCTCCGGATTTCGTGTTGTTTGTACAACCTCAATGGGAAGGGGGTGGGTCACTGTTCCATTTAATGAACTAACCAGACAGTCCTTCAGGCGAATTAGCTCTCTATAATTTGAATTTATGCTTGTTTCTGCCCATCAGTTCAACCTTCAAACATCTATTTTAAACACTTTCAGGCCCAAATAGCATCACATTGCAATGGGTTTTTGCTCTGGCTATTGGTCACTCTGCTTCCGCTCGCTACGGTGTATTCTAATTAATTTTCAGAAAATTTTGGCAAAAATTCACCACTGGAGGATCGGGGAGCTATTTTTAAGCTGATTTTATATTGGTTTTGTGCCATACTGGTTCCATCGGCTCCTCAGGTGCAAGTCTTGTGTAGCCAGCAGCAGCCCCAAAGTAAACTTGATGGATTTGCCAAGGCAGCGGCCAGAAATAGATTTTTGTTGGCTAAGGGTATCGAGTGATATGGAGCAAAGGTGGGTAAATGAAATTGAGATACAGATCAACCATGATCTAGTTGACTGGCCCAATAGACACAAGGGGCTGAATGGCCTATTCCTGTTCCTATTTTTTGTTTGTGTCCTATATGGCCTAATCTTAGGCATATGTTAATTTTTAGTTCTGCCTTTTCCAGACACCTCTAGAGTCCATGATTGAACTAGTTCTTGCAAAAGCTTGAAAAAGTTCAAATGAAATGACTGAAGATCGGTTGAATCAGGATTCCATTGGCACGCTTCACAATTTGCACTAAGCTACCCAGACAGTTCTGAAAGCCGTGTAGTTGTTGGTATATTTAATTCATGTACCCTAAGTGCTTACGAATTTCAAACTACAGTTACTTGACTTAACATAGCATTTTGTGTTCAGCCTATGTTGCAGTTCTCAGCTCAGCTAGGGGCTATGCAACACCTAAAGGAGCAGTTGGAACAGAGGACACGGATGCTGGAAGCAAATATCCAACGGCAGCAAGAGGAACTATGCAAAATCCAAGAGCAGCTTCACCTTGTCCAAGGACAAGGACTTCAGGTAAGTCAAAAAGAATGAGTGATAGTTAAGCATGAGTGTTTGGTGCTGATTATGGCAAACTAATGTACACACATCCCACTAAAGAATTAAAGGCATAGACCTATTGCTGGATTAATGGGCATTCAAATAATTCCCACTACCTCAGGATATTTTCTTTTGTGATGATCTTCCTTTGCACTGCCTCTCCTGAAGTTAGGAGTTCTGTCAAGTATAATTCCATGGGCAAACAGCAGCTTTCCAGTTCCTCACTCAACTACACATTTTGGCATGAGAATCTGGACAGTGATGGTAGGTGGGTTTTGGTCCGAGGGGAGTGTAGAGCCATGCATACTCTTCTTACCCATTATTCAAACATACACACAGCTAGCAACGTCATTGGATAGTAATAAGGAGCAGGAATCCTGGTTAATTTTTACCTTTTACTCCAGCCCAAGAATGATGAGGGTTTGCCTGAAAAACTAAACTGCCTTCAGCAGCAGTCTGTAACGAGAGTGAAACCAGACATATCCAAAATGTTGGATATGTCTGGTTTCACTCCAGGATGTTTTTGCCAGGATGTTTCTGCCTCTCTCTCTCTCTCTTTTTCTGTTTGTTTGGTTTTTTTTTTGACTGTATATTCGGGGGCTCTGTAGGTAACACCTCTCTGTCTGAACACGGTGATTGCCTTGGCAACGGGCAGTTGCAAAGACTATCTGTAATCACCATGTATTGTTCTGTGATTTATAAATGCGTAGGCCTAGAGGAGTTCCTGACATTTACCTGAGGAAGGAGGAAGCCTCCGAAAGCTTGTAAATTTCAAATAAAATCGTTGGACTATAACTTGGTGTTGTAAAATTGTTCACAAATATCCAAAATAGGCAGAGAAATTGGAATCAATTTTAAGAGTGGGGCTGGGATCCCAAAATACTTTTGTTTTTATGTATACTCCTTAAAAGGCCTTCTCCATTTTCTTGCACATAAGCAAATGTTCAGTAACTATCTACCACTATATCAAATAGAATGAGTACCGAACAGAAGTCTGTTTTTTTGCATGCCACCGCCTGCCTGGCACGCTGCACTTCTGTCCTCTTTGACGGTGCCCTGGAGTGGCAAACAGTGCAACCCATCTCATGTAGCAGCAACTCCACTTTGCCAGCTGTCAAAATGGTGTCTCTCCATTACTTAGCCAGTTTTCCATTTGCTGCCTACACAATTGTACCAGCCATTTTATTGCCCCATAAATCCGTTGAAATATCCATTCAAGTTACATAAAGCCTTTTTAAAGGGTAATAACATTTTTGCCCACATATGCAGCCACTTAAATTGAAATAGTTGCAGCCTTTAATTTTCCCAGAAGCCCTTCATAGGCCACGACCTCGCCTGTACATTTAATCAGGAAATAGTCGGGGCATGTAATAAGGGAACAGCTATAATTATGGGGGATTTTAACTATCATATTAACTGGACAAATCAAATTGGGCAGGGCAGCCTTGAGGAAGAGTTTATTGAGTGTATTAGGGATGGATTTCTTGAGCAGTATGTAACTGATCCTACAAGGGGACAAGCAACCTTGGACCTGGTCCTCTGTAATGAGCCAGGATTAATTAATAATGTCCTAGTTAAGGATCCCCTTGGAATGAGTGACCATAACATGGTTACATTCCATATCCAATTAGAGGGTGAGAAGGTTGGTTCTCAAACAAGTGTACTGAGCTTGAATAAAGGAGACTATGATGGTATGAGAGCGGAATTGATTAAAGTGGACTGGGAAAATAGATTAAAGGGTAAGACGGTACATGAGCAGTAGTGTTCATTCAAGGAGTTATTTTACAACTTTCAAAAAATATATATTCCACTGAGGATAAAAGGGTGTAAAAGAAATAACAGCCATCCGTGGCTAAGTAAAGAAATTAAGGATAGTATCCAACTAAAAACAAGGACATATAAGGTAGCCAAACTTAGTGGGAGGATAGAAGATTGGGAAGTCTTCAAAAGACAGCAAAAAGTAACTAAAGGATTGATTAAGAAAGGGAAGATAGATTATGAAAATAAATTAGCAAAAAATATAAAAACAGATAGCAAGAGTTTCTACAGTTATATAAAAAGAAAAAGGGTGGCTAAGGCAAACGTAGGTCCATTAGAGGATGAGACCGGGAAATTAATGGTGGGAAACATGGAGATGGCAAAAATGCTGAACAAATATTTTGTTTCAGTCTTTACGGTGGAGGACACTAAGAATATCCCAACACTGGACAAACAGGGGGCTCTAAATACGATTAAAATCACTAAGGAATTGGTACTCTGTAAATTAATGGGACTCAAGGCGGATAAATCCCCTGGACCTGATGGCTTACATCCTAGGGTCTTGAGGGAAGTGGCAGTAGGGATTGTGGATGCTTTGGTAATAATTTTCCAAAATTCTCTGGACTCGGCAAAGGTCCCGGCAGATTGGAAAACTGCTAATGCAACACCCTTATTTAAAAAGGGTAGTAGGCAGAAGGCTGGAAATTATAGACCAGTTAGCCTAACATCTGTGGTGGGTAAAATTTTGGAGTCTATTATTAAGGAGACAGTAGCGGAACATTTGGATAAACATAATTTAATAGGACAAAGTCAGCATGGCTTTATGAAGGGGAGGTCATGTCTGACGAATTTGCTTGAGTTCTTTGAGGACATAACGTACAGGGTGGATAAAGGGGAACCAGTGGATGTAGTGTATTTAGACTTCCAGAAGGCATTCGACAAGGTGCCACATAAAAGATTATTGCTCAAGATAAAGAATCACTGGATTGGGGGTAATATTCTGGCATGGGTGGAGGATTGGTTATCTAACAGAAAGCAGAGAGTTGGGATAAATGGTTCATTCTCGGGACTGGTAACCGGTAGCCAGTGGTGTTCCGCGGTGCTGGGTCCCCAACTCTTTACAATCTATATTAACGATTTGGAGGAGGGGACCGAGTGAAACATATCAAAGTTTGCAGATGATACAAAGATGGGAGGGAAAGTAGAGAGTGAGGAGGACATAAAAAACCTACAAGGGGATATAGACAGGCTGGGTGAGTGGGCGGAGATTTGGCAGATGCAATACAATATTGGAAAATGTGAGGTTATGCACTTTGGCAGGAAAAATCGGAGAGCAAGTTATTATCTTAATGGCGAGAAACTGGAAAGTACTGCAGTACAAAGGGATCTGGGGGTCCTAGTGCAAGAAAATCAAAAAGTTAGTATGCAGGTGCAGCAGGTGATCAAGAAGGCCAACGGAATGTTGGCTTTTATTGCTAGGGGGATAGAATATAAAAACAGGGAGGTATTGCTGCAGTTATATAAGGTATTGGTGAGACCGCACCTGGAATACTGCATACAGTTTTGGTCTCCATACTTAAGAAAAGACATACTTGCTCTCGAGGCAGTACAAAGAAGGTGCACTCGGTTAATCCCAGGGATGAGGGGGTTGACATATGAGGAGAGGTTGAGTAGATTGGGACTCTACTCATTGGAGCTCAGAAGAATGAGAGGCGATCTTATTGAAACATATAAGATTGTGAAGGGGCTTGATCGGGTTGATGCAGTAAGGATGTTCCCAAAGATGGGTGAAACTAGAACTAGGGGGCATAATCTTAGAATAAGGGGCTGCTCTATCAAAACTGAGATGAGGAGAAACTTCTTCACTCAGAGGGCAGCAGGTCTGTGGAATTTGCTGCCCCAGGAAGCTGTGGAAGCTACATCATTAAATAAATTTAAAACAGAAATAGACAGTTTCCTAGAAGTAAAGGGAATTAAGGGTTACGGGGAGCGGGCAGGAAATTGGACATGGATTTAGATTTGAAATTAGGATCAGATCAGCCATGATCTTATTGAATGGCGGAGCAGGCTCGAGGGGCCGATTGGCCTACTCCTGCTCCTATTTCTTATGTTCTTAAATCCCAGATCGACCCAGCTTGAAAGCTGTAAGCAAAAAGCTCAATTTTCCCAAACTATGTACAGTCTAACCTACAGTCTGAAGCATAGCATGAAATGGAGCTCTACATCTGATGGAGTACCTGAATTTGGAAGAACTCTTGAACTGAGGCAATCTCCAGCTTTTTAACTTCAGGCAGAGCAGGAAATGTCTTTACCAAGGGGGTTGTGACTGTGTGACGTAGGAGAGGGATGAGTTAGGCCATATAACATTCAACACGGATGTTAGGTTGTGTAGACTGCTGCCGAAGGCATTTTAATTCTATTATTGTAGGAAACAGATAAAATCTAAAATATGGCAATACACCTCTTGTGTGGCCATTCACTGTGGTAGGTATGTCTAACTACTTGCTGCAGAGCCAGTTCACCATGTTCATTGGCAGATAGGGTGCAGATACAGTTGATGGCATAATGACAGGTGCAGATGGTCTGAAAAACTGAGTGGAGTACTACAAAACCAACACCTATTACTAAGTTGAACTTGACTTGCTAATTGACAGGGATTCTTCACCTAGATGCATTGTCCCTCCCTGAGCTCGCGTAGAAGTTGTATTTAAGTTTGTATTAGGCTAGTCTAAAATACCTACCAGAAAATTACACTTCGCAGGAAAGTGATGGAGATCCAGCCATAAGGATGTGCACTTGATTTTTTGGTTCCGTAGTGCTTCTGCTATTGCACCACCGGCTTTTAGGATCAGATATTTCATATTACTTAAAAAAAAAACAGCGGAGAATAGCGCTTGCACCTCCTAAAATAAAACAATGGGGAGCAGATATTCAAAGAAAAAGACACAAAAAGCACACCTAGTACCTGTTTAGCTTCTGCACCATTAGTGCAAAACAAAAACACAGCACAATAGAACTATTAAGAAAGAAAGAGACGGAAAAAAGAGCAGGCAATGGTTCTTTGAGAAAAGAGCACAGGCCTTCAAAATTGATAATGGATTGATAATGGGGAACAAAAAAGAAACACACAGATGGAGAAGCAAGGGTGGGAAAATGTACCTAGAGAGAATTGCTGCTGGAATTAGGCCTGCTGACTGAAGTCAGGGTTGATTACATGATCCAGTGAATCTGGAGTAGGCATAATTAGTTGAATAGTGCCACTTAGCTTGTAGATTCAGCTAGAAGAACAAAGTATAATAAATAGGAAACCTGAAGCATGACAGAAAATTGTGACACAAGATAGTATTACAGAAAATAAGGATAGGAAGAATTACAGCAAGTAAGTGTGACATTTATAGAAGTGTCTGCTATACTCAAGACTTTTTGTATATTGCTAGTTAATTTCCTGTGGCATTGCGCATGAGTAGCCAAGACCAATTTGAATGTTTTATGTCATGCAGGGTTAGAGGGAGGGGAATAATGGAACCAATGTGGGGGACCAGAGAGGGGAAAAGGGGGAAACGGAAGGCGAGTGGGGGAGAAGAGTAGGAAAATAGGACAGTAGTGGGGAAGGGAACAGGGGAGGGGAGGAGGAAGGGAGAGGAATGGAGTGCTGAGGAAGGGGAATTCAGATCAGCAGATGTAGGGGGATTGAGGCATGGCACAGTCAGCTGTCAGGGGAGGAGAAACACAGCCATTAGTGGGAGAAGTGTGGAATTGCAGGATACTGTAAATGAAGCAGGCTGGGGGTGGGGGGTAGCCGGTGAGGAGCAAGTGCAACCAGTGGGTGGATTGGAACAGAAAATTCTGCCAGCAAGGTGGCAAGGTCAAACTCTTGCAGGGGGAGCAAAATCTTAATCAGTGGTGGGGACAGGGGAGGTTAAAAGTTGAAATTTAGCTCAAAGGGTGGGATGAGGGATAAATCTAGCTATATGGGGGTGGTGATGATAATTTCCTCCATGTGGGGAAGGAGGGGTTTCAGGGTCAATTCTTGCTCAGCATGGACGGGGATCGGTGTTTGTTGGTCATAATCTTGCTCGGTGGGGTGGACAAGGGTTTGAGGGACAAAATCTTGCTCAATAGGGGGAGGTGAAAGGTCAAAATCTTGCAGGAGAAAGGGTTGAGGGCTTAAATCCTGCTCAGTGAGGGGTGGAGGATGATTTTTACTTAAGAGGCTGATGGTTGTTATTTAAGTGTGTTTGTTTTCAGACCAGCAGATAATGTTAGATCTGACCCCGTTACAATTAATTGGTCGCATAATGTTATGTTTACAGCCCCAAATGCAAGAGTAATTACATTAGATTCTTGGGAGCAGTCAATGTTTTTAATATAAAGAATAAATAGACGCACTTAAACATCTTTTTTATGTATGTACATTGTGGCTTACTCAAGAAAGGTGCAATACTACAAAAGTTTATTAAAAAGTTTACAACTTTGCAAATATTTTTAATTCAGCTCCTTATGACAGTCTGTTTCTTCTTCACAAAAAATCAGTTTGGACTGACAAACTTTTACCATTTTAAGATGTTCTTGCAACAACCAACATCAGGACTAAACTTCAGTTCGATGCAGCTCACAACAGGAAACCCTTCCAATATCCAGCAACCTACATCCATCACACCGCAGGGGCAAGGTATTCAAACCAATCAGATTCAAGAAGCAATGAAAACTGGTCCAATTAACACACAGCACGTGATGCAACAGCAACCTCTTCTCAGGGAGCAAAGCACGACTTCAGCACAGGTCAGTATGACAAATTTCGAGTCTTATTCTAATTACGATCCAAATATTGAGGAGAATTAATTAATAACCATTTTGCCTCAATCTTACAAAATTTTAAATACTGATTATTCAAGCTTCTCAAGTTATAATTGCAAGTCACAGATTTACGTGTCTTGAGATGTCTGTCACAGTTGAAGGCGCTGGGCTACCAAGCAATGTACTTCGTCAACAATGGAGCATTTCGTGGAGAGGAGAAAGTCGGAATTAAGAAAGCTACCAGTGTGGAAAAAATAGTAACCGATGTTGTGATATTCAAGGATCTTTAGTATCTACAGTAACACCTTTTCGAATATGATATTTGGAAATTTTTGTTGTTATATCTGTTCAAAAAAGGTGAGAGGGATAAACTTGGCAACTATAGGCCAGTCAGTCTGATGTCTGTGGTGGGGAAACTTTTAGAGACAATAATCCAAGGCAAAATTAATTGTTACCTGGAAAAATATGGGTTATTAAATGAAAGCCAGCGCAGATTTATTAAACTGTAAACAATTTTACAACACCAAGTTATAGTCCAGCAATTTTATTTTAAATTCACAAGCTTTCGGAGACTTCCTCCTTCCTCAGGTATTTATTAAAGGCAAATTGTGTTTGACTGAGTTCTTTGATGAAGCAACAGAGAGGGTTGATGAAGGTAGTGTGGTTGATGTTGTGTATATGGACTTTCAAAAGGCATTTTATAAAGTACCACATAATAGTCTTGTTAGCAAAATTAAAGCTGATGGGATTAAAGGGGCAGTGGCAGCGTGGATACAAAATTGGCTAAGGGACAAAAAGCAGAGAGTAGTGGTGAATAGTTGTTTTTCAGACCGGAGGGAAATATACAGCGGTGTCCCCCAGGAGTCGGTATTAGGACCACTGCTCTTTTTGATATATATTAATGACCTGGATTTGGGTATAGAGGGTATAATTTCAAAGTTTGCAGATGACATGAAACTCAGAAATGTAGTAAATAGTGAGGAGGATAATAACAGACTTCAAGAGGACGTAGACAGACTGGTGAAATGGGTAGACATATGGCCGATGAAATTTAATGCAGCGAAGTGTGAAGTGATGCATTTTGGTTGGAAGAATGAGGAGAGGCAATATAAACTAAATGATACAATTTTAAAGGGGGTGCATGAACAGAGAGACCAGGGGGTGTACGTACACAAATCTTTGAAGGTGGCAGGACAAGTTGAGAAGGCTGTTAAAAAAGCATTCGGGATCCTTAACTTTATAAACAGAGGCATAGGGTACAGAATAAAGGAAATTATGTTAAACCATTACAAATCGCTGGTTAGGCCCCAGCTGGAGTCTAATTCTGGGCAACTCACTTTAGGAAGAATGTCAAGGCCTTAGAGAAGGTGCAGAAGAGATCTAATGGAATGGTACTAGGGATGTGGGACTTCAGTTACGTGGAGAGACTAGAGAAGCTAGGGTTGTTTTCCTTAGAGCAGAGAAGGATAAGGGAAGATTTGATAGAGGTGTTCAAAATCACAAACTGTTTAGATAGAATAAATAAGAAGAAACTGTTTCCAGTGGCAGAAGGGTCGGTAACCAGAGGACACAGATTTAAGGTAATTGCCAAAAGAACCAGAAGCGAGATGAGGAGAATTTTTTTTACACAGTGAGTTGTTACGATCTGGAATGTACTGCCTGAAAGGATGGTTAAAGCAGATTCAATAATAACTTTCAAAAGGGACTTGGATAAATACTTTAAGGGGAAAATTTTGCAGGGCTGGGGGAAAGGGCAGGGGAGTGGGACTAATTGGATAGCTCTTTCAAAGAGCCGGCACAGGCACGATCGACCGAATGGCCTCCTCCTGAGCTGTATACTTCTATGACTCTATACAATGGAGGTCTTTCTGCAAATTACCAGCAAAATTAATTTCTACCATACCTGAAAAGTAAAAATTCTTTAACATTTTATTTTTAGCCTCAATGCTACATCTGGTTCTTTGAGGAATGTGATCTTGTATCTGTAATCACTTGATATATTTACAAAATCAATCTTCTGAAAAAAATCAATTAAAAAAATTAGAACAGGAATAATAAAGAATACGATGAAGTATTCCTTAGCACAACCACCATTCCCTTGCCCTTCAAAACCACTGTTAGGAACATAGGAACATAGGAACAGGAGTAGGCCATTCAGCCCCTCGTGCCTGCTCCGTCATTTGATAAGATCATGGCTGATCTGTGATCTAGCTCCATATACCTGCCTTTGGCCCATATCCCTTAATACCTTTGGTTGCCAAAAAGCTATCTATCTCACATTTAAATTTATCAATTGAGCTAGCATCAATTGCTGTTTGCGGAAGAGAGTTCCAAACTTCTACCACCCTTTGTGTGTAGAAATGTTTTCTAATCTCGCTCCTGAAAGGTCTGGCTCTAATTTTTAGACTGTGCTCCCTACTCCTAGAATCCCCAACCAGCGGAAATAGTTTCTCTCTATCCACCCTATTCGTTCCCCTTAATATCTTATAAACTTCGATCAGATCACCCCTTAACCTTCTAAACTCTAGAGAATACAACCCCAATTTATGTAATCTCGCCTCGTAACTTAACCCTTGAAGTCCAGGTATCATTCTAGTAAACCTAAGCTGCACTCCCCCCAAGACCAATCTGTCCTTCCGAAGGTGCGGTGCCCAGAACTGCTCACAGTTCTCCAGGTGCGGTCTAACCAGGGTTTTGTATAGCTGCAGCATAACTTCTGCCCCCTTGTACTCCAGTCCTCTAGATATAAAGGCCAGCATTCCATTAGCCTTCTTGATTATTTTCTGCACCTGTTCATGACACTTCAATGATTATGTACCTGAACCCCTAAGTCCTTTTGGACATCCACTGTTTTTAACTTTTTACCATTTAGAAAGTACCCTGTTCTATCCTTTTTTGATCCAAAGTGGATGACCTCACATTTATCTTCATTGAATTCCATTTGCCACAATTTTGCCCATTCACCTAATCTATCAATATCCCTTTGTAATTTTATGTTTTCATCTACACTGCTTACAATGCCACCAATCTTTGTGTCATCGGCAAACTTAGATATGAGACTTTCTATGCCTTCTTAATGGCGAGAGACTGGAAAGTACTGCAGTACAAAGGGATCTGGGGGTCCTAGTGCAAGAAAATCAAAAAGTTGGTATGCAGGTGCAGCAGGTGATCAAGAAAGCCAACGGAATGTTGGCTTTTATTGCTAGGGGGATAAAATATAAAAACAGGGAGGTATTGCTGCAGTTATATAAGGTATTGGTGAGACCGCACCTGGAATACTGCATACAGTTTTGGTGTCCACACTTAAGAAAAGACATACTTGCTCTCGAGGCAGTACAAAGAAGGTTCACTCGGTTAATCCTGGGGATGAGGGGGTGGACATATGAGGAGAGGTTGAGTAGATTGGGACTCTACTCATTGGAGTTCAGAAGAATGAGAGGCGATCTTATTGAAACATATAAGATTGTGAAGGGGCTTGATCGGGTTGATGCAGTAAGGATGTTCCCAAAGATGGGTGAAACTTGAACTAGGGGGCATAATCTTAGAATAAGGGGCTGCTCTTTCAAAACTGAGATGAGGAGAAACTTCTTCACTCAGAGGGTGGTAGGTCTGTGGAATTTGCTGCCCCAGGAAGCTGTGGAAGCTACATCATTAGATAAATTTAAAACAGAAATAGACAGTTTTCTAGAAGTAAAGGGAATTAGGGGTTATGGGGAGCGGGCAGGAAATTGGACATGAAGCTGAGTTCGGATCGGTCAATGCCCTGTGGGTGGCGGAGAGGGCCCAGGGGCTGTGTGGCCAGGTCCTGCTCCTACTTCTTGTGTTCTTTAGATTTGTGGTTGGGATCAGATCAGCCATGATCTTATTGAATGGCGGAGCAGGCTCGAGGGGCCGATTGGCCTACTCCTGCTCCTATTTCTTATGTTCTTATGTTCATCTAAGTCGTTAATAAATATTGTGAATAATTGAGGCCCCAAGACAGACCCCTGCGGGACTCCACTAGTCACATCCTGCCAATGTGAATACTTACCCATTATCCCTACTCTCTGTCGCCTTTCGCTCAGCCAATTTCCTAACCAAGTCCATACTTTTCCCTCGATTCCATGGGCTTCTAACTTAGCTAACAGTCTCTTATGTGGGACCTTATCAAATACCTTCTGGAAGTCCATATAAATAACATCCATTGACATTCCCCTGTCCACTACTTTAGTCACCTCTTCAAAAAATTCAATCAGGTTTGTCAGGTACGACCTACCTTTCACAAATCCATGCTGGCTCTCTCTGATTAACTGAAAATTCTCGAGATGTTCAGTCACCCTATCCTTAATTATAGACTCCAGCAATTTCCCCACAACAGATGTTAGGCTAACTGGTCTATAATTCCCCGGTTTCCCTCTCTCTCATTTCTTAAAAAGCGGAGTGATATGTGCAATTTTCCAATCTAGAGGGACGGTTCCTGAATCTGGAGAACTTTGAAAGATTAAAGTTAGGGCATCTGCAATCTGCTCACCTACTTCCTTTAAAACCCTGGGATGGAAACCATCTGGTCCTGGGGATTTGTCACTCTTTAGTGCTATTATTTTCTTCATTACTGTTGCTTTACTTATGTTCATTTTATCGAGTCCCTGTCTCCGATTCAATATTAGTTTTCTTGGGATTTCCGGCATGCTATCCTCTTTTTCTACTGTAAATACTGACGCAAAGTAATTATTCAACATGTCCGCCATTTCCCCATTGTCAATGACAATATCCCCACTTTCAGTTTTTAAGGGGCCAACACTGCTCCTGACCACCCTCTTTTTCCTAATATAACTACAAAAGTTCTTTGTATTGGTTTTGATATCCCTTGCAAGTTTCTTTTCATACTCTCTTTTTGTAGTTCTTACTATCTGTTTTGTGACCCTTTGTTGATCTTTGTATCTTTCCCATTTGCCAGGATCTGCGCTATTTTTTGCCTTTTTGTATGCCCTTTCCATACGTCTTATACTGTCCCTTACCTCTTTAGTTGTCCATGGCTGTTTTTTTTGGCAAGTAGAGTTCTTGCCCCTCAGGCGTATAAACCAGTTCTGTATCACGTTAAATGTTTCTTTAAACATTTCTCACTGATCATCAGTCGTTTTACCCATTAACAGATTTGCCCAGTTTACTGTGGACAGTCTCTGTCTCATCCCATTGAAGTCGGCTTTACCCAAGTCTAGAATCTTAGCAGCTGACTCACTTTTTTCCCTTTCAAACACTACATTGAACTCGATCATGTTATGATTGCTATTGGATAGATGTTCACGCACAGTTAAGCTGTTAACTAAATCTGGTTCAAGAAATTCACTACCTTTCTGACAGTTGTTAGTCTGCTTTCCCCAATCTATGTGAAGGTTAAAGTCCCCCATTAAGACCACTATGCCTTTCTTACACGCTTGTCTAATCTCTGCATTTATACAATCTAGCACTTCAGAGCTGCTGCCAGGGATCCTATACACAACTCCCACTATAGTCTTAGATCCTTTCTTATTTCTCAATTCAACCCATAAGGTCTCTGTTGGCTGCTTACCTCTTGTTATATCGTCCTTTATCATTGAAGTGATTTCATCTCGAATCACTAAGGCTACTCCTCCCCCTCTTCCATTTTCCCTATCTCTTCTGTAGACCTTATAACCCGGTATATTTAGTTCCCAATCCTGACCATCCTGCAGCCATGTCTCAGTAATAGCTATCATGTCATACCCTCCAATTTGAATCTGAACCTGTAGATCATTTAATTTATTCCTTATACTCCGTGCATTTGTATATACAACTTTTAGTTGGGCCACACACCCTAGTCTGACCTTCAGCTTTGATGCTGGGTTGATCGCCTTACCCCTTCTAGTTTTCACTTTATCTGTAGTGTCTAAAGTACACTTTCTTTCCGTTGCTGTACGCTTTTCCCTTTCACTTGTTCTTGAACAACTGTTTGTACTATTTGTATTGTAAATTTCCCCTGGGTCTTCCCCTCTCTTGCTGCTCTCAACTTTACTCCCTTCTGATTCCCCGCTCAGGTTCCCATCCCCCTGCCACTCTAGTTTAAACCTTCCCCAACAGCACTAGCAAACACCCCCGCGAGCACATTGGTCCCGGTCCTGCTTGGGTGTAACCCTTCACGCTTGTACAGGTCCCACCTTCCCCAGAACCGGTCCCAATGTCCCAGGAATCTAAATCCCTCCCTCCTACACCATCCCTGCAGCCACGCATTCATCCTGTCTATTCTCCTGTTCCTATACTCACTAGCACGTGGCACTGGTAGTAATCCTGAGATCACTACCTTTGAGGTCCTGCTTTTTAATTTATCTCCTAACTCCTTGAATTCACCTTGCAGGACCTCATCCCTTTTTTTACCTATGGTACCGATATGGACCACGACGACTGGCTGTTCACCCTCCCCCTCCAGAATGCCCTGCAGCCGTTACGTGACATCCTTGACCCTAGCACCAGGGAGGCAACAGACCATCTTGGAGTCACGTTTACGGCCGTAGAAACGCCTATCTGTTCCCCTTACAATTGAATCCCCTATCACTATAGCCCTGCCACTCTTCTTCCTCCCCTCCTGTGCAGCAGAGCTACCTGTGGTGCCACGAACTTGGCTCTTGCTGTTTTTCCCTGATAAGCCATCTCCCCCAACAGTATCCAAAGCAGAATATCTGTGAGAGGGAGATGGCCCCAGAGGACTCCTGCTCTACCTGCCTGGTCTTTTTACTCTGCCTGGCGGTCACCCATTTCCTTTCTGCCTGCGTAATCTTTACCTGCAGTGTGACCACCTCACTGAACGTGCTATCCACGATAGTCTCAGCATCGCGGATGCTCCACAGTGAATCCACCCGCAGCTCCAGCTCCGAAATGCGGTTTGCCAGTAGCTGCAGCTGGACACACTTCCTGCACACATGGTCACCAGGGACACTGGTAGTGTCGATGACTTCCCACATAGTGCAGGAGGAGCATATTACAGGTGCGAGCTCTGCTGCCATGGCTTGCCTTAGATTTACCCGGCGTTCACCTCTCAGACTCTCCTCCCGCTCTCGGTCTCTCCTTTTATACTGTCCTCACCTCTCGGACTCTCCTGCCTCACCTGCGACGTTGCACAGTAGTTTTCTCTTGTTGCAGGTCTGCTGCTGCTTCTATCCCCACTCTCAGTCTTCTGCTGCTCAGGTCCGCCGCCGCTCTGCGGAAAAAGTTAGGAAAAGCAAGGCAAAGCAGCACATCCTTCCCCCACTTCACCGAACTCCCACACTCACCAAACTCTGAAGTGTTCACACTGTGTTCCGCTGCACTCCTCAAAAATTTACCCTCGATCTCTATCTTCTTCAACTACATTCCTTTATCTAACCTGCCTTTCCTCTCAAAGTCCTTGACTGTACATCATCATCCAGCTTCATGCTCACCTTCCCCCAAAACTCAGTTTTCAAATCCCTTCAAGTCAGCTTTCACCCAGCGTACGTTACCAATATCCCCCAAGTCAAAATCGCTAATGGCATCTCCTGTGATTGAGTGTGGTGCATTATCCCTCTTTGTTCTCAAGACAGTTGATCACTCCATCCTCTTCCACGAACTCTCCACCACACCTACCAACACAGCTAGCACATCTCCAGCAATGACTTCTCCACCTGCCCCGGTATAGTCACCTCTGGAGTGCCCAAAGGTTCCATCTTTAGCCGCCTCCTTTTTCATTTACGTGCTGTTGCTCATAGACATTTAGACATTATCCACAGGCACTTTACCAACTTCTATATGTATGATAATGACTCTAACTTTATCTCTCTTCCATCACCCTCATATCAACAGGCCACCTCGGTGTTGTCAAACTGCCGATCTGATCTCAATTCATAGAGGAGCCAAATCTTTCTTCAGTTGAACTTTGGGAAAACTAATACCATCTTACTCAGCTGCTGCCAAAAACTCTGTACCTTGCCATCCTGTTCCTAATCTGCTTGCTCAGGCTGAACTAGATGTGCGATCTGCGCTGATCTTCATGCCCCATATTCTATCAATTGCTATGTCTGCTTACTTCCATCTCCAACCCCCTCCCCCCATGCCAGTCAATGCATGGCCACTGAAACCCTTATTTAAGTTTTTGTTACCTCGATGCTTGACCACTGCAATGTCCTCCTCGCTGACCTCCCAAGCTTCACCATATACAAACTTCAACTCATCCGCCACCCACATCCTCTTCCATGTGAAATCCAATTTGCCTATTAATCTGTCCTCGCTGTGGCCTTGCTCCTCCCTAGATCTACAATCTCCTGCAGCTCTATGTCCCCTCCTGAATGCTCTGTTCTGACTCTGGCCTTCTTTGCATCCCTTCTCTTTTTACCCCATCATTGGTGGCAGACCATTTAGCTGCCTCAGTCCTACTTTTTGGAGTTTCCTACCTAAACCCCTCGGCCTTCCCACCTACCTTCACCTTAAAAAGCACTAAGACCACCTGTCTGACAAGCTTTTGGTCAGCCCTCCTAATCTCTCCCTTTTTAGAGTCATAGAGTCATACAGCACGGATAGAGGCCCTTCGGCCCATCGTGTCCGCGCCGGCCATCAAGCCCTGTCTACTCTAATCCCATATTCCAGCATTTGGTCCGTAGCCTTGTATGCTATGGCATTTCAAGTGCTCATCCAAATGCTTCTTGAATGTTGTGAGGGTTCCTGCCTCCACAACCCTTTCAGGCAGTGAGTTCCAGACTCCAACCACCCTCTGGGTGAAAAAGTTCTTTCTCAAATCCCCTCTAAACCTCCCGCCTTTTACCTTGAATCTATGCCCCCTTGTTATAGAACCCTCAACGAAGGGAAAAAGCTCCTTAGTATCCATCCTATCTGTGCCCCTTTTTGCTCAGTATCTGTTTTCCTTTCACCTATTAATTTCCTCCAGCCCTGTGGTGCTCTGATTCTGGCCTCCTGTGCAACCCCTTATCTCACCCCTTCTCAGAACTCCTCACTCAGTGCCAGAACTGTCAGCTGTCTTGGTCCTATCCCCTGGAACTGCCTCCCTAACCATCTTTGCTTTGCTACTTCTCTCTCCAGCTTTAAAAGCCTCTTCAAACCTATATTTTCAGTTGTGAATTGAAATTTTTCTACTACCACTAAGTCCACTCTAATATGAAGCACCTTAAGACGTTTTATTAAAGGAGCTATAGAAATGCAAGATGATAATGTTATGGATTTTGTTTTGTAAATAGTAGTTGGATGATGTAATAAATCTCAGCTTGATTTTTAGATGAGTACTAACTTAACATTTCACTTCATATGTTTGTTCATCAAGAATTCAAGAATGTTCTACTTTTTAATACAGCAGGTTCAGCAAACGTTGCGAACTAACCAAAACCAGCAGACCTCAATTTCCAACCAGGATGCCCTCACAGCCTCCCTCTATAACACTATGATGATTTCCCAGCCCACAACAGAAAATGTTGGGCAGCATCCTTCTACTTCATCCCAAAATTCCAACCAAAGCTGTGCAGTTACCACTTTCACTCAGGATAAACCCATGCGGTAAGTATAATGACTTATATGAAGTGTTTGTATATAAAAAAAAATCCCCAACTGTGTGGATTGTAATGGGAACTTTCTAACTAGTTTAAAAAAAACTTTAAGAAAGTTTTACAAAAACTTTTTAAAATGTACTAGTACATCAGCAATTTAGTATCATATTGATAGATTTATTTGGGGAGTGGGAAGAGTGACAGTCAGAAAAGATGTGGAATTTTAAATTTCACCTCATTTACATTTAATTGTTTGTAGTCCTCAATATTCCTGCTGCCATACATTCCTGGGCACATTTACAGTATTTTTTATGGTTACAAAACATGTGGGAATAAAGATGTTTTATTTTTACTGGTAGAAAATGTCTGTAGAAATACATAGGTTAATAAAATCGTCGTGTCATTTTAGAAATATTAAAGTTTGATTTTTAGTCTTATGAGAAAAGTATACAAGACATAAATGTTTTATTTTATATTTGATAGTTAAGATATGAGAAAGTAATTTTAAAGTGGTATGACATATTTATAGAACAAAATGCTTGCAACAGTATAAATTGTCCCTGCTCTGACAGCTCTCAGTTGGGGTGAAGGTAAGGATACTCTAATTAACCTCAGTGCCCCTGCGTTATGGATCGAAAAAATCAGCAGGGTTCCCACTCCTGATCAATATCCAGTGACTCTCTACCAGAAGTGCATTTGTGGGTTTAGCTGTGATGCCCCACTACAATCGAATAACCAACTGGCACTTATTGTCACTTATGAATGATGACAACTTGGACAAAGTGCTGGATAGATAATGGTATCTGTGAAACCATACCCCAGCAGGGAGTCAACACTTTCAGGAGGGAAGGGGAAAAAATATTAAGAAAAAAACATAAATTATCAAGTTGATCCTCCATTTAAGTTTTGAAAACATATTATGAATATTTAATGACCATTTTTTCTCTCTCTTTCACTAGATTCACTCAAGGCCAGCAACTTGTGACAAAGCTGGTAACTGCTCCTATGGGATGCAGTGCAGTTATGGTTCCAACAACTATGTTCATGGGCCAGGTGATGACAGCTTACCCCACCTTTGCCACTCAGCAACAACAATCTCAGATATTGACATTAACACAAAGCCAGCAAGAGCAACAGCAGCAGCAAACAGCCACAGCTCCACCACAGGCCCAAACACAGGCCCAACTCACCCAAGAGCCACAGCAGTGCCTACAGGTACGACAACTTGAAGACGATCTTTTTAAAAGAATAGCCGTTCTGACCATTTGATAACCACATGTAATTCAAGTATAATTTTGAAACGAGGATACAAAAAACTTAAGAAAATCAGAGAAATCATGATTACACAACACTTTTTGATCCAAACATAATATTCTGAAGTTACTCATTTTAAAACTTCAGTACAAAGAATATTGCTGATCTGTTGTCTAATTTCATCTAAAGATTGTCACATTGACTCAAATTTAAGTGAGTTCTGCATCTTCACTGATATTCCACCACTTTGGGAGATGAACTTGCTGTATTGCTTTTAAAGATTCAAGTTTAAAGGATAAGGTAATCTTAGGCATCATGGATATCTTCAGTGTAAGATAATTCTTCCCTCTTCTAATTTAGGTAATTTTATTAATTTACATAGTAACATAGAAAATAGGAGTAAAAGTAGGCCATTCGACCCTTCAGGCCTGCTCCGCCATTCAAAATGATCATGGCTAATCGTCTAACTCAGTACCCCGTGCCCGCTTTTCCCCCCATATCCCTTGATCCCTTTAGCATTAAGAAATATATCTATCTCCTTCTTGAATACATCTAATGACTTGGCCTCCACTGCCTTCTGTGGTAGAGAATTTCACAGGTTCACTACCCTCTGAGTGAAGAAATTTCTCCTCAATCTCAGTTTTAAATGGCATACCTCATATCCTGAGACTGTGACACCTAGTTCTGGACTCCCCAGTCATCGGGAACATCCTCCCTGCATCTAGTCTGTCTGGTCCTGTTAGAATTTTATATGTTTCAATGAGATCACCTCTCATTCTTCTAAACTCTAGTGAATATAGGCCTAATCGACCCAATCTCTCCTCATATGTCAGTCCTGCCATCCCAGGAATCAGTCTGGTAAACCTTCATTGCACTCCCTCCATGGCAAGGACATCCTTCCTCAGATAAGGAGACCAAAACTGCACACAATACTCCAGATGTGGTCTCACCAAGGCCCTGTATAACTGCAGTAAGACATCCCTGCTCCTGTACTCAAATCCTCTTGCAATGAAGGCCAGCATACCATTCGCCTTCCTAATTGCTTGCTGCACCTGAATGCTCGCTTTCAGCGACTGGTGTACAAGGACACCCAGGTCTCGTTGTACCTCCCTTTTTCCCAATCTATCACCATTCAGATAATAATCTGCCTTTCTGTTTTTATAACCAAAGTGGATAACCTCACAATTATCCACGTTATACTGCATCTGCCATGTTCTTGCCCACTCACCCAACCTGTCTAAATCACTTTGGAGCCTCTTTGCATCCTCCTCACAGCTCACATTCCACCCCAGCTTTGTGTCTTCTGCAAACTTGGAAATGTTACATTTAGTTCCCTCATCCAAACCATTGATATATATTGTGAATAGCTGGGGCCCAAGCACTGATCCCTGCGGTACCTCACTAGTCACAGCCTGCCACCATTTATTCCTACTCTCTGTTTCCTGTCTGTCAACCAATTCTCAATCCATGCCAGTATATTCCCCCCAATCCCATGTGCTTTAATTTTGCACACTAACCTCTTGTGTGGGACCTTATCAAAAGCCTTCTGAAAATCCAAATACACCACATCCACTGGTTCTCCCCTATCTATTCTACTTGTTACATCCTCAAAAAACTCCAGTAGATTTGTTAAGCATGATTTCCCTTTCATAAACCCATGCTGACTTTGTCCAATCCCATTAATGTCTTCCAAGTGTTCTGTTATAATAGACTAGCATTTTCCCCACTACTGATGTTAGGCTAACTGGTCTGTTATTCCCTGTTCTTCTCTCCCTCCTTTCTTAAATAGTGGGGTTACACTTGCCACCCTCCAATCCGTAGGAACTGTTCCAGAGTCTGTTGAATTTTTCAAGATGATCACCAATGCATCCACTATTTCCAGGCCACTTCCTTTAGTACTCTGGGATGTAGATTATCAGGCCCTGGGGATTTGTCAGCCTTTAGCCCCATTAATTTCCCTAGCACTATTTTTTTTCTAATACTGGTTTCCTTCAGTTCCTCCCTCTCACTAGACTCTTGGTTCTCTAACATTTCTGGGAGGTTATTTGTGTCCTCCTTTGTGAAGACAGAACCAAAGTATGTGTTTAAATGTTCTACCATTCTTTGTTCCCCATTATAATTTCCCCCATTTCTGACTATAGGGGACCTACATTTGTCTTCACTAATCTTTTTCTCTTGACATATTTATAGAAGCTTTTACAGTCAGTTTTTATGTTCCCTGCTAGTATTTCTCTCATACTCTATTTTCCCCCTCTTAATCAATCTCTTTGTCCTCCTTTGCTGAATTCTAAACTGCTCCCAATCCTCAGGCTTGCTGCTTTTTCTGGCAATTTTATATGTCTCCTCTTTGGACCTAATACTATCCCTAATTTCTTTTGTAAGCCACAGTTGAGCCACCTTTCCTGTTTTATTTTTGCACTAGACAGGAATGAATAATTGTTGTAATTCCTGCACACGTTCTTTAAATATTAGCCATTGCCTATCCACCATCATCCCTTTTAGTAAAGATCCCCAATCTATCATAGCCAACTCACACCTCATACTTTCGTAATTTCCTTTATTTAGATTCAGGACCCTGGTTTCGATTCAACTACTTCACTCTCCATCTTAATGAGGAATTCTATCATGTTATGGTCACTCTTCCCTAAGGGCCCCCACACAAGAAGATTGTTAATTAATCCTTTCTCATTGCACAATACCCAGTCTAGGATCGCCTGTTCTCTAGTTGGTTCCTCAACGTATTGGTCTAGAAAACCATCACGTACACATTCCAGGAATTCCTCCCCCACAGTATTATTGCTAATTTGGTTTGACCAATCTATATATAGATTAAAGTCACCCATGATTATAGTTGTACCCTTCTTGCATACGTCTCTAATTTCCTGTTTAATGCCCTCCCCTACATCTCCACTTCTGTTTGAGGGCCTATAGACAACCCCCACCAACATTTTATGCCCCTTGGTGTTTCTTAGCTCCACCTATACAGATTCCACATCGTGATTTTCCGAGCCAATATCCTTCCTCACTACTGCATTGATTTCCTCCTTTACTAACAACGCTACCCCACCTCCTTTCCCTTTTTGCCTGTTCTTCCTAAATATTGAATACCCCTGGATGTTCAGTTCCCATCCTTGATACCCCTGCAGCCATGTCTCCATAATCGCAACTATATCATAACCGTTAATATCTATCTGATTGATTAATCTAGCTTACAGAAGCTTCTATCTTGTAGGATTATTTCAAATGTAGTAACCCTAGCCCAGTTGGGTCTCCACTTGAGTGGCTTAGTTGACACCATCATAGGACCAGTCAGTGAACGTCTCTATAGGAAATAACACTCACAGACTAGTCTCACGAACACCAGATGGGTAATTTCAGTACCAGCATTGTACACAGCAGAATCTTTGTATTTGGTGTCCATTGAGGAACTCCCTGCTGAGACCAAAGCTCCAGAAAGGGGAATAAAATAAAATGTAAAAGATCTAAGTTAGGAATTTTTCCTAATGTTTTTTTTTAAACCTGACCTAGATTTGGGTAGCAGGAATTGCTGTACTTTGTAAGTACTCCCCTAACTCCTTCCTATAGTGCACAAACTTCTCCTTTCAGCATTGTTGCACTGTAGAGGAATATTTTGATGGATAACAATTGGACTCCGTGAAATGGGTCAATTAGTATACAATCATAATCTCAATTATGTTAAGTGTCAACTAGCCCTAATTTGTTGTTTGAGCAGGTAGTTAGTTGAAACTGTGGTGTGGGTTTTCTAGGTACAGAAACAAAAAAATGTTGTGTTTTAACTTTTGCTCTAGATTGTAAGTGATATTTGTTTGTTTTTAAATTTAGGCACCTAGATTGCTCCACAGTCATCAATCGACTCAGCTTATTCTGTCAGCCGCTTTCCCTCTACAACAAAATACTTTCACTCATCAGCAACAGTCATATCAGCAGCTCTCCCAGCGCAGGACTGAGAGTTTATCAGATCCTTCAAAAGCACAGCCACAGTAACCTGTGGTAATCAAAAAAAAAATCAACAGTAGACACTGGCTGTATCAGATAATTTGTATAAAAACAAGCCTTGCAACTTTAATTCATTATTAAAAGAATGCAGTGTTCTGAAGTCAGCTGCTAACATTGGAAGAAAGCTGGAGATTTCTAAATTTGGAAATACACCATATTCACTATAAGGTGTTATAGAGCTCCACTGTATTGTTGCAAGATGATTCAACAAAAAAGAACAATGTGTACGGGTTTTTGATTTGAGGACCATGAGCTCCTTAATACTTGATTTGCAATCAGCGATTCTATCTCCTTCATTCAGTAAACATGCACTGCCAACTATTAACCAGTACAAACAATTAGCAACTTTAGTAAAAAAAAGAACTAATGTATTGCAATGGCAACATAAGCTGCTTCTTTAACTTGTATAGAGTGTGGTAGCTGTTGGGCTGCTATCTCTGCAGTGTTTAGTTTGCTTCAGCTATTATGGTGAAAATTGAAAGGACAGTTTTGAGTGTCAAATAATATTTTCAGAAAGTTTTATGAATGCATTCTTTATTGTACAGATTCTGTAAAATAATGTGTAAATAACCAGGAAAAGGAGAGTGAAATATTTTGTATGATGCATGAAACCATAATCTGTTTGTAGGTTTAAATATTTTGTTTTAACTAGTATTCTGTAAAGATGCAGAGGCTAATTTTTCTTTTAATCTATCCACTCAAAGTACATGGTATCTTTATGTTGACATTTATATTTTTCCAAGTGCTAATGTGTCACTGTTTGTTTACTCTGCTGCTTCATGGGATAAAAAATGGGCTTAAATTGTCATGTCAGATTTGATAATCAGATCAATCGAAAAACTACTCGAGTAGGTGCCTAGTAAAATCTTGTTTAAAATTATCCACTCTTTTTTTGAACAGAACTCACCTGAAATTTGATGAGCTTGAATCCCTTTTCATTCAACTTTAATTACAATAACAGTTATAACTGAATTGGTCGAGACTACTGCTGCAGTAGTGTTTTGTTCCATTTTGATTTAAATTATAACTATACAACATATGGTTTGTTTGCATAAAGTGATAGTGTAAACACTTGACATGCAGTATTCTAATACAGATCTCTTTGCACTGTCAAGCTAATATAGATTTTTAGGCTTGAAAGTTAGTGGTTTTTAAGATGTCATTGATATTTTAATATTTTGTCAATTAATGTTAATAATTTTGTATTTTATGATCTCCTAAATTACTCTTGACACATATATTAAAAAGATGACCAAGAAAAACTTTTTCCACTCCCATATTTCTAAAGCATTATTATATAATCTCAGATGATAGTTCATTGGAGGGAGTCTACAGTGTGGAAGTCAAATATTTTTGTAAATATTCTGAAAGTGAGGCCTTTTGGCAAAGCCCATTTCTACTCCATACTGTATCATTAAACAAACTGTGACAATTCTGGATGAGAACTTTGTTAGACTGCATATGTGTACATGAGACTTAAAAGAAACAAAGTACCTATAACAAAAAAAAGGTCCAAAAGATTGATAATATCTGAGTTCCCATTAAAGGAAAATTAGACAATCTGCTTTGTGATCTTTGAAGAGAAATTCCGTATGTTCACAAAGTTGCAGAAAATAACACTTTTTCTAATTTTCTGCCAAGTACAGGAATTGGTGGGAAAAAAAGCTAATATCATACTTGCACTTGTTTTAGTTCCTATTTCAAAAGCATCATTCTGAACATTTCCAATGTAGACTTAAGTTACAATTTTGCAATGGTAAAACTGGCATTTCTTTTGAAAGAAAGAATGAATAAATAATTTGATCTCTACTTTTTAAATGTTCTAACATCAGTCCTTGCTAGTATATACTAAAAGCTATGAATGGTATCCAGTGGTCTGTGGTGTACAGTTTTTATGCAATACAGTTCATGGGATAAAACCAGCAGTAGTCCAGAAATTAATTTAAAATGTTTTTTTAATCCTTTTGTAATAATTAACAGTCTTTTCAATGGTCAAAATGGGCAGTAGTTAAGAATCTATTAAGTTCCACAGAGAAAGTCCTAATATAAACATCCTGGACTTGTGCAGAAATAACTTCCATCAATTTATTCTCAATTACTAGGGGAAAAAAACTATGCTATACCCAAAGATGTGAATATATCAAAGTTCAGCACTTGAACCACTTTCATTGACAGGGAGCAAGGGAAAATACATTTGTGGGCTGTATAAATGATGCATTTAATAGTATTTTAAAAACAAGATGGGTAATTGTACTACAAGCAGATCATAACATTTTGTCTTAAGAAATATTTCTTGGTATATTCTGCTATGAAAACACCATACTAGATACCTGGAAAAGTTCACACAACAGCTATGGTCAAAACTAGTGTTAACTTTTACAACACAGTTTACTTTATCCTATTGATTTTATCTTCTAGATTTAGCTGCCATCAGTGGTGGTGATGTTGTAGTGCACATTTGATTACTCAGCTGAACAAAAAAGACATTTCACCAGATATCTGACATGTGGAAATACCCATAGCCATGCTTGAGTTTCCAAACCAAGCTACTAAGAAATCCAGAGGAAATGTGTCAGTCCAGTATGGAGTGCCCTTTTCCCCTAGGAACATCTCCCACTTAGCTAACACCAGAGAGCTTAGGAACAGGTTGGCAAGAGCCAAAGTTTAAGGACTACCAAGTGGGCACAGGGCTATTTGCATAGAGAACTAATAAGCTTCACATTATTTGCTCAGCTTGAACCATCATACCTGCTAAGGCATTAGTTTGCAAAGTTATTTGGAGCAAAGTGGGGTGATTCCCAGCCTTAAGTGATGAGTTTACTCTTGATTTCACAATTTACCAGCCAGTCTGGCTCATTAATCATTAAGGTTCTGAAGTATTGTAGACCTGCCTTGCTCATCTATCAGATTACTGAGTTTGCCATGGAGGATCAACTTGGTTTCAGTCTTCCGTTATCTGCCATGTCATCATGAAGCCCAAAGAGACCTTATTTGCTCCCTTCAGACAACTGATAAGCATGGATTTTAGCTCTTACTGGGTGGACAGGAAATATCAGCACTTATTTTCACAAGCTGAAAAACCTACCATAAATAAAATGTAACAGTGCAATGCACCATCCTAACCACGCATCATACATTGGGTTTCAGAGAGACGAGGGGGGTCGACCGGCGGAGTGTGCGGGCCGGCTGCCTGTTCCGGCAGTGAAGAGGCCGAAGCCATTTTGAGGCTTGAGCCTTATTTAAATAAAGCTGCCCGTCCCAAACAGCTGGATTCAGGCTGGCACAGAGGTTAAATCTGCAGGGAGCGGTGTGCAGCGGCTCAGATTAGTTTCCTGGAGCCAATTTTACAGCTGCCTATCACCGAGTGGCCGAAATGCCTGCCCTTTCAGTATGCGAATGGTGGGGGGGGGGGGGGGGTCCTGTGCCATAAAGTGCCCCACGAAAACAATTTAAAACGTACCTTTTTGGAGCCTCTTGAGCTGTATCACCCGTAAAAGAGATTGGAGCATGCACGTTCCACACTCCAACCAGTTCGCTCCTAAAATCTAGGTCTAGGATCTCGATTTCCATATTAAAAAGGGCTACTGCCTGAACCAGACTGGTGTTTTGGCCGCCCAATGGCAATCATTGGTAAAATAGGAGCAGTGTTGGTGTTAATGGGAAAGTAAGTCAGTCAAAGGAGAAGCTGCAGTTTCAGCCCAGATGGGATGTTAGGAGTGTCTTCTTGCTCTTTCATCATATTACAGGCTGGTCTGGTTGAAGGTCCTAAGGATGTAAATTAACTTTTTAAGTTAGTCCCTCATAGTAGGTCCAATATTTGAATGGCAATCGACAGCAAGACCCACGTCGGTGGTGTGTCTGGTGGGATTTCATGGGAACTTGGGATCCCACCAGAAACGACCCTGAAGGGAATGGGCGGAAGAAATTGAATGACCTGTAGAGTGGATAATGGGAGATGGCGTAATGAGAAATAATAAATAATTTACAAGAGAGAACACCAAGGGTGCAGACCCTGGTCAGCATGGTATGCCAATGGAGGATCCCTAGCCCAAGCACCATTTTTTTTTGCTAAGTCCCACTTTCACAAACACATTCTCTCGTGTGAGTTTCTTCCCTCCATTCTGTTCCCAAATCCCCAAGGTGGACCTCAGAAGCACAATTTCTGTAACAGGCATACGAGCCCCTTACAAGGCTTACAGGTACAACATATCCCAGCCTACCATTGGAGTAATTTCCAGCCCACTCTTGCCAGTATGTTGGCAATAATGTACCAGAAGAGTCAAGGATTTTCAGCCTGCTAGTGTTTTAGGAACCAATGGAAAATACTGAGCAGCTCTCATAGGAACTTCCCACAAAAAGGGGCAAAGGATTACAGGAAACCATTGAAAAATTTAGGCTGGTACTTGCATGGCAAAGGAAGCAATATTGAGACCCAAAGGAAGAGTATGGAAACAAAATTAAGGAGCTTTGGCCGTGAAGTTGAAATATGTGCTAAATCATTACTATGTCCAGGCACCACTGGTTCTTGCATTGAAAAATTCCTTCTCACTCCTGCCCCCACTGCACAGGAAAGCCAGTTTGCCAGTCTTGGACAGTAGCCTTATGTGACTCACCAGAAGCAATAGGATCTCACATTTTTCCAGTGTAGTAACAGGGTCAAACCCCTATGAAACAGCCTGATTTGATGGTGGGGGTGCTTGTAAAGGGCACTAAATACCATCTTCATACTGGACCAGACTTTTAATAGCTAAGGACAAGTGTTTAAGGATGTGTTTGACTTACAACTTGCAAGTAGTATGTTGGTGACATTAGACACCCTTTCCTGGGCTATATTGGAGTCATTCTAGATCAACAGCAGTTGCACACTAGAAGTAGTTACCTCAGATTGTACCAGAAACCAGTAGAGACTAATAAAATTACCCAAGCTCCAGCTGGCAGCATGGGCTGCTTGACCAAAATCAGACAGCACCGGCCAACCTGAAAGTTGAGAAAATTTGTGACGTATCGAGGACAGGGCATGTGGGATTCCTCCTTTAGTAGATGAAAGTTTAATTCAGCACTATATGTGCTGAATGCAAATATTCCTGTTCAATTTTTCTGCTGATCTAAGGATGCCCTACATCAGACTATTTGTTAACTATATAAAAAGGATTTTTCCTTTATTATTCCCCAAATACTAGATTTGCCAATCATGTTGAACACACTAGAATCACACCAGTTTTAATGGCCTGGAAATTGCGCTGAGCAGCAAGCGATCCTCACCCGCCGCTCATTAGTTATAAACCCGCCCACAAACAATTTGTGGGCATCTGAGCACTAACTTGCTTCAATGGTGAGCTGCAAAAAGTGCAGCAGTCTTTCCCTGGCTTCTGTGAGCATGGGGAAAGGATCACTCTCTCCCCTCAATGAGCTTGAAGTATCCTTGACAATCCAGTCAGAACCAGGAAATGAAAGCTACAACTGTAAATTCAATTTTAAAATCAGTTAGAAGTGAAATAAAGAGGGTAAGATTAGAAGTCAGAGATAAAAGAAAGTAAAACACATTTTAAAAAAAAATGTTCAACAATTAGTATTGGGAGGATTGAGACCCATTTTAAAAAAAGTTAATTTTCAGTGCCAAACAACCTCTATGGCAGACATTAATACTTACCAAGCCATTAAAAGTTAGTTTAGACCAGATATAACTCAGCATACCTTTTTCCTGGAGATTAGTTATTTTCCAGCTGGGCAGGAGAGCAAGTTCATACTGGTCCATTCATTTCAGCTGGTGAGATCTTTTTACCACAAAGCATTCAGAGAAGCAGGGAATCAGGTGGAGCAATTTCTGGATTTCCACGTTTGACTGCATATGTGCGCTTTCCAGAACTTGCTCTTCCATTTTCCCTGAAATAACGGTAAACGTTGTTCGGCTCTCCGTTATTTATGAGCAATTTCCAGGCCAATAATTTGTAGCTGGGAACAGCAGTATGTAAACCCAAGATAACAATCGAGGTTTTCAAAATTATGAAAAATCGCATACCAATGAGGGGTTCAAAAACTACAGCACACATTTTAATTTTGAAACACATACAAGCATAACTCACATAAGGGGGTGGGGTTAAGATATATGAAACTAGGGATGACCATTGAAACAAGTATCGAATGTTGAGAAAGGAGAGAATGCAAGATCAAAAAAGCTTTAGGCCAAGAAGTGCTTTCCCTGTTCTTCAAATGTCCCACAGTCCTAACTGAAGGCAGTCAGGCATCAAACTAACCAGGGGGTGATAACCCTAAGCTGACACCACTCTCCAAAGTTTTCTCTCAAGAAAATGCCTCTAGCCCATTGATAGCAAATTTGAATTGGGAACTCTGAATTTGGTATCAGCCGTGATTTAGTTGGTAGCACTCTCGCCAAAGAAGGTCGTGGGCTCAAGTCCCACTCTTGAGCATAAAATCTAGGCGGACACTTCAGTGCAGTACAGAGTGAGCGCTGCACTCAGATGCTGAGACGTTAAACCGAAGCCATGTCTGCCCTCTCAGGTGGATGTAAAGATCCCATGACACTATTCGAAGAGCAGGGGAGTTCTCCTCAGTGTCCTGACTAATATTTATTCCTCAACCAACATCACTAAAACAGATTATCTGGTCATTATCATTTTGCTGTTTGTGGGACCTTGCTGTTCACAAATTGGCTGCCACTTTTCCTACATTACAACAGTGACTACAGCCAGTGAAGCTCTTTTGAAGTGTAAAGTGCTTTGGGACATCGAGGTTGCAAAAAGCACTAAATAAATGCAAGTCTTTCTTTCTGTTACAAACATAACTGCCAAATCACTCCATGAAATACTATGTTGATATTTCAATGCGTTTTACTATTAAGCTACTTTCAAGTTTCATTTTGTCTCTTTCAGATCAGTGTCAAATACAAAAGAGGAAACTTCCCCTGCAAGATCTTTTTTTAAAACTAGCCAGAATTTACATTAAATTTTGCTGGTCTTACACTAAAATGTTTACAGTAAGTGCAGAGCATCTTTCCCCATTGAAGACACAGCTCATTATTTACACCACTTTGGGGTTTTACATCAGATTTAAATCTCCAGTACACAATAAGAAAGGAATCAAGATTTTGCTGCATTGTGTCAAATGTTGACCAATTATATTGTGAGTTAACCCAACACAGGAGGATTTCTCCCAGCAGCACAGTTTGTCTTCAGTAGTACTGCATACAAGTATCTACACAAGAAAATTCCCAAAAAACAAACTCAAAACTAGGACTTAAAGCTAAGCTAAATATATAAAATAACATTTATAGAACACTAGGCAAATAAAATTTCATGAATTGAACAAGGTGGGAGCTCATTACTGCATACTTGCTAGATTTAAGCACATGGTGCTAAAAAAAATCAAGTCTGCCACCAGATCGCAAATACATTATTACAATACACCCAATAACAACCTCCAAAATACAAACTCTTGGAAGCCTGTGGGAAAAACTGGACCTGGAAATCAATGTGAGGAGAAAACATACAAACTTAAGATGGTCCAACATTAATTCCCTTAAATCGTGAATATGACAGAGTTGAAGTAGTGTTCAATGCATTTTAGAAATAAAATGTCAAATTTTAATGATATTGCCTTTTATACTTTAAATAAAACAACCACTTGTAACAGTACCATGTAAAATTCTAATCTATACTAGTCTTAGTTTCTTATAATTCTGTATTTTAACATGGTTAATTCTGCATGGTCTTCCAATCCGCAGTGTTCACAAAAATATTTAGGTATACAGATTGTATAAACTACTCTAATAGTGAAAATGAAGTATTTACTCTAACTCTTGTGTATTTTCATTAGCTAATTTAGTTGAATGTTAGGAGCTCAAAAGACATTCAGCCCAATAGCTAAAGCTAAAACTGAAGACAGCACTGCACCTGCAGTTACAGGTATGCTGTACCACTAGGAACAAAAATCAAATAGAACAAGGATTATGACATATGTGATTAGGTCAATTTTAAGCAGATGCATCATTTTTATACAAGATCTTGGTTTCAAGTCATTTTAGGAGGAATCCGATAGCTGACTCGTGTTTAAAAAGTATGAGTGTTAAGTGGTAGAACATGTGGAGACTCCATGTGGCTGGAAGACCACAAAACTAAGAATTCTCCAACCAAGTTTTAAAAAAAAAATAAAGCCTCAATCTTCATTTATTGCAATAACACAGTTACTCTGTATGGATGAGGACAGACTTTATAATGAGACCCTGTCTGTGCTGAGATCCGAAATGCACCACCGTTTGCTTACCAAAAGTACCATTTCATTTACACTGCATTAGCTGCATCAGAATAGGAACAGAGTAACTGGAAATTCAAGTTCCACATTTTATCAAAACATTGCTTGTTTTCTGCAGGGCTGTCATGAAGTACTGGAGTGAAACCACATTTTTTGAAACTAAAAAGGTAAAAGTTGTTCACAATGACAGTACACCAAGGGGTAAATTCATTCATCATGGTCCCAGCACAGAGCCTCATTCGGAGAATGGGTTAGAGGACTACATTATAGCACAAATCCTCTAACGTACTTTCTTTGAAACTGCAATTCATAAATTAAATTTGCTGATGTTAAGATTCTCCCCTCCACATTTACAAAGAATCAATTCCCGTACTGTACCACAGCACAAGCTTCCAAGTAATGATTCCTCTCCCCTCCCCATTGCATTTTTCTCTTTTGTAGGCCAGGGGTGCAGAAAGCAGCATTTTACAAATAATCCTTTACATTAAGAACATTAGATACATTGTCCTTTCATCAGTCCAAGTTAAACACGGCTCTAAATTCCCAATCCTTGTGTATTAAGGCTATTCTAATATGCAAGATTTTTATACAATAGAATTTTTTTTCCCTCAGTATAAAATTGTCTTAGTTACCTGCCAAGACACAAGTGTTCATATTGCCACAGGCAAGTGAATATCTAGGAGTCTAGCTCCAACAGAAAAGCAATCCTAGTTTTCAGTTCCAATTGCAATTATTTCAAAATTTCTTTCCAGTATAGAGCATATTGCATTACATGTAACTGTTTACACTATTTACATTTCTGTAAAACGGTGAATACAAAAACAGTTTAACACTTCAAATCCCCAAAGCAAAACAAACCAACTCAAAGCTAGTGAGGCACGCATGAACTGGGTACTTCAGTTGACCAAACATATGCATGTTAAAAGCATGTAATATATTTTGGATACTTGCTGAGTGTATAAACAGGTTAGTGGACTGCATGATTGCTACTATTGTTAACACAATTTAACAGTAGAACTGTCTTGCAAGATAAAGGATAATTTTAGTCTTAAAAAGTTAATAGTTGTTAACCATTTTAACTAAAATCAGAAGGTAACTATCATGCGGCCACTTCTCATTCATTAATTTTAATATTCACATTTTCAAGGCTGCTCCTGCTTTCAGATGGATTGAGTGATGGTGAGTTTTTGCTATTTAGCAGAATCAGAAAACTCATCTCTTTCAGAACAAAGCTTGGAAGAGAAGATGCATAAAAGCATCCATTTATCCTATTCCACCCCAAGGAGTCCACTCCGTTTTACGGACATAACCGAAAACAGGCAAGACTCCACTGCAAAGTCCTGTAAATGTGAATTTAATAGCTAAAATAAATACTAAAAGTTGCAGCAACAACCTGGGACATACTTAGCATTCACTGTAATCACTAGGGTGAACTTTTAAAGTCAAATTACAGTACCAAAGTATTTTTTTACATTCTTTCTGCAGCTCTTCACAATTACAAATTCATTTGTAATTCTAACTGTACCAGAAACAGTCACTACATGTATTCCTGATCGATCCCCCACTTATTTTTTTTTAAAGTTAGCAGCTGACATACACCCGGTCTGATCAGAAACACACAGGAAAAGTGGAAAGTAGTTGTTACAAAACTATGCAGCTCAGATGTTAACAATTGAACAGCACTAATTTGCAGTATCAACATAAAAGTAACAAGCTAAATGCTGATCACTTTAACCACCACCTCTCAAACCTAGATATTAGAATTATAAAATAGAACTAAATTTCAGTGATGTCCTTTCTTTCATTACATTACCAGGAATGTTTCAGAGCTCAACAGAATCGATTTATGACTACCTTCTCTGATAATTATGGGCAAATGTCACTAACGACTCAGTTACTCTTTTAAAGCTACCCCAATATTATCTGTTCATTTAATGAGGCATCACCAGCCATGTAGGAATACTACAAAAGCTTCTAGAATTAATAAATTTGCATTGTTTGATGACGATAATCCCTTCAAGTAATGAAACGGCGGTCCTTGGGGGTGGGGGTCCAAAGAAAGTTTTCAACTAATTCTTTACATGATTATGCACTGTTAGTCTATGAAATAAAGTAACCAAAAGGAGGCTCTAAACAGAGGAATAGCTGAGAAACATTTGCTTTCGAGTGAGGAGTGTAATAAGATTTACTTAGTTTAGCTTCCCATTATTTAAAGGGTTCCTTTAATGGTGGCGTTCTCCATCAAAGCTACCTCCAAACTCAAATGCTTTTCAAAATGTTGATGTTTACATTGAGTGGTAAGTGCCAAGGCACCTACTTATTGAAATATTTATACAGCAAATGAAGCATAGTGAGGTTGTTTGGGTTGAAAAACTCAAGACCACCTTCAGAATCTAAAATACATGTAAACTATACAGGAGGCACAGGTCTACATCAAGTCTTCTGCAGTGTGCAGTTACACTGTACATTTATAAACATAGGAATTACAGCTGGAAATGGTGATGCTGGTTGTCATTCCTGCAAACATTCTTGTTAAAACCCACTGTCTGGGCTGATGAACAAGGCAGACAGTGCAAATGCCAGGAAAACTATTCCACCAATGATGGTCACTGAAAACAAAATAGAATCATTAAATCAAAGGTTAATTTTATAAAATTAACAAATCTAGATTTCCTCTGGATTATACAATTTATAAAACTGCCAAATCACTGTTTCTGCCTATGAAACGAGGAGAAACCCCATCACACACATGCTTAGTTCATGAGAAAATAAATGATTTTCTTATAAGAGCATCTGCTCCTTATATGGGCAGTTCAGTATGCAGGTCTTCCCCTTCATCTACATAGAACCATTAGAAGTTTACAGCACAAAAGGAGGCCATACAGTCCATCACGTCTGTGCTGGCTCTTTGCTAAAGCAATCCAAAACTAATCACGCTGCCTTGCTCTCTTCATAAACTTGTATCTTGTTCGGTTCATATATTTATCCACCTTTTCCTCTGCCTCAACACACTGCATAAAGAAATTTCTCCATATCTCTCGGCACTTGTGCAGTGATTAATTTAAATTGATAACCCCACATTATGACTCCTCAACCAGAGGAAATATTCTTTCTCTATTCAACCCATCAAAATCCTTTGATTTTAAAAACCTTTATCCAATCTCCTCTGCTCCACTAGAAATAGTCCCAGTACTGAAAGTAGTTCCTCAAAAGTTTCCCATTCCTGATGAATCTACATTGAATGCTCTCTATGGCTTTAAAGTCCTTTCTAGAATGGTGGAACCAAAACTGCACAGTAATCTAACTGTGGCCTAACCAATGTTTTGTACAAATATATATTTCTTTGCTCTTTTACTTTGTGCCCCCATTTATATTGTGCCCTTAATGACTTTATCTACCCACATTATCAAGAATTATGCATTTGTACCCTTAGGCCTCCATTTATCCATACCCTTTAGCATTTTTCCCTTGAGTGTGAATACTTATTCCTTGTTTTTCCTCTCAAAATGTATTATCTCACACTTCTCTGCATTAAATTGCATCCAATCCCCGTCTACCCATTCTGCTAGCTTGTCTATGTCCTCCTGAAGTCTTTCAGTGTTCGCTGTTTGCCAAACCCCATACTTTTATATCACCAGCAAATTTTGATAACATGCTCCATCTGGTCAGGTCCACCTTTGCTATATAAATTGTACACTTAATATTCCCTCAGCAACTGATTCAGGGAAAAAAATGATCCATGTTCAGGTAGATTAGACATTTGCTTTTAGGTCATGAGCAATAATGCACTTTGACAAGTTACTTGAAATTATGTACAAATGTGAATACATTTTGGCAATCAGTATGTCAATGCTAGACCACATACCAATGTGGCTGTGTGCCTAACACACTTAGTAAACGCTGTGCTGCCTTCATGTTTTTTTCACAACAGGAGCACTGGTTTGGCTTTTGCCACATGTCCAGACTGTGTACTTGCCAAAGATGACTCTTGTCAAATGGGATATGGCTTCCATAGACCAGTTATGGCTCATCATTTAGTTCCCACCTCCCTCAGAATGGCAAGAAAAGGAGAGGAATTCAGTCCAGTATAATGTATTACTTTGACAATTTAATCAGTAAATATATTTATTAAGAAATAAAACTTGTCTTAATTCTTACCAGTTCTAACTGAGATTTTTTGGGCAACCATCCTTCCTCCAATAACTGCCAATCCAGTACATAGGCAGTGGCCTAGTGTGCCACCTACAGCGACACCAAAGGGATCCTGCAGTAAGAAGTGCACCATAAGATCTCCTCCTATTAGAACGTCAATATACAATTTCACTGAATTCCTGAGCTAGGCTGCTAATCAACATACTAAATATTTCTAGTTGAACCCAATCAATCATCTTTTACATACTAAAAAAATCTTGTAAAATAATTTGTATGGTGCTCCGATGGTTCAGCTGGTTACAGCAACGAGACCTGCTTAGGGCTACTACAATTGACCCCAATGTTCCTGGGGCAGGGGGACTTAGCTACGGTTCATGCTCCTAATTGTTATCCAGCCATGTCTGGTGGAAGTGCACAAATGCGTACATGAGTCAAGGACAGGACCAAGTTTGGCTTTGATGCCCTTTTAGCCTCAGACACTCAATGTTTAGTATCACCCATGAAAAATGACACTCAGGTGAGGGATTAGGTGGAACAATTACACCAGCACACATTAAAATCATACCCCAGTAAGCAATGTTTTAATTAAGTGTGTGGTTGGGGGGGGGGGGGGGGGGTGGGTGGAGGAGGAGAGAGAAAGAGGAAGAAGAGAAACTGGCAGAAAAGCTAAGAAAAAAAATTGTCAAAGTGCAAGGGCAGGTAATATCTTCGATTAGATTTTTGCACCCACCAATCACACAGGTCCAGGTAGATACAAGATCTGTGTTTTGGAATGGGGATGATGTGTGGAGAACTTCATGTATATTTTTGTGAAAATGTTTTACTGCTAAAGACATTTTGTTGGCTTGTATTAAGTTTCAAATTAGGAGTCAAAGGAATCATTTAAAAAAATACGTCAGTCCAGTCACCATACAATCTTACGTTAGTAACCTTTCAAAGAAAAAAGGAAATTCTAAAAATCAGATGTTAAGGCAGACTGAAAAAGGTCATTTTTCCTTGAGGACTAATTCTTATCAGCAGTTTAAAAGGCCTTTGGAGCAATTCAGGCCTAGCCTAAAGAGGTGAAGCAAATCTTAACTAAACTTGAAGATTTACACCTTTCAAGATTCTCCTACTTTATGCTAATTACACTAAATTTCCATTGTCAACCCACTTAGTAAAATTGCATATAGGATGTGCAAATTGGATTTAATGAACATAGGCATTTCCTAGTTTCCATGTAGCGACAATAGAAATACTGTTGTGTTAACAAGATTTAAATATTTAAATTTCAGATTCTATAGGTAAACAAGGTTGATCATACAGCTGATCTAAGACCATGAAAAGTACTCAAGCACTATAAAGATATATCCTTTAAAAAAATTCTCTTGTTTGGTCAGCAAGATGTCTGACATGCACAAACCAGTCAGCATACTCAAGCCTCCAAATTATAAACTTCTGAGAAATTCAGTCTATTATGGAATGCACATTCATCCTTCCCCCAATAAGAACACATCTAAGACCAAGGAGCTTAGCAGCAGGTTGACAAGTGCCAAGACTTAGGGATCCCCAAATGCATATAGAATTTTTCTGAAGTTCAGTCAGTTAAAACCTCACAGCTACTAGTACAAGGCACTGATAAGCATCCTATTGCTTGTCCAGCTAGGACCACCCTACACCCTTAGGCATGGATTTGCAAGATAATATGGAGCCAAGTGAGAAGAATTCCAAGCCCTGGTAACAGTTCTACCTCTCCCATCAATTTGCCAGGACTGGCTGGTCAATCAGCAACTGAACCTCCAAGTACTGCAGGCCTGCCTGATTCAGGGGTCAGATTACTGAGTCTGCCATAGAGGATCAACACACTTCCAATCTCCATCACTAGATGAATCATCCTGGGGCCAACTGGACACCAATGAGACTCCATTTGCCAAACTTCAAAGTAGGATACTTTCCAGTTGGTTATTAGAAAATTGATGAACATGGATTGTGTAGATAGCCCAGATTAAAGGACTGAATGTCTTTCTCCACTGATATAAAAGAATTTAATGAAATGAATTTGAATAGTCTCAATCTAGTTCCTAGTGAATAGGGATTCATGACACAAATACCCCCTACAATTCAGGACAAGTTAGCATTGGCTCCCTTCACATAAAGGCGCACAAGTATCACTTGTGTGGAAAATGGGATGGTAAAAACAAATCACACGTTCAGTTTGAAGAGTGTTCTTCTCTGCTGCATTTTTGGGACAGAGTAATACAAATTTATTAGACATCTAACTTCAATTCCTAACCTGAGTCCTCACTCTTCAACTGGGTGAGAACAGTGTTGTAAATCTGTTTACTGACGTCCCTCATCTTGAAAAGCAAAACTTTATCCAACCCATTCTTCACCTCCCTCCAAAAAAAACACACGCAAGAATCTAGATCAAATGAACTTTCCAAGCTAAAGCGAAAATGAAAAGCTGAAGAACTCACCTCCCTAGCAGCTAATACAATGGTAGTTAGTTGGGACCGATCTCCCCACTCTGCCAAAAAGGTGAGGGTAAATGCCTGAATGAAAACTGGAGAAATACAATGCATTCGCCTCTTTTGTGGCAGATGTGTTGATGATCCCGACTCCATATCCTGTGGACCATTTGCCACTTTTGATCGCTGAAGCTTTAGTGTAAAGAGAGAAAAAATGTTTCAATAAACCCAAAATGAATTTAACTCAGGAAGAGTACTTTCAGGGCTCCAAAGTGCAACTAAAATCAGTGGACTAATCAAATCAGAAATTAGGAGGTATTAATTAACTCTAAAATGGTACAAAATACTTTGGGCTGCTTTTCATGAGGAAGACATGAAGTAGTCAAAAGTTTTATTTGTTACTTTAGTTATTGTGCTCATGCTATGCAATTAAACAGGAGAAAACAGACCACAGAAATTGGCACGTCAAATCTGAATTGTTCTTCATGCTTTAGTTTAATGCACTAAAAGCAGGTCATTGAAAGAAACACCATAATGCAATGCTTCGATCAACTCAAATCGGCAAAATATGCAAACATTTCAAATCTCAAACAAACTGGTTCCTACAATGTGCCATTTCTGACTTTCACCACGTCCAGCACTCCTTTATGATTAAACAAGGCATCAGTTAAATTTCCATTCATTGAGCATTAGAAGTAATTGCTATGGGTACTTTTGACCAGGCTGGCTGGGAATTTCCTTGAAGCTGCGTAACTGGCACCGTAACTTCTTCAGAACATAAGAAATAGGAGCAGGAGCAGGAGTAGGCCATACGGCCCCTCTAGACTGCTTTGCCATTCATTAAGACCATGACTGATCTTCAACCTCATCTCCACTTTCCTGCCTGATCCCCATATCCCTTGATTCCGTGGAGTCCAAAAATCTATCTATCGCAGCCTTGAATATACTCAACGACTCACCATCCACCGCCGTCTGGGGTAGAGAATTCCAAAGATTCACAACTAAGTGAAGATATGCCTCCTCATCTCAGCTGACCCCATATCCTGCGACTATGCCCTCGAGTGCTAGACTCTTCAGCCATGGGAAACAACCTCTCAGCATCTACCCTGTCAAGCCCCCTTAGAATCTTATGTTTCAATGAGATCACCCCTCATTCTTCTAAACTCTAGAGTATAGGTCCATTCTGCTCAACCTCTCCTCATAGGACAACTCTCATCCCAGGAATTAATCTGGTGCACCATCTCTAAGGCAAGTATATCCTTCCTTAGATAAGGAGACCAAAACTGTATGCAGTACTCCAGGTGAGGTCTCAACAAAGCCCTGTACAATTGTAGTGAGACTTCCTTACTCTTGTACTCCAACCCCCTTGCAATAAAGGCCAACATGCCATTTGCTTTTCTAATTGCTTGCTGTACCTGCACGCTAACTTTGTCTCTTGTATGAGGACACCCATGTCTCTCTGAACATCAATATTTACTAGTTTCTCACCATTTAAAAAATATTCTGTTTTTCTATTCTTCCTACCAAAGTGAATAACCTCACAATTCCCCATGTTATATTCCATCTTCCCACTCGCTTAACTTGTCTATATCCCTTTGCAGACTCTGTGTCCTACTCACACCTTACTTTCCCACCTAGCTTTGTAACGTCAGCAAACTTGGATACATTATACTCTGTCCCTTCATCGAAGTCATTAATATAGATTGTAAGTAGCGGAGGCCCAAGCACTGATCCTTGCGGTACTCCACTAGTTACAGCCCGCCAACCTGAAAATGACCCGTTTATCTCTGTTTTCTGACCGGTAACAAATCCTCTATCCATGCTAATATGTTACCTCCAACCCCATGAGCCCTTATCTTGTGTAACCACCTTTTATGTGGCACCTTATCGAATGCCTTTTGAAAATCCAAATATACTACATCCACTGGTCGCTGGTTCCCCTTTACCTACCCTGCTAGTTACATCCTCAAAAAGCTAAAATTTGTCAAACACTATTTCCCTTTCATAAAACCATGTTGACTCTGCATAATCATATTATGATGCTCTAAGTGCCCTGTTACCACTTCCTTAATAATGGATTCCAACATTTTACCGACTGATGTCAGGCTAACTGGCCTGTAGTTCCCTGTTTTCTCTCTTCCTCCTTTCTTGAATAGAGGAGTTACATTTGCTACTTTCCAATCCGCTGGAACTGTACTAGAATCTAGGGAAGTGCGGTGTGTGGTTTCCACCGCAGATTCAGCAAAGATATGATGGCTGAGCAGCAGCAGCTCAGAGGACATTCCCGGCCAGATCTTTCACACACCAAACTTCTGATTTATCCCAATAGCGCTGTAAAGCCGTGCTCAGTTAAGATCAGCTGGATACTTCCACCCAGGAAAAATTTTAACCAGCATTTCGCTTTAAAAAAGTGCTTCCTATTTTACAGTTGAAATATTTTTAAAAAGTGTACCTCAGGTATGCATCGATGTAGTGGGAAATAGCAAAAAACAATCTGAATGTTTGCTATTTACAAATTACTTTAAAAATTAAATTTCTCCCTTTGAAAAAATTAAGTGAATCACTATCCCAATGCACAAAAGCCAGAATATTATGTAGGTGTGATTTAGTTGAGAAGGTAGTTACTTCACTTGAGGGTCTTCTGGGAAGGTACTTTCATACATTTTCAAGCACTTTTGATTGCAGACAATCTGCTTTTGTAAAACTGCAAGGTACTTCAAAAGGATGAGGGATCATCAGAAACATTCCAACTTGATTTGCCTACTTTAATAATTATCCTAATCCTCCTGCTCACCAGGTCCATTGCATTTTTAAATGTCTTCTGCTCATTTCTTATTACTTGGTATATTACCACAACCACATTTGCCTCTATTGCCTTTTAGATGTTTTAAACTTTACCGTCAATTGTAGTCTCTACAACCATATAACTACTTCCCACCTTTCCACCGTAGATTTCTCATGCATCGGGGTTGCAATTGACCAACTCGCAGTCTTCATCAGCCTGTCTTTACCAAGGGAAATGCTGCCAAAGTCACAATAAGGAGGTAGCTGAGATGCTGGATGGGCTGAAAGTTGATCGAGGTACTAGAAAGGCTAGCTGTACTTAAAGTAGATAAGTCACCCGGTCCAGATGGGATGCATCCTAGGTTGCCGAGGGAAGTAAGGGTGGAAATTGCAGAGGTGCTGGCCACAATCTTCCAAACATCCTTAGATATGGGGGGGGGGTGCCAGAGGACTGGAGAATTCCAAATGTTATACCCTTTCTTTGAACAAGGATGTAGGGATAAATTCAGCAACTACAGGCCAGTCAGTTTAACCTCGGTGGTGGGGAAGCTTTTAGAAACGATAATCCGGGACAAAATTAACAGTCACTTGGATAAGTGTGGATTAATAAAGGAAAGCCAGCACGGATTTGCTAAAGGCAAATCGTATTTAACTAACTTGACTGAGTTTTTTGATGAGGTAACAGAGAGGGCTAATGACGGCAATGCAGTTGATGTTGTCTATATGGACTTCCAAAAGGCGTTTGATAAAATGCCACATAATAAGCTTGTCAGCAAAATAGAAGCCCGTGGAATAAAAGGGGCAGTGGCAGCATGGATACAAAATTGGCTAAGTGACAGGAAACAGTAGTGGTGAATGGTTGTTTTTCAGACTTGAGGAAGGTATACAGTGGTGTTCCCCAGAGGTCGGTTCCAAGCCTACTGCTTTTTTTAAATATACATTAATGACTTGGGTGTACAGGGCACAATTTCAAAATATGCAAATAACACAAAACTTGGAAGTGTAGTGAACAGTGAGGAGGATAGTGATAGACTTCAGGAGGATACAGACAGGCTGGTGGAATGGGCCGACACGTGGCAGATGAAATTTAACTCAGAAGTGTGAAGTGATACTTTTTGACAGGAAGAATGGGGAGAGGCAATATAAACTAATTGGTACAATTCTAAAGGGGGTGGAGGAAGAGAAAGACCTGGGGGTAAATGTGCACAAATCTTTGAAGGTGGCAGGACAGGTTGAGAAAGTGGTTAAAAAAGCATTGGGATCCTGGGCTTTATAAATAGAGGCAAAGAGTACAAAGGCAAGGGAGTTATGTTAAACCTTTATAAAACACTGGTTCGGCCACAGCTGGAGTATTGTGTCCAATTCCGGGCACCAGACTTTAGGAAGGATGTGAAGGCCTTAAAGAGGGTGCAGAAAAGATTTACTAGAATGGTTCCAGGGATGAGGGACTTCAGTTACGTGGATACACTGGTGAAACTGGGATTGTTCTCCTTAGAGCAAAGGTGGTTAAGAGGAGATTTGATAGAAGTGTTCAAAATCATGATAAAGTAAATGAAGAAACCCTTGCCATTGTCGGAAGGGTCAAGAACCAGAGGACGCAGATTTAAGGCGATTGACGAAAGAACCAAAGACGACATGAGGAAAAACTTCTTTTAACATAGCGAGTGGTTATGATCTGGAATGCGCTGCCTGAAAGTGTGGTGGAAGCAGATTCAATTATGGCTTTCAAAAAGGAATTGGATAAACACGAGAAAAAAATTGCATAGCTATGGGGAAAGAGGGGAGGAATGGGTCTAACTAGATTGCTCTTACAAAGAGCCGACACAGGCTCAATGGGCCGAATGGCCTCCTTCTGTGCTGTAACCATTCTATGATGTTATGCTACCACTGGCCTGGGAACATTTGGTACTATTGCAAAGTAAGAGTAGGAATCTCATTCTATTCCCAGCACTGACACCCACAACCTTGAAATAAATTAGATATTCCTTATGGGAGCACTTCTATGTTTTCACCAGAGTGGAATTGAGAAGCCCTTTCTGTATTTTGGCAGAGGACCCAATCTGTGGCTCCAGATCCTTGACAATTCAGTCCTTGAAGCCCAGGCAATGCAGTCAAATCTACTAATGCTTAAATTACTTGAAATTTACAGGCCTGGAGCTTTGGACAGGGCTGTTGAGTGCAGTTGCCTCATGGTAATAAATAAGAACACCAAGATCTGCATTATATTCCTTCTGAGGATGTGGGCGTTACTAGAAAGGCCAGCAGTTATTGCCCATCCCTAGTTCCTCTGAGGTGACAGACCTTTTTCAATCACTGCAATCCACGTAATGAAAGTGCACTACACTTTCCCACAGTGCTGCTAAGTAGAGAGTTCCAAGATTTTGACCCTGAGGCAATGAAGGAACAGCAATACATGTCCAAGTCTGAATAGTGTGATGGTGTTCCCATGGACCTGTTACCCTTGTCCTTCTGGGTGGTGGAGATCACAGGTTTGGGAGATGCTGTCCAAGAAGTTACTGCAGTGCATCCTGCAGACTGTAAACACTGTAGCCATGGTACTCAGATGGTGGAGAGGGTGAATATTTAGGTTAGGTTGAGATATATGCAAATCGAAAGGAACAGATTTAATTATTTGTGGCCCTTGAGGCTTTACGGTACACGAGTGGCCTAAAAACTTGGACGTTGCTTTAATATGGGGTTATGTAAGGTCACAGGACAGATTCCTGAAATGAAAGGTGCAATTTTTCAAAACTTGGACTTCCATAACAAAGTCCAGGCAATTGTGAACTCACATTGAGAATTAGGCTATGTGGTCCCCTCAATTTTCTATTTTTGCCATAAAACTCAATATTCTATTAGCTTTTTTATGGCCTAATCCACCTGAGCTGCTGCTTTTAACATCTTGTGAATCTGAACCTCCAGTTATCTTTGCTCTTCCACATGACCCAATTTCCCCCCGAAGTATAATCACTTTTTAAAAAAATGCATCACTTCACACTTCCTGACAATTAATTCTACCATTTTTTGCTCATTCTACCAATACCCTTTGGTCCACAGAATTATTCACCATGCCTCTCATTTTAGTATTGTCTGCAGATTGACACCACTCCCTCTAGCATATATCCAAATCACTGATGTAGACTGAACAGAAGCAGCCCCACAAAAGAACCCCGAGAGACTCCACGGTCTATCATATCTGTCACCACCTCAATAAAGTCGGTCAGGTTTGTAGAGCATGATCTTCCATTCTGAAATCAGTGTTGGTTGCTTCTAATTATTTTCTCTTCATCTACATATTTAGTAATTTCACCTTTAAAGATTCCGAAATTTTCTTTACCCCAGAAGTTAAACGTCTCCCTTTTTGAAAAATGGGTATTACAGTGACCACTCTCCATTCTTCCAGCACACATCCATTCTCAATAGAACCCTAGAATATAATTTCTAGAGCCTCCGCTATTCCTTCCCTCATGGTCACTGGATTTATCGCATCAGGTCTCAGCACTTGGTGACCTCCTTTAGCTTAACTAACTTCCTTAATACTTCCATTTTAATTATATTACTCATCTTCCTTTCAACAAATTCAGGATTTACCTCTTCCCCAGTATCTTCACTGATGCAAAGTACTTGTTAAATATCCCTTCCAATTTTAGTTTATCCTCTACTAGCTCACTATCCTCTTCTCTCAGGAGTCTCCTCACATATAACAATTCTCTTTACTGATATTTGTAGAAATATGTTACTGCTTCATTTTTTAAATATTTTCTCCATGTACTCCCTCCTTGCTTTCCCTACCCCTCTCACACTCCTTATCTCATTTTTTAAAAATCATACCTGTAGGTTTCATATGCCCTGTTCAATTTTAGTTTGTTTTTAAACCTCTATTCACCGCTTCCTGAAACTTGAAATAGTTGCCTTTTTTTAAAAAAATTGGTATTTGGTTATTCTGCATCTTTACACATCATCTTTTAGAAATCTCAAGATTCCACTGTATCATGTCATCTTTAGTTAATAGGACTTCGGCAGAGTTAGACCTGAACCAAAAGTACTTGCACTTGTACTAATCTGCCGTCAAACATTATTTAAAATTAAACAATTAAGTATGTTACATGCAAGAAACTCTGGAATAACTAAGTGTCCTCTATTTTTATAGAAATCTTTCATTGAAAAGCTCATCTATAGAAATAAGGACATGGAACAAAAATAGGCAAAAGAAGTACTTTACATCATCTTCACCCATGATTCATGTCCATTTTTAGAAAGCTTTTGAACTCAAAAACACTAGTTACCATGAAATTTACAACTGATGTTGAAAAACACTCATGCAATTAGAAAAAGCTCAGCTTTTTTAAAGTAAAAAAAATTTCCATCTACTATCTCCATTTTATTAGAATAAAAGCTGAAATTTTCAGATTGAGAATCAAAGTTACTGGCAAATACTTTGCTGACATTCTAATCTGATTTAAGAGTGTATTGTACTATATCTGTCAGTAATCATACGTACATCTTCATCTTTCTTTTTGATTTCGGCTTGCACTTCTTCCAGTTCCTCCTGGCCTTCATCGGGACTCATCTTCAAGCCTTCCCAAAGCATCCGAAAGCCAAATATTGCAAACAGTGCAGTTGATACATAGTATGTATACTTCCGGGGGATAATTGTAGTAGCATAGCCAAAAAGAACTGCAACAAAGAATGAAACATAAGACCACCCTACTTCAAATCTGTGATATTTTAATTCTCTCTTCCCTCCTCCTTCTTTAAGAAGATGAGAATCATTTGGGTCACATCCAAAAGCAGAACTGAATATATCAAACTAAGTGAACAACTCTTCAGGACTTTTTCAAAAAAGTATCTTCAATATGTATCCTTCAAATTTGTCTAAATTTAGATCTTTGTGTCACAGAAATGTGGATTTGTTCAGGGAAGTTTGAACTGAAGAAACTCGCTGTGACTTTTGATCCTTCCAATAATTGGGTGATTGATGTGGATTTTGTGACAATTAGTTGACAAGCTAGTTTATAAATGTGCACCGAGTGGGAGCTGTGCAAAGTGAAAAGTGATTTCTGCTGAATGTGGTGCGATTCATGTCCAGTCCTTAAAATACATAAATGCATCAATTCAGATTTAACAGCCAAAAGCGGACCCTGGCAGAAATACTGCAGTTTACATCAGTGCTGATTATCAGGTTAAGAGGAGCAGATTCTGATGGCCAGCTAATGTTACATACACCACAATTCACGTTCAAGTGGTACAGGAGGCCAAAGTCCATCCAGAGACTGTCTCCAAAAAAAATAGTATTATAGCACAAGATTTCAAGGATGATGGAGGGAATGGTGAACCAGCTGAATGCAATTGGTTAACGTTGGAGAATAAAGGAGCTGTTACACTATTGGGAGTCTATTAAAGACCAAACAGTGGAAAGGAGATAGAGGAAGAGATATAGACAAATAATAGAAAAATGCAGAAACAGCAGCCATAATAATGGGTAATAAATAATACCCAAAAGGTTGATAGGGGTAAAAGTAACGTAGGGGAAGGGGATTCAACAATTTGTCTCTGACTGCTTCCTAGATCAGTATGTTTATGCTAGGAAATGAAGAGCGACAAGTCAGTAATCAAAGGGCAAGGGAACATCTGGAAAACAGCAATATAATTAGGCTCAATGTAATAATTGAAATGAGGAACTCTCAAAGGCCCTTGGCTGGAAAAGAAAACACATTTTAAGAAAAAAACAGAACTAGTACAGAAATGACAGTGGATAAACAGTGGAAAACTTTCAACCAGGACATTAGGGTACAAACTAGAGTATTCGCACAAGTAGTAAAGGGTGCAGGAAAAATTGAAGCTCCTTGGATGAGTTGGGAAACTAAAAATAAAATAAAACTTAAAGCAGCAAATGACAAATTTAAAGCAACAAGATAAAATCAGAGTACAAAAAATAAAGGGGAAGCAAAAAAGATTACATTGATTAAGAGCATATGAAAAAAGAATGGCAGGTGACAAAAGGAAATGGCAAATGATTTGGTAAACAAATCAAAAAAAGTTAACAAAAAAGGGTAGAGCTGATTTGGACACAAAAGGAAATCTCATGTAGGATGAAGAAATGGCATACTAAAAAGAGTACTTTCCCTTCATTTTCACAGAAGAGAGTGGTAGTGGAATGAAGGATGCAGAACAATTATATCAAATAGCTATAGATAAGTGGTACTGAAAGGTGGAACTCAGAAGTGGAAAAGGCACCAGGCCCTCTGGACATCCATTCTAGAAAGCTGAGAGAAGGCACAGAAACAAAAAGGAGAGGCTCCGACCAGAGGTTTTTTAAAAAAAAAAGGTCCTTGGATAAGGAAGCTGCCGGGGATCCAAGGGTTGCCAACGTAACACTTTTGTTCAAGAAAAAAAGATAAAGGGATAATATAGGTAACTATAATCCAGTCTACCTGTATGGACTAGCTTCTAGAGGCCATACGAGATAAAATTAATATTCACTAAGATGTTATGTAAGGACATTAGCAAATTTGTAAAAGGCAAATCACATCTAACGAATTTAAGAATTCTTTGAGGAATAAAGTGGAGTGTATTGATAAAGGAAGTGTAGAAGATGTTGCATATAAGGATTTTCAAAAGATGTGTTAAGGTGCCATATAAAAGTCTTGTTGATGGCATTAAGAAACAAGGTATTAGAAAATGCATCAGCATAGATGCAAAAATAAATGAAGAACAGAAATTAGAGTAATGGCTAATATGTGGTTTTGAACTGGCAAGATGTAAACAGTGGTGTCCCCCAGGGGTCAGTGTTGGAACCTTTGCACATATACAGAATATGCTAGTCAATCCAGTGGTATTGCACACGTGGCATCAAGACCAAGCAAATTCTTCGGATGAAGTAGGATTAGAGGGGATAATTAGATTAAGGCAGATGTAATTCCATCCCCATTTTATATTCATGCATTGTCATTTTTAATATTTCCATTATAAATACCTTTGTCCACATTTATAATGAAAATTGCTTATCTAAACCGGTCATATGATAATTACACTCTCCCACCAGCAGTGGCACTGCGTCCATGGAATCTTGTAAACAATTTTACAACACCAAGTTATAGTCCAGCAATTTTATTTTAAATTCACAAGCTTTCGGAGGCTACCTCCTTCCTCAGGTGAACGATGTGGAAAATCTATAATGGGAAAAGTTGACTGCACACAGACAAGATTTTAATGTATATATTTATGATCAGGAATTGATGAGAGAGAGCACAATATCAAAAGATACTGACAAAATAGGGAGCATGGTTAACTAAGAGGAATTAAGAAAGTGACTTCAGGAGGATATAAATGACATGGATGAAAATTAATGTGGAGAAATATCAGGCCAAATGGAAGCAGACAGAAGGAGTGAGACCAAGAACTGGAGTGGGAATCAGGCAGCAGACAGTTACAGGAAGATAACACTTTTTTCCCCCCTTTTTGTCGGCGAACAACGCCACCAGACTAAATACTTGTGAATAATCTAGCCTTAAGGTTGGGTGTACAGATCAAATTCATAATCAATGGTGAATTGCATACCAGTAACCATCATCCCACTTGTTGGCTTAATTCTGAATAATTTATACATTTCTGGCAAAAAATAGGAGAAAATATATATATTTTTAAAAAGTTTTAAGTCACCAACCTGACAAGCAGGTCATCAATCCCAAAGCCAGCATAGCTCCAACGAGCACAGTCAGGCGATTGTAGCGCATGGCCATAATAGCTGCTATGAAGAATGTCTTGTCACCCAGTTCAGAAACGATGATAACAGATATGGAAGCAACAAAGGCGTGTATGAAACCCAGGTTTGTTTTGGTAACAGATTCATCGCTTACAGCATTATCCATAGGATGTGGGGATGGTATTTTCTGCATTAAAAAGAAACATTAATGTTACTGAAGATAATTTTTTTTCTCTCAAAAGCTTAATTGATTACTCAGATTGCAGGTATCCTTAATTGTTTATTCACCTGCATACTCGAGATTGTTTTTCAAATCTTATGTTGACTAGTGGGTTTATCATGGCTTTACTCATACGAAGTCATATAATATGCTGTTTTAGCAGGAAAGTAGTGCTATTCCATATAATGCAATTCTGCTAATGTTCCTTTAAGGTCACAAAATCTAATTGTTATAAGTAAAAACAGGCTCAGGTCAATCAGTTTAATTGTTGTTTGGTTAGGAAACTGCAGATTTGAATATGCTCATCAGTTTCATGCTGCAACTCAGAAGCACCTGGCATTATAAAATTGTTCGGCATCTTTAATAAAGTATGATGTGTTTGGATTGAATGTTTTTAAGTACATTATAGCAGATCTCCTGCAGCACACTCAAGGTACATTGGTTGACATACTGTTTTATAAGAATTAAAGCATTATACTGTGAACAGATTAGCAGCATGTTTGTGAAAGCTAGAACAACATATACAGGTGAAACCTGTGAATTAGACTCCTAGGGGACTGGCACCAGCTGTCTTTTTTTTTTTGCACGTGTCCGTAGTTTAAGGTGGTCCATGGTACCACCATAAACTGCCTCCCCACATTGTCTATTGCCAATGTATCCACTGATTCACCGATGCCTCTGCATCAACCCAGTTTTCCTTTCAATCTAAACTACCATCAGCAGGACCCAGTTTGCTGGGTTCGTATGCTATTTAACACGGCTCCAAAAGGAAACAGCCACATGTTTTACAATACCAGCTTGCTTCTTTCCAACATTTGGCTGACAAACTGAGAATGGATTCACACGACAGGCGCTAAACTGAAAACGTGAAGGTTGCCAAACCAGTGTGCCGGAAGGGAATGGGGCAACTTTGTAAAGTCATGGAGCAACAAGACTCCATCCTGGATCTCCACTCAGGTGGGTTTCCCGATCTCAGCTCCACTGCTGAAACTATGCTCCAAGCAGAAGCCCAGTGCTCCCCTCCCCTAAAGGACCCCAGTGAAGATTGGAGGGACAGCTGCAACCACTCCACTTCTGGCATTGGTCTTAGGAGGCCGAGAGCAGTTCTCACACCTATCCAATGCTGCGTAAAAAAGTTTGTTTTCTTGTTCAGAAAGTGATCAAAAGGCTGTCAGGTTATTGCATATTTTCACAAGTAGTTTCAAATATAAAAGCAGCAAAGTATTGCTGTAGTCATACAGATCACTGGTTAGACTTCATTTGGAGCACTATATATAACACATATCAGCAGGAGTGGGGTAGCATAGCACAGCTGGCAAAAACAGCAGCAGCTTTGGTGAAGTAGTAGGTGCTGGCTGTAAGAGGATAAAAAGGTAGTGAGAAATTCAGTTAATGGACAAAAAATTCTGACAAAGCTATACTTAGAATCATACAGCTCAGGGGGTGGCCATTCGGTCCATCATGTCTTTGCCGACTCTTTGAAAGAGCTAACCAATTAGTCCCGCTCCCCTGCTCTTTCCCCATAGCACTACAAATTTTTCCTTTTCAAATGTATATCCAATTCCCTTGAAAGTTACTATTGAATCTGCTTCCACCATCCCTTCAGGCAGTGCAATCCAGATCATAACATTCAACTAAATTTTTTTAAAATCTATTTCTTCGAGTTATCTGGGTGACAATTATTGCCAATCCCTGGTTTCGCCACTGCGTTGACTCTACTCCCCATGGTGGTGTTAGTTAGGCAATTCGGCTGTATATAAATGAAGTGGTAATGATGGAGCGATGTCATGGGTCACATCCTTTCTGCCATTATCGCCTTGACAACACAGAATGGTAGGAATACCAACATTCAACAGGTGCCTAGAGTTACTAGGAGAGTCACAGTGCCACCAATACTTAAATGAATAAACCATGACTGGCAATTAACAGATAAAATGGAATACCAGGTCAGCATCACAAGAACATGCATTTTATTAAAGGCAGCAAAACAGCTTGTCCCTCAGGATGCCAGTCCCTGGAAACTTTGCCAGGCTCCACTGTAGTTCTGTAGCCTGTCACTAGGATCTCAGTAAAGTATATTGGCAGGGGGGGGGGGGGGGGGGGGGGCGCAGAGAAAAAATTAAAATGTTATCTAGGAGCCGAGTGCTCCTGTCAATAACTTCATCAAGCAAATGTAAGGAATCTTACAACACCAGGTTATAGTCCAACAGTTTTATTTGAAAATCACAAGCTTTCGGAGATTATCTCCTTCGTCAGGTGAGTGAGTGAATGACGAAGGAGATAATCTCCGAAAGCTTGTGATTTTCAAATAAAACTGTTGGACTATAACCTGGTGTTGTAAGATTCCTTACATTTGTCCACCCCAGTCCATCACCGGCATCTCCACTTCATCAAGCAACACCTTCTCTCCAATAAACTGCTCACTGAAGCTCCATTTAGGTTTCATCAGAACCACCTGGCTTCATTACTAGTCAGTCTTGATCCAAAAATGGACATGAGGCAAATACCAGAGACACGGTGAGACCAGCTGTCCTCAACATCAACACAGCATTCGACTGAGTATGGCATCAAGGAGCCCTAGAAAAAAAAAGTGTCAGTGGGTGCCAAGGGGAAAACCCCCCAGTGGATTGAGTAATATGTGACACAGGAAAATGGCCATGGTTTCTGAAGGCCAATCACTGCAGTCTGAGGGCAGTGATGCAGGAATTCCTCAGGGCAGCACCCTGGGCTCAACCATCTTCAATTATTTCATCAATTATCTTCTCTCATCATAACATCAGAAGTTGAGCTGTTTTGTAATGATTACACTGTGTTCAGCCCCTTTTACAACTCCTTCGATAATGAAGCAGCCCTTGCCAGCCAACATCCAGACTTAGGTGGTACAAATATTACCTAACAGTCAGCCTAATTGCCAGGCAATGACCATTTTCAACGAGAAAAAACCCAGCCACCTCACCCTAGTCTTCAACAACAACAATATCACCAGTTCCCCCATCATTAACCTCTTGGAAGTTAACAATGACCAGAAACTTAACTGGATCAACTATATCAACATTAGTGACCTACAAGAGTAGGGTAGAGGCCGGGTACTCTGCACCAAGTGGCTCACCTCCTAACCCGCACTTCATCATCTACAGCAGTCTGTTTCATCAGTACCCCTACTATTGGACTCACTATTCCCCCACCGCTGGTGCATTGTACAATCTACAGGTTACACCCCAGCAACTCAACAAGCTTACTTCCACTGCACCACAACCTCTACTACCGAGATGGACAAGAGCAAAAATGTCATGAGAGCATTAACTCCCAAGTCACACATCGTCCTCACATATAAATCACTGTTCTTTCATCTTTGCTGGGTCAATATTCCAGAATTGTCTACCTGAAACCACTGTAGGTGCACAATTACCAAAAGGACTACAATGGTTCAAGAAGGCCCATCACCACCATCACAGGAGAACTAGGAATGTGTAGAAATGAATGAACAGTTACTTGACCATAGTAAAGAAGAAATGCATGATGGATATTTGACCATGTTAACTGCTTGGCTCCAATAATGGGGTAGCTACAGCACACACACACACAAAGACAATTACGTTTAAGCCTTGGTATGTTGATAATTAAGTTGGCTGTGCAGGTGCTTAGTACCGTCTGGCCCCCCCGAGCAGATAAGGGTATTGCTGACTATAAAATATAATGAGAATACAGTTTCTTGAGGCCATGTGGCCTTGAGACTGACTTCAGCCCTACTGATAACCAGCTTTAGAGTGTAGGGAGGGTAATGTGCTCGGGCCTACGAGGCCTACGTGCCAAAACAGGAATGAGCTATGGACGTCCAGAGGGGGCAGGCTCACTACTTGATTGACCAACTACCTGAACCAATAAAGAATGTACATGTACGCCCATATTCTATGACAGGTGGACATTGCTAATTAAACTGTATAAATGTGAACTGTTTCCTTTGTTCAGTGAAGAGGTTATTCTGACCATTGTTCAGAGTACAGCTTCCCTTGTATACAAGTCAATTAAAGTAAAACTTTTCCCTTTGTGATACTGGTCTGAGTGTGTTAGTGCATTGGTATAGTGTTAAGTTTCGACAAATGGGCAAAAAAAAAATGCAGTCTTTCCAATGTGACCAACATCCCAAGAACAAATTTAAAATACTATGTAATTTAGGCCATGAATAATTTTCAGAACATAAAAGATTTAATTAAAAACTATGTGGAACTGAGTGGTGTACTGCAGTGACATTATCCTTTCATCTGAAACCTAGCTTTGACCTGGTGTCACCTTAGCTCAGCTGGTAGTTCACAAATCACACAGTGGGGCTTCAAACCACAATCTGAGTCAGAAGGCTGTGGATTCAAACTGCACTCAAAGACCCACTCAGTGTCATACTGATGGAATGATGCACTGTTGGAGGTGCCACCTTTTGGACCAAAGTGTAAGGCCATGGGGAAAGAATAGGGCAGTAGGACTAATTAGATAACTCTTAAGGAGCCGGCACAGGCACATTGGGCCAAATGGCCTCGTTCTAAGCTGTCATGGTAGTTCAGCTGGATGTTTTAGATCCTACAGCTATTTGAAGAGCAAGTAGTTCCCCAGGGTCCTGGCCAACATTTCTCCCTCAATTCATACCACCAAAAACAGATTAACTAGTCATTCATCTTATTGCTGTTTGTAGGATCTTGCTGTATGGAAGATGCCTGCCACATTTACCTACATAACAGTCACTGCATTTTAAAATCATAATTTATTCAAACAGTGAAACAATACCAAATTAAGATCACATATTTAAACATCCTGAACCTAAGGAGATAAGAAAAACAGCAATTTACTTCAGGTAGTACACTCAGGAAATGTACTCAAGCCGTGGAACTATACAAGCCTCCAATAGCTTTGGGCTACAAATCCACACACACACCCCTTTACAATCCAAACTATGTAGCCAAAAAACAAATCTACTAGGTGGTCAAACTTCTTTGAAAGGACTCAATGCTCCAGCATAGAAAGTTAAAGAAAACTCAACCCCATTAACACCCCACTGTACTATGGGTAAAGGGAACAGTTTCCTTCTTGCAGTTTCCTTCTTGCAGAAAGATCCTGTGACATCAACGCAAACTTAACATTGCCGAGGACATCCGTTTTTCAGAGTGCTGCACAGCAAGCTCAGCCATGCCAAAACCCAAGGAATACCTGCCAGGACAGTATTAAATAAAACAGATTAGCTGCAACTCCAGATTACTCAAAAAAAACTTGCAATAATTACACAACTTAACAGCACCTATCTGGATCAAATTAGCAAATTCAACTTTTTGCTCAATGACAATTTAAGAGTTTTGCAAAATTTCTTACTCACCAAGCAGTGATAAAGATGTTTCCACATCCTTGTTAAAATACCATTAAGGAACTCTAGTTCAGAGGTACGATATCTACAGCTTTACTGCCAAGTTCACTTTTTAAAAAATTAACTGCAGAAAATCATCTAATAAGTATCTGGCTGGTTGCACATTTTCACAGCCACTATTCCACCTTGGCCTGTTTCTATCCAGGCAAAAACATAAGACCACCTGTGATGTATTTGTTCATCTCACTATGTTATCCAATATTTTATCCAGCTCCTTTTTGAAGCAGTTGATTCAGCCACAACTGCTTTGCTTCATACCCATAGTCACTACTCTGGGGGTAAAAATTGAAATTACTTTCCATGTAATTTTAGTGGAATCATAGAAGGTACTTTAATAGAGTGCACCCTAATCACAGGGCTGATTTGACTTTTCTTCAGGAGCATTTGGCTGTAATATTGAAAATGCCTAAGACAAGTATTTAGGTTAAAACATTTGCATCCAGCTTCATGACTGATCATTTCAGAAACCTATAAAATATGAATTGAGTGAACTCTATTTCTCTCCAACATGCCGGCACCGTGTCGTTATCATCCTGGGCTAAAATATTAAGTCGCTGTCTGTCGGTGTTTTATGAACGGCCGCCAAGCAGGAAGTTTACAGTTAACTTTGTGACCGCCTGACATCCAGGGCTTTAACGCTTTTGTCGGGTTTAAGCCGAAGCTCAGGTGACTTTCACTGCGGAGACCCCTGGGGGAGGCGGAAAAGGAACTGAAGGCGGATCCTCCGGGTTAATTAGAGGTGGTGACAGGCCCGGGCGCCTGGACCTGGACCTGGACCGTCCCCTCGGCACCTTTAAACGAACGAGGGACTCGGGTTTTCTCTCTCTCTCTCTCTCTCTCTCCCCCTTCACCCAAGCGCTAGAGCCTCCCTCCCCGCGGAGGCCGCCTCCCGGCCCCCGGCTTTACCTGGACTCTCGACTCCCCTTTGGCCGCTTTCTGCTCTTCTTGCTCGCCGGCTACGGTCGCCGCCATGCAGCAAAGACTCAGCAAGAAAACCGCAGCGACACCCGCTGCCGACGGCCGGCACCGCGCAGACATGACCGCCGTGGGAGAGGAGACGCGAACAGCAAATAACAAGAGGCCGAGGCCACAATCCCGACAGCTCCAGCCGTCACCAAGCGAGCTCCGCCATCATCGGCGCGACCGAGCCACTCGGGCTCTCAGCCAAACTTCACACCCCTTCCGTCCCGCCCACCCACTCGCTCCTGTACACCCATTGGCGCCTGCCCTTCCGGCCTTGCAATTGATTGGAGGAGCGGGTGCCAGTCTTACACCACCATCACGTTTGGTTGTAACTTCCCTTGTGACGTTCCAACCGGCGTGGAAGAAGTACCTATCTGCGCATGTGCAGTGGCTCTACCGCTGACGTTGTCTGATGACGATGCTGTCGAGCCGTTTACCTGAGGACCAGTCACAGGCCTGGGAAAGATGTCCTGACCCTTCTGCTGCAAACTACCGTACTATCCCCAACCTGCCTTTCCAAAGTCCCTAAAAGTGTTGTCGGCTCACAAATCCACGCAGATATTGTAATCGGTACCCTGTCCTCAGGTATTGTTTCCCCCTCCTCAAAATCCCACCCTTGATCCTGTCCTTACAAACTACTGCCCAATCTTATAAGGGTGCTCCCACTGAGCTGATCAACATTGGAGGAGGATGCTGTGTGTCAAAGGCTGCGTAGAGAAGGAAAAGGGAAAATGCTCCACAGTCACAAAGTCATTTGTGACTTTGAATGGGGCCGTTTCCGTGCTGTGGCCGGGGCGGAAACCTGATTATTGAGAGATTCAAACATGGGGTTGCAGGAAAGATGGGTACGGATTTGGAAGGCAACAACATGTTCAAGTTTGGAAGTGTGGTGAACAGTGAGGAGGAGAGTGATAGACTTCAAGAGGACATAGACAGGCTGGTGGAATGGGTGGACACAGGCAGATGAAATTTAACGCAGAGAAGTGCGAGGTGATACATTTTGGTAAGAAGAACAAGGAGAGGAATTATAAACTAAAGGGTACACTTCTAAAGGAGGTGCAGGAAGAGAGAGACCAGGGAGTATATGTGCACAAATTGTTGAAGGTGGCAGGGCAGGTTGAGAAAGAGGTTAAAAAGGCATAGGGGATCATAGGCTTTATAAATAGAGTCATAGAATACAAAAGCAAGGAAGTTATGATGAACCTTTATAAAACACTGGTTCAGCCACAACTAGAGTATTGTGTCCAATTCTGGGTACCGTACTTTAGGAAGAATGTGAAGGCCTTAGCAAGGGTGCAGAAAAGATTTACTAGAATGGTTCCAGGGATGAGGGACTTCAGTTCTGTGGATAGACAGGAGAAGTTGGGGAGGTTGTTCTTAGCGCAGAGAAGGTTGAGAGGAGATTTGATAGACATATTCAAAATCATGAAGGTCTAGACAGAGCAGATAGAGAAACTGTTCCCATTGGCGGAAGGGTCAAGAACCAGAGGATATAGATTTAAGGTGATTGGCAAAAGAACCAAAGGTGACATGAGGAAAATCTTTTTTACACAGCGAGTGGTTACGATCTGAATGCACTGCCCGAAGGGGTGGTGAAGGCAGATTCAATCATGGCTTTCAAAAGGGAATTGTACAAGGACTTGAAAGGAAAAAATTTGCAGGGCTATGAAGAAAGGACGGGGGAGTGGGACTAGCTGGATTGCTGCTGCAGAGAGCCGGGACGGGCCAGATGGTGGCCTCCTGTGCTGTAACCATTCTATGATTCTAAGGTTTTTGGAGAGGAAAGGGAGGTTGGAGATGGGGTGGTAGTTTGCAAGGACACGGGTCAAAGATGGTTTTTTTGAGGAGGAGATTGATGACGGCAGATTTGATAAGGGGGAGACAATATCGAAGGAGAGGGAACCGTTTAGAGTATCAGCTAGCATTAGGGACAGATGGTCAGCAGTTTAGTGGCAATGGGGACTCGCACACCTATTATTTTTACATAATTTCTGCAGATGTGACATTTCGGTAACAAATTGATATCACGAGACATCCTCATCGGATTGTGAGCTACAAGTATATTCAATTATTTTCAGTTTAAAATTTTCTAAGCTATTTATAAACAAATCATAATTACCTGTGATCTACATCCAGTCTGTTCCCCTGCACCACCCAGTTCTGATTAGTAATGTTTTGTTTTCAATGCATAATATAATTAGAGGGAAAGGCTACTGATGTAAATGTCCTTATAAATATGTGACTCAGTCCCAACATAATACCAAGTGATTTGGTTTCTATCCATCCAATAAAATGTAGCATTATATTCTTACTGCAATAATTAGAGAAGCCATAGGCCTTTAATAATATACTTTTAATACAGCTGCATTCCTCCTGAGAGTATTATTTTAAGAACACAAGAATATATGTACAATCACTTCCTGGTCACACACTTGAACACAACTTTTCACATTTCCTCTTTGCAGGAACAGGTGGGAAACTAGTGAACAGTGTAGAAGCAGGCAGTGGGGTGGTGGGGAAAAACTACCTCAGAATTGATTCAGGGGCAGGAAAAAACAGGCATGAAGGAGACGGGCAGCTGCAGTGACAGAGAAAGACCATCTCAACTCAGACAGGAGAAATAAAAGCAGTGGGAGGAAATCATCAGGCATTATAGACCTCAGGGTTATTGCTGTGGAGAACACTACCACGGTTCCATGTGCTTTGGAGAGAGAGCTTGAGCTTCTCAATGGGAGGCAAGTATAGGTAAGTTTAAGTGTGAAAGGCAAACATTGCAGAAAATGAAACAGGAAGTAAGTGTTGACACTTGCCGGAAGTGTGCATTGTATGTGAGACTTTTAATATATTTATTTTCTGACAGTACAGCTATTAATTATCACTTAAACATTCAGTCATTAAATCACAATCGTAGTATGGATATTGTCATGCATGAACTATATGGAGCGTCTTGGACGATATCCATCAGATCTATGACATACTGCATTGATAATTGCATTGTTGTACTCATTATAAACATAATTAAAAAATACAATGTAAAGAATTAGAGCAAAACGGTGATCATGAAGATCGTACATGATTCCTGAAAGGGATGGACTGATGGTCTGTTCTCATTCCACACTTTCCTTTATTCACAGCATCATAGTTAAGGAAAGTAAGACTACTATTAGGACTCCCAACACTGGGGCTTAACTCAAAAACTCTTAATGTAATTAAAAGCTCAGTTAAAACCATTCTTTTTGAAGAATTACCTTCACGTGAAAGGTTAGCTTGCCAATTATAGCAATAGGGAATTTTCTTTAAGGTCCGCTACTACACAAATTCAAGCATTAAAAAAATCTTTCCCATTCATTAATGACAAAAATCTACCTCGGAAAAGCAATATCTGAAAGAGAGAATGTATGAAACATTTTAGAGTTGGCTTTAGTGAATTTTTATGGTATCAAATACAATGCAAAGACACAAGATGCATCAAAATATGTAAGGTACAGTTTATGAAAAGAGTATTAAAATATAAAAGGTATGAATGCTTTTCGTTTTTTTGGGTAGGCATCATATTTTTTCACATAGAATTCATGGCATAGGACCGCCATCATTGCATGACTGAATAATACATACAATACAACAAACCACCAAGTAAGGTGTCGTCCTTCAAAGGTCACGCTTAAAGCAAGGTAGATCAGCAGTTCAGCCAGGTAATGTGGGCAGGAAACTACTTCAAACCAGTCACCGTAGGGGATGCTATGCCTGAAGTTAATCACTTCACCTATATATAATCAACATAAACAGTTCATTATTTACAATCATAAGAATATTTATGTATCGGCTGAGAAACGAGTCATCCAGCCTAATCCTATTTTCCAGCACTTCGTCCGTAGCCCTGCAGGTCACGGCTCTTCAGGTGCACATTCAGGTATTTTTTTAAATGAGTTGAGGGTTTCTGCCTCTACCACCCTCACAGGCAGTGAGTTCCAGACCCCTACCACCCTCTGGGTGAAAGAATTTTCCTCAGTTCTGCTCTAATCCTTCTACCAATCACTTTAAATCTATGCCCTCTGGTTATTGACCCCTCCGCTAAGGGAAATAGGTCCTTCCTATCCACTCTATCTAGGCCCCTCATAATTTTGTACACCTCAATCAAATCACCTCTCTACCTCCTCTGTTCCAAGGAAAATAACCCCAGCCTATCCAATCTGTCATCATAGCTAAAATTCTCCAGTCCTGCCAACGTCCTCGTAAATCTCCTCTGCACCCTCTCTAGTGCAATTACATCCTTCCTGTAATGTGGTGACCAGAACTGTGCGCAGTACTCACGCTGTGGCCTAACTAGTGTTTTATACAGTTCCAGCATAACATCTCTGCTTTAATATTCTATGCCTCGGCTAATAAAGGAAAGCATTCCATATGCCTTCTTAACCACCTAATCTACCTGTCCTGCTACCTTAAGGGATCTGTGGACATGCACTCCAAGGTCCCTCACTTCCTCTACACCTCTCAGTATCCTCCCATTTATTGTGTATTCCCTTGCATTATTTGCTCTCTCCAAATGCATCACCTCACACTTCTCCGGATTGAATCCCATTTGCCACTTTTCTGCCCATCGGACCAGTCCACTGATATCTTCCTGCAGTCTACAGCTTTCCTCCTCACTATCAACCACACGGCCTATCTTTGTGTCATCCTCAAATTTCTTAATCATGCCCCCTACGTTTAAGTCCAAATCGTTAACGTATACTACAAAAAGCAAAGGACCTAATGCCGAGCCCTGCGGCACCCCACTGGAAACAGCCTTCCAGTCGCAAAAACAGCCGTCGACCATTACCCCTTGCTTCCTGCCACTGAGCCAATTTTGGATCCAATTTGCCACATTCCCTTGGATCCCATGGGCCTTTACTTTTTTGACCAATCTGCCATGTGGGACCTTGTCAAAAGCCTTGCTAAAATCCATGTAGACTACATCAATTTTTTTTTTATTCGTTCATGGGATGTGGGCGTCGCTGGCGAGGCCAGCATTTATTGCCCATCCCTAATTGCCCTTGAGAAGGTGGTGGTGAGCCACCTTCTTGAACCGCTGCAGTCCGTGTGGTGAAGGTTCTCCCACAGTGATGTTAGGAAGGGAGTCCCAGGATTTTGACCCAGCGACGATGAAGGAACGGCGATACATTTCCAAGTCAGGATGGTGTGTGACTTGGAGGGGAACGTACAGGTGTTGTTGTTCCCATGTGCCTGCTGCCCTTGTCCTTCTAGGTGGTAGAGGTCGCGGGTTTGGGAGGTGCTGTCAAAGAAGTCTTGGCGAGTTGCTGCAGTGCACTGCAGCCACAGTGTGCCGGTGGTGAAGGGAGTGGATGTTTAGGGTGGTGGATGGGGTGCCAATCAAGCGGGCTGCTTTGTCCTGGATGGTGTCAAGCTTCTTGAGTGTTGTTGAAGCTGCACTCATGCAGGCAAGTGGAGAGTATTCCATCACACTCCTGACTTGTGCCTTGTAGATGGTGGAAAGACTTTGGGGAGTCAGGAGGTGAGTCACTCGCCGCAGAATGCCCAGCCTCTGACCTGCTCTTGTAGCCACAGTATTTATGTGGCTGGTCCAGTTAAGTTTCTGGTCAATGGTGACCCCCCAGGATGTTGATGGTGGGGGATTCGGCGATGGTAATGCCATTGAATGTCAAGGGGAGGTGGTTAGACTCTCTCTTGTTGGAGATGGTCATTGCCTGGTGCGAATCTTGCCACTTATCAGCCCAAGCCTGGATGTTGTCCAGGTCTTGCTGCATGCGGGCACGGACTGCTTGATTATCTGAGAGGTTGTGAATAGAACTGAACACTGTGCAGTCATCAGCGAACATCCCCATTTCTGACCTTATGATGGAGGGAAGGTCATTGATGAAGCAGCTGAAGATGGTTGGCCTGAGGAACTCCTGCAGCAATGTCCTGGGGCTGAGATGTTTGGCCTCCAACAACCACTACCATCTTCCTTTGTGCTAGGTATGACTCCAGCCACTGGAGAGTTTTCCCCCTGATTCCCATTCACTTCAATTTTACTAGGGCTCCTTGGTGCTACTCGGTCAAATGCTGCCTTGATGTCAAGGGCAATTACTCTCACCTCACCTCTGGAATTCACCTCTTTTGTCCATGTTTGGACCAAGGCTGTAATGAGGTCTGGAGCCGAGTGGTCGTGACGGAACCCAAACTGAGCGTCGGTGAGCAGGTTATTGGTGACTAAGTGCCGCTTGATAGCACTGTCAACGACACCTTCCATCACTTTGCTGATGATTGAGAGTAGACTGATGGGGCGGTAATTGGCTGGATTGGATTTGTCTTGCTTTTTGTGGACAGGACATACCTGGGCAATTTTCCACATTGTTGGGTGGATACCAGTATTGTAGCTATACTGGAACAGTTTGGCTAGAGGCGCGGCTAGTTCTGGAGCACAAGTCTTCAGCACTACAGCCGGGTTGTTGTCGGGGCCCATAGTCTTTGCTGTATCCAGTGCACTCAGCCGTTTCTTGATATCATGTGGAGTGAATCGAATTGGCTGAAGACTGGCTTCTATAATGGTGGGGATATTGGGAGGAGGCTGAGATGGATCATCTACTCGTCACTTCTGGCTGAAGATGGTTGCAAATGCTTCAGCCTTGTCTTTTGCACTCACGTGCTGGACTCCGCCATCATTGACGATGGGGATGTTCACAGAGCCTCCTCCTCCGGTTAGTTGTTTAATTGTCCACCAGCATTCACGACTGGATGTGGCAGGACTGCAGAGCTTTGATCTGATCCGTTGGTTGTGGAATCGTTTAGCTCTGTCTATAGCATGTTGCTTCCGCTGTTTAGCATGCATGTAGTCCTGTGTTGTAGCTTCACCAGTTTGGCACCTCATTTTGAGGTACGCCTGATGCTGCTCCTGGCATGCTCTTCTACACTTCTCATTGAACCAGGGTACTCTCATCAATCCTCCTCGTCACCTCCTCGAAAAATTCAATCAAGTTAGTCAGATACGATCTCCCCTTAACAAATCCGTGCTGACTGTCCTTGATTAGACAGTTTATCCCGTCCTTCAGAATTGATTCCAAAAATTTGCCCACCACCGAGGTTAGGTTGACTGGCCTGTAATTACTCGGTCTATCCTTCGCTCCCTTTTTAAACAATGGTATAACGTTAACAGTCCTCCAATCCTCCGGCACTACGCCTGTATCCAGTGAAGTTAGGAAAATGATTGTTAGAGCCTCTGCTATTTATTCCCTGGCTTTTTTTTTTAACAGCCTGGGATACATTTCATCCAGTCCTGATGATTTATCCACTTTCAAAGATGCTAATCCCCTTAATTCTTCCTCTCTCACTATGTTTATCCCATCCAATATTTCACACTCCTCATCCTTAACTTCAATCCCTGTATCATCTCTCTCCTTTGTGAAGACAGATGCAAAGTATTCATTAAGAACCATACCCACATCTTTCGCCTCCACACATAGTTAACCTTTTTGGTTTCTAACGGGCCCTACTCTTTCCTTAGTTATCCTCTTGCTCTTAATGTATTTATAAAACATCTTTGGGTTTTCTTTGATTTTACCTGCTAATATTTTTTCATGCCCTCTCTTTGCTTTCCTAATTTCCTTTTTAACTTCACCCCTGCACTTTGTATACCCCTCTAAGCTTTCTGTAGTATTGAGTCCCCAGTGTCTATCATAGGCTTTCTTTTTCTGCCTTATCTTACCCAGAATGCTTCTTGACATCCAGGGGGCTCGAGATTTGGCAGCCCCTCCCTTTTTCTTTGTGGGAACATGTTTACCTTGAGTCCCTTGAATCACCCCTTTGAATGTCTCCCACTGCTCTGACACTGATTTACCTTCAAGTAGCTGTTTCCAGTTTAGTTCTGCTAAATCACTTCTCAGTTTGGTAAAACTGGCCTTTCCCCAACTGAAAACTTTAACGCCTGCTCTGTCTTTGTCCTTTTCCATAACTATGCTAAAACTAACTGTATTATGATCACTACCACCAAAATGCTCTCCCACTGCTATTTCTTCCACCTGCCTCTCTTCATTGCCTAGTACTAAATCCAGAACTGCCCCTCTCTCGTTGGGCTTGCTATATACTGGCTAAAAAAATTCTCCTGTATGCAATTCAAGAAGGCAAAGTACACCAAATAAATGTTAGTAAAGCTCACTGTTTAGCATGCAAATTTCAATTTGAAAATTGAAATGCTTCATCCATTTACCTTCAACAGAAGGGGGGAAAAATGGTGGAACTCACATTGAGACAAGTTGCTTTTTGGAAGGAAAAATCTCTCTGGAGGCAAAGGGCTGCTTCATACAAGCAAATAATATCATTTGGCATTGCATATTCTGAGTAAAAAAATTAGTAATTACATTTTTGATTGTCGATGTAACCAATATAATATATACTACAGTTTTTGGGGAAAGTATGGAGTTTATTACATTGGGAAAGCTGGATGTCTACATCCCACATTGTATATTTCTACTGAATATCCACATCTATACAGTTAAAATTGGTGATGAAAATATAATCTGTAATTATCAAATAAATGCAAATCTCAATTACCTAATTTAACTTTTGTCTCATTACATCATAGAAGTTACTTTCACTAAATCCTTCTGTAACCGCAGTGTCTCTCTATTAGTTTCCACAAATGGGCGATGAGTGCATTGATGCTTCAACATGCCGTACCAGGTAGTAGAACGTGGCTTTGCAACTGTGATTTCCTAAACATTGAATTTCTGATCTCAGCCATGCCATTAGGAGAAAATATCCAGTGAATGTTGGACATTTCCCCACAGACAGGAAAGACAATCAAAAAACACAAACAGAAAGGTTGAATCAACCTGGGCCTACTCTTAGCTGGTTATCTGCACAGCTCCTAAGCAATGAGCCTCAACTGTCTACATCTCTCAGCCAAGTAACATTTGGGATGGGAAGAAAAAGACAAAGCCTTAAAAAAAGTGATTAAAAACAAAACTGAGTTTCAACCTCAGGAGAACTTTACCTCCAGCAATCAACAGTTCAGCTGTAGCCCAGCACAGAAAATCCCTTGACTTATTTATATTAATATCTAACCCTCCTAATAACATTGTGGGTTTAAGGCACCACCTAATGTATTACTATGCAATGCAGACCAGAAGGTCTCAGGTTCAACCTGCACTCTGTGCTGAGTTAGCAGATCTTAGCCAGGGCAGAAATTGAGAACTATAATTAGTCTGTGTCGCAGGACCGCTTGGGCTTCCACTGCTGATAACCATCCAGTGACAGTTGCTGGAAAATATTTATGCATGAATGTTAAATGATAGGTTCAGACTGAGCAGTGATGTTCTTCACAGTAGAATAGCCCACTGTCGCTCAATGTTAATGTTCACACATGAAGAATGGCACTTGGACAAGTTCCTAGAAGATGCCCATGAAACTGTACCACACTGTGAAACAGTGAATTGAAGGGAGAAAATTAGAGAGAAAAAGTGGCAAAACTAAGCTGTCTCTTTACCTTCTGGTCAGTCTGGTCAAATGAATAATTATTACAAGAATCACTGCAACGACAGTACATTAAGTTTTTCAAGTTGTTTGCCAACTTAAATGGCATTTTGCATATTATGTAACTGAACTAAAAATATGAAAGCATTTTTATGATTATTAAATAAAGCAGGTGTGCATATACTGAATTTGAACCCTTGTAGGGCAATCATTACTGAATTTACTGAATACAAACCTTTGCTTTCAATGTTGTGAATCAGCTGGCAAGTTCACACTCAGGTTTCTCATTTACAGAAACATTGTGTAAAGGCAAAAGTTCTTACCCAATTTGTTCTTTCTGAGACTGGCCAGTATCACATGACTCTTGTGGTGATGAATTGTTGCCCAGACAAACAGCATTATTCCTGCTGCATGGTACCACTGCCCTTGTGCAAGCAGGTCTCGAATAGTGTAAACTACACGAGAAGGAAAAAAATGATTAAAATAATAAAACACATACAAGTATTTTATTTTAGGCTGCATCTATACCACAGCTACCAAATTCAGACCCACATTATTCTTGGACATAATCATACAGCTCCACTGTTTCACAATGTCAGTTCTCTAACATTAAAACTTTGAAACAGAAGTTTAGAAAGCGTCCAAATAGACCACCTGGACACTTTTAAAGTGCAGCTATAATTGGTGCAAACTCAAACCAGCATGAAATGACTTCCTCAAAGGGTGCACACATTTCTTGACTTCAGTGTGCTCAGGAATCAGGTTAGAACAGGACCCTTGAGTTATATTGCCACCTTCATATTTTTGTGCACCCGAAATTAAAATGGCAGCATAACTTCATCCTTAATTTAAACTAAGGACACAGATCGAACAGAAATTGCTCTTCACATCCTGTTTCACATCTTTTACTAAGCACAAGGATCAAGGACAAACAGAATAATGTACAGAAAGATTGTATTTAAACAGATGAAGCTCAAGACCAGAAAGCAATATCTGACCAAAAAGTCAAAATAGGCACCCTTTACAATTTACTCTTTCAAGCACGTGCAAACCTTTTCACAAGACAAATCGTACAATCAATAAAACTAAGCAGTTCCTGGATGGCTTTAATCTGAAAACAAATTTGTATAGCCATTTTCTCATTGGACACTTGATTTACTGAATATAAAATTAAGCCCATGGATTAAAGGGACAGTGGCAGTGTGGATACAAAAGTGGCTAGGGACAGAAAGCAGAGACCAGTGGTGAACGGTTGTTTTTCAGACTGGAGGGAAGTATACAGTGGTGTTCCCCAGGGGTCAGTATTAGGACCATAGCTTTTTTTGATATATATTAATGACCTAGACTTGGGTATAAAGGGTATAATTTCAAATTTTGCAGAATACATGAAACTCGGAAATGTAGTAAATAATGTGCAGGATAGTAACAGACTTCAGGAGGACATAGATAGACTGGTGAAATGGGCAGACAAGTGGCAGATGAAATTTAACGCAGAAAAGTGTGAAATCATATATTCTGGTAGTAAGAATGAGGAGAGGCAATATAAACTAAATGGTACAATCTTAAAGTGTGAGCAGGAACAGAGAGACCTGGAGGTGCACATACACAAATCTTTGAAGGTGGCAGGACAAGTTGAGAAGGCTGTTAAAAAAGCATATGGGATCCTGGGCTTTATTAATAGAGGCATTGAGTACAAATGCAAGGAAGTTATGCTAAACCTTTATAAAAGGTTGGTTAGGCCTCTGCTGGAGTACTGTGTTCAATTCTGGACACCATACTTTGGAAATCACGTCAAGGCCTTAAAGAGGGTGCAGAAGAGATTCACTAGAATGGTACCAGGGATGAGGGACTTCAGTTATGTGGAGAGATTATAGAAGCTGGGTTGTTCTTCTTGGAATAGAGAAGGTTAAGGGGAGATTTGATAGTGGTGTTCAAATTCATGAACAGTTTTGAAACTGTTTCCAGTAGCAGAAGGTAACCAGAGGACACAGATTTAATGTGATCAGCAAAAGAGCCAGAAGTGACATGAGGAAACATTTTTTTTAAAATCGCAGCGCGTTGTAATGATCTGGAATGCACTGCCTGAAAGGGTGGTGGAAGGAGATTCAATACTAACTTTCAAAAGGAAATTGGATAAATACTTGAAGGGAAAATAAATTATAGGGCTATGGGGAAAGAGGAGGGGAGTTGGACTAATTGCATAGCTCTTTCAAAGAGCCGGCATAGGCACGATGGGCTGAATGACCTCCTCCTGTGCTGTACCTACTATGATATTATGACAAGCGGGTAAAATCATTGCAAAACTGTAGCTCAAAATAGTTTTTTTAAAAAGCAGTCAAATATTAAAACAAAACTTAAAGGGGTAGTTTTCATGGGGCTTCTCCTGATCTCCCGCCATTTCTCCAGGGCCACCGCTGACGTTATGAGAGGAGATCGAGAGAATGACTGCGGAACTTCTACCCCTTTCAGTTCAGCAACATGTGTCGTTACATAAAAATGTAAAGGGACAAAAACTGAAGGAACTGATGCTGCTGTAAAAGCAAGTGGCTCCGAGGCTCTAGATTCATTTTCCGTCTGGCTCAGGAAACATAGTCAAAGTGGAAAATCCATGAGAAGCTATAAATTGGATTAATTAGCTATATTATAGGATACCAATGATCAATAAGCAGCTGTGCCCAACAGAGTACTGCAGAGTTTAGTTCTGGTATCCCTGCTGTTCGTGAAATTCCTTAAGTTTATAAATAGCACAAAGTTGTACAACAAAGCAAGTGTTTTGAGGATATGTTTATTGTACAGGTTTATACAGGAAACCCTCTCAACCAAACCTCAATACATTAAGTGCACTGCATGCTGTGGCACTGAGCCATATAAGCCAGCAAGTTGCCATGATCTCATACATGCTGTTAGCCCAACTCATCTAGGGCAACAGTTGAGAATCTACAGTTAGTGCCAAAAATCTCAGGCCATGGAGAAAAAAAATCAGACAGCATTCCAGCTGCCATCCAGCAACCCCTGCTGTGTGTACTGGGTGACAACAGGATTGGGCTCAACAGCAAAAGCTTCCCATAGTCAAAGAGCCCATCAAAAACTCAGTATCCAACCTCACATATGAAGAATAACACCTGGGTGAAGTAATAGGAACCATCACCACATGTTGAACTGTGCCCCACCACAAGCCACCACTTTCAGGTCGGTTAAGTGGAAAAAAATTAGAGGAAGAAAAAGAAAATATAAATACTCAACAATTGAGCAGATAAATGATAAATAATAAGAGGAAATCTGGTAAGATTGAGGCAGAAAGCTGGAAATTAGGCTCTAATCTGGGTACATCGGATCTTGGCCTTCCCCACCAGCTTCCACGGGTTCTTGTTTGAGGCGAAACCTCCGACCGCCCCAACCGTGGTCTCCTTTTTCGGAGGAGGTGCGGCTGAGGGAGGGAACCCCCAGGCTGGGTGTATTCTCTCTCCCAGCCTGGAGAAACAGCGGCAGTTCAGTATGCTGTGTAAGAGGAGACATACTAGTCTACCAACTGGCAGAAGTGGGCCCACTTGGGGTCACAGGTCTGGGTGGTGTCCTGGGCCTTCGAAAATTTAAATAATTTTTTGAAGTTTTTTCATCCCTCTTACAAACAGGGTCAAAAGGTCACATTTTTGGGGGGAGGAGAGCATCCCCGCCACGGAACAGGCACCATTTGCTTTCCACTCCCCCACTAGTGACAGGCGCCCAAGATGCATCCTTAGTGCTGCGGGTGCCCACTGGGATTATGTAAATAGGATGACCTGTCCCTGACCCCTCACAGTTTGGTTGGGTCACGCCAGAGGTCACCAGCAGGCACATCCCTGCATTTATGTCCGGAGGGTGATTCACGGATTTTCGGGCCCTATTTCACATTGAGAAGTATAACATTATGTATATTGGTGCAAAAAATAGCAAATTATGGTTACATATTAAAAGCTATATAGAAGTAAAAAGAATATTGACTACTGTAGCTGACCAAATTTTTAAAAATTAATCAAATTAATGGCAGAAAAGTGCCACATGCAATGTGCTTTAGCAAGTCAATAGAGTATAAAAATTAGTGGGTGGGAAATCATGGGGCGCACTTGCCCTAAAATCCTAACATGCTCTACAGTAGGCAAAGCTCTGCACTGAGAGTGCAAATTCGTAAAGATACCCCATTAATTCTGAGCATGTTATGCAGACAATTTGGAGACCACATATGGAGTACCATGTCCACACTTGGTTATAATAATTGACAAGACAAAGGCACTGGAAAAGATTCAAAGAAAAGCATCAGAGATGGCTTTAGGTCTTAAATCAATGAGCCATGGAGAGGAGGGAAGCACTTAGGGGGAAGAAACAGATGACTCCAAGTTTTTAAATTGTGACAGGAATTAGTTGGGTGTGCGCAGCTACGGCATTTTTCTGAAACCAGAAGACATAATTAGCTTCTTAGAAAGCAACATGCTCCGTATATTCTTCAAGGTTAAGTTTACGCTCTTGCAGGGGAAAGAAAAACAGAAGATATGAATGACTGACAAAACGAGTGACACAAAGCCACCTAAGTTAAAAGCAAACTGGGTACTCAATAGCAGAATCAGAAGGGGAGGACAAGTGCTGAAATGGAGAAGGAAGTGAAAATGTAACTGTTGGGTAAGAGGCGACTGTTCTTTCAACATAAAGTATTTATGCCTTACGCCCAGATACAGACATTTTATTTTGTAACTTTTGCTATTAACTGAACAAGTGAATTAAATATAAGCCATTTGCCTACATATTATAGAATCATAGAATCATAGAAGTTTACAACATGGAAGCAGGCCCTTCGGCCCAACATGTCCATGTCGCCCAGTTTATACCACTAAGCTAGTCCCAATTGCCTGCACTTGGCCCATATCCCTCTATACCCATCTTACCCATGTAACTGTCCAAATGCTTTTTAAAAGACAAAATTGTACCCGCCTCTACTACTGCCTCTGGCAGCTCGTTCCAGACACTCACCACCCTTTGAGTGAAAAAATTGCCCCTCTGGACCCTTTTGTATCTCTCCCCTCTCACCTTAAATCTATGCCCCCTCATTATAGACTCCCCTACCTTTGGGAAAAGATTTTGACTATCTACCTTATCTATGCCCCTCATTATTTTATAGACTTCTATAAGATCACCCCTAAACCTCCTATTCTCCAGGGAAAAAAGTCTCAGTCTATCCAACCTCTCCCTATAAGTCAAACCATCAAGTCCCGGTAGCATCCTAGTAAATCTTTTCTGCACTCTTTCTAGTTTAATAATATCCTTTCTATAATAGGGTGACCAGAACTGTACACAGTATTCCAAGTGTGGCCTTACTAATGTCTTGTACAACTTCAACAAGACATCCCAACTCCTGTATTCAATGTTCTGACCAATGAAACCAAGCATGCTGAATGCCTTCTTCACCACCCTATCCACCTGTGACTCCACTTTCAAGGAGCTATGAACCTGTACTCCTAGATCTCTTTGTTCTATAACTCTCCCCAACGCCCTACCATTAACGGAGTAGGTCCTGGCCCGACTCGATCTACCAAAATGCATCACCTCACATTTATCTAAATTAAAAATATTTACATTATGTACATAAAAACCCACCTTTGGTTCCAAGAAGGGGTCCTTCACAATGCACTGTTAAACCAACAAGCACATAATAAACCAAACCCCAGCAATATTGTACTGGATGAAGGACTCCATTTGAAAACACAGAGGTAAAGAAGCACTCCATAAGGCGTCGAACAGCCTGTATGCACAACATCATTTGAACCAACAGAACAGACAGTTCATCACCTGAAAAAGAAATGTAAAGGTATTAAAAAGTGTAAGTTTAAAATATCCATTACTAATTGTCCAGATATAATAATACATTTTTAAAAATGGCCTTGTTCATGTTTCTCTGATATTGGTGTCAGCTGTGGCTCGGTGGAAGCACTTGTGCCTCAGAGTTGGAAGGGTGTGGATTCAAGCCTCACTCCAGAAATTTGAGCACATAATCTGGGCTGACACTTCAGTGCAGTATTAACATAAGAAATAGGAGCAGAAGTAGGCCATATGGCCCCTCGAACCTGCTCCACCATTTAATAAAATCATGGCTGATCTTCGACCTCAACTCCACTTTCCCTCCAGATCCCCATATCCTTCAATTCCCTTAGAGTCCAAAAATCTATCGATCGCAGTCTTGAATATATTCAACAACTGAGCATTTGCAGCCGTCTGGGTTAGAGAATTCTGAAGATTCACCACCCTCTGAGTGAAGAAATTCCTCCTCATCCCAGTCCTAAATCACCCACCCATTATCCTGAGATTATGTCCCCACAAATTGAGGGAGTGCTGCACGGTCAGAGGTGCAATGTCTTACATGAAATGTTATACCAAGGCCCTGTCTGCCCCTCAAGTAGACGTAAAAGATTCCATGGCACTATCTGAAGAAGAGCAGGGGAGTTCTCTCCAATGTCCTGGCCAATATTTACCCATCAATCAAAATCACTAAAACGGATCATCCAGTTATTTATCTCATTGCTGTTTATGGGACCTTGCTATGTGCACATTGGCTACTGCGTTTCCCTACATTTCAACAGTGACTACACTTCAAAAGTACTTCATTGGTTGTGAAGTGCTTTGGGATGTCCTGAGGTCATGAAAGGCGCTATATAAATGCAAGTTCTTCCTTTCTTATTGTGTATTACTTTGGATTGGAAATTACTTATGAGAATCATCGTTATCAATGTTCAGGGGTGGTGTCAGACACCCACATTTGATTTGCTCATTCCTATATAAATTAACCAGAATGTTTACTTAAATGTAACTCTATTGAAATTACACTCTACCATAAAGATGAACTTCCTTAATAAGTGCTGGATAAACTATAGTAATTTCTAGTTATCCAATTCCAAAAGATCAATTTTGTTTCACATTCACCTAATAGATGTTCCCCATTCTTCTGATTTCACATTTGAAAGAACTGGGACTCTTCATTTCAAAAGGGTATAGCTCCATAGGGATTATTATTCTTTACTACCCAGTGTTATCAATGCACTGTCACATTTATAATCAGCCTGAGAATTTATTATTTTTTGTGTAATAACAAAAAGTACTTTAATACTTGCCAGACTTTAAGTGTAACACACTTCCACAAAGGAAGCTGAGCAGTCTTTGAAGCCATATTGGGAAAGGGTGACCCAAAAAAAGACTTTGGCAAATAATTCCAAGTAGAAGACCATTCCAGATCACTGAAACCACGTAGAAATGAGCAAACCATCTGCAGAAAAAGTAGAAAAGCAAAGTCATCCCATTAACTGTAACCATATCCAAGAACAAAATATTTTTAATGGCAAATTTCTGTGTTCACACAGCAACAGATGTTAAATGTTGGGAATGGAATTTCTGCTTTTTACACCTGATATCAGGAACAAACACCCAAAGGTTGGCTTGCGGCATAGGTTCAATGCAGAATAGTATCCTTTGCTCTGACTCAGCAAATTGGCTTAAACCCAAACTCACATTCACCAGTTTGATTTTTTTCTATTTCCACAACAGTCATTCTTACGGGTCTGTCTCAGTAAAACTGCCAATTTAGTGCCAAGTTATGTGACATTGTGATGAGTTTTGTGCTGTTAACACCAGAAAGTAGATAGAGACTACTTAAACTTATTTTACTTAGGAGCCTTGCAACTATTAAAGCAAGAATATTTCTATCGCGTCAGTTAAGTCAAGGTTGAAAGGGAGGAGAAAATAATTTTTTACAATGTAACTGTTATTAAGATACAATTTTCCACTTTTGACCACAATACTCTCAAGTCAGATACATGAAGCAGAATTAAGGACTATTTATATGCAGTTTACTTCAAGACATAGCTCTATAATATTGCCTGAGGGTCTGCGTGCAGTGGAAACTGCTTGTTTACGTTGGAAGGTGAGATTCCACAGTGCTAGATAATAGAAAAACTGTGGACATGCAAGCACAGTGATACTGAAGTCTCCATTCATGAGTTTCTTTTCCTGGCCTCTGTTCTTTCTCCCATAGCTTGTGGAAATATAGCGTTTGACTGAGCCACATGCGGAACGTAGAATCACAATGTAGTGCCACATAGAAATGGTCAGAGGTGTGGCCATTATCATATGGTGGGGCTCCAATCATCTGAGCTTTCTACATATTTTCTATTTTATGAAATTATAAGTCAACTCTGCAGGCCCTTCCCTTAACATTAGAAAGTGGCCCTAGTGGGCATGTTTGAAAAACAACATTACACATTTGTTTTCTCTCCTCTTAGACCTGAGGGCAGGTATTTATGCCAGAGTACAGCCCTTCAGCACTTCCCCCAATTTGTAATTTGCCAGTCTGAACAGCAAATGTTAGTGAGATTTTTGGCCATAGAAGCCACAGCGAAACCAAATCCTGTCCTTGCTGCTGTCCAGACACATGAACTTCCAGCAGTAGTCACCAGGAACCTGAGACGCTGAGAGCAACTATAGTGCCCTCCGCTGAGATAGCGACTGAGATGATACCAAAAACAAGAGTTGCTATTATCTTGTGGATCAAAGTCTAGAGCAACACAATGATCTCTGAGCTGTGAACAGGAGAAGTAATAGGTCTGTGAGCAGGCGTAGTGATAGATCTGTGAGCAGAAGCTGTAACAGGAGCAGTAATCGGTCTGTGAGCAGGAGCAGTAATCGGTCTGTGAGCATGGGCAGTAATAGAGCTGTAACAGGAGCAGCAATAGGTCTGTGAGCAGAAGCTGTAATCGGTCTGTGAGCAGGAGCAGTAATCGGTCTGTGAGCAGGAGCAGCAATAGGTCTGTGAGCAGGAGCAGTAATCGGTCTGTGAGCAGGAGCAGTAATCGGTCTGTGAGCAGGAGCAGTAATCGGTCTGTGAGTATGAGCAGTAATCGGTCTGTGAGTATGGGCAGTAATAGAGCTGTAACAGGAGCAGTAATCGGTCTGTGAGCAGGAGCAGTAATAGAGCTGTAACAGGAGCAGGAATAGGTCTGTGAGCAGGAGCTGTAACAGGAGCAGTAATCGGTCTGTGAGCAGGAGCAGGAATACAGTTGTAACAGGAGCAGCAATAGGTCTGTTTGCCACTTGGTGAGGAGGGGAGCGGGCAGGTCGGGGGACAGTCCTTGTGGGTTTGTTCCTGGGCCTGTCCACGGTGGCCATCTACAGATCCAGGCTAGATACGGCCTGTGGGGGGCGTATCCAGCCTGGATCTGTAGACGGCCGCCGCTCAGACTGTCTGCCTCTCTTCAGCGGCATTCTCCGCACCCAGGTGGCCCTGGAGAAAGAGCACGCTGGTGTCTGCCAGTACGCTTGAGATTTTCCACGACCGGTGGGCACCACAGGGGCTGGAGTGCATCCTGGATCGTTCTAATAAAATTATTATTTGACACTTATTATTTGTTTTTTTGATTTATTTTTAAATAAAACACACCCTAACTCCCCCTCCCTTATAAAAGGGGGCCTAAAACATAAAAACACCCCCTGCAGCCTCCCTCCTGCTCTTTAAAAATAGGTCTGTGAGCAGGAGCAGGAATGGAGCTGTGACACAGCCTGAACTTCCGGTCATAAGTCAGTCAAGGAGACGCTGTTCTGGTGACGGAGTGAGCGATAACCTGAGTTTTAATCATGTTATTGCGCGCCTTGTACACGCTTTGCGTGGACGGCACAGGTGGAGAGTTCCCTTTACCTTTTCGGGAGGTCCAAGCGTTGGAGCCAGGGCGGCCGCTGGAAGAAGTACTGTTTGCTTTTACCGTAACGCATGAAATCCTGAAATAAAACCGAAAAGATCCCGGAACCCGAACATGCATTGCGAAAAATCACACTGAAAAGAAAAATCGTGGCGAAAATGAGCCAAGTGGCACCAATAAAACCCACCCCGGGCCCGGAAAACATCTTGCAAGACTTGCAGCGAATCTGAAAGAGGAAGCAGTCCCGGAGCGCGCGCGCCCCAACCCCCAGCACTCAAGGAATGGCAGTCAGTCACTCTCAGTTCGGTTTTTGCATTAAAAAGCGATGCATTTTACCCAGAAAGTGAGCTATCCCCCCCTCTAGTCTTTCGTTATTTAAAGCCTCGTCGCGTCTAGTTCCTAAATTCCCTTCCTTAGACTTGTTATCCTTTACAGTTAACTTGTTGGTTAGATCAGATGCTCAAAACAAATAATTCACCTTAAAGCAAAAAAGGGCAACTCCTGCACCAGTCACACTTTATCTTGAGGGCTTACCAGTCTTTCACAAAATAATGTCTCCATATTCTTTGGAGAGCTCAAAATTACAGGCTTGTTCTCGTCAATTTTGTTTTAGTTTCACAGTGATAGTAATTAAATCACTGACAGCAGGTTTCTTCATGTTAAATTCTGCTCCTTTTAGAGACGATGTGGAGATGCCGGTGATGGACTGGGGTTAACAATTGTAAACAATTTTACAACACCAAGTTATAGTCCAACGATTTTATTTTTAATCCCTGAGGAAGGGGAAAGCCCCCGAAAGCTTGTGGGATTAAAAACCTTTTAGAGACAACAGGGAGAAATCTAAAAGAAAGAATACTACCTCATAAATTGCTGTTCAGAGGTAAATTTCAGATTTCTACAAGTTTCTGAGAGAGTTTGCTCCAGGTATTGCTGTTCTCAACCTGTGGGCTTTGTCTCCCATACATTAGTGTGGAGATGCCGGTGATGGACTGGGGTTGACAATTGTAAACAATTTTACAACACCAAGTTATAGTCCAGCAATTTTATTTTAAATTCACAAGCTTTCGGAGGCTTCCCCCTTCGTCAGGTGAACGATGTGAAAACGATGTGATTTTCACATCGTTCACCTGACGAAGGGGGAAGCCTCCGAAAGCTTGTGAATTTAAAATAAAATTGCTGGACTATAACTTGGTGTTGTAAAATTGTTTACAATTCCCATACATTAGGTCATCGGAGGATGCGGCTCAGAAAGCAGCACTGGTCAGGCACAGTGATTTTGTTGAATAAACAGCAAGTTTCGCCTTCTCTGTGATATTTCATGTGCTTAACTGCTTCCAAATTATAGTTCCCAGCTGACTAACAGGATAATTGCTTCTTTTTAAACGAATGACCTAATGTGTGGGAGATAAAGCCATTTGGGAGGGCAGGAAATCTGGCGGGCCTGCCACTTTTTAATGTCAGCTTGAGCCTCTTTAAAAGGGAGGTGGAGTTCTGGCACGTGATATCGACACTGCCGTCACCTCAATGGAGGCTGCAGCTGGGTCCTCTTTCAGGAATCTGTGGCACCAGTAGTAACATCTCTCAGGGCTGCTTATACTGGGCCATATAGGTGCTGGGCTTCACAATCTCCTCCACCTTGGACAGGCTGGGAGACTGAATGGATAGGAGCTTCAGTTGCATTACAGACCTCATACATGCTACTACTGGTGCTACAGATTCCTGCAAGGAGGGCCCAGCTGCAGCCTCCATTGAGGTGACTGCAGAGTGTCAATGCCGTGCGCCAGAACTCCACCTCCCCGTTAAAGAGCTGCAAGCTGGCGTTAAAAAGTTGCAGGCCCGCCAGATTTCCTGCCCCTCCCAAATGGCAAGTTGCCTATAAGATCTGCTTTCCCGCAGGCAAGTGAGCGCGCTGAGCTGCAGCCCCATAGCAGGATAGTTGTGTGGAACATGTTGGCCTTTCTCAGAATAACAGCACGTATACATCCTCACCAGCCCCTCAACCAAAGCCCAACCTGGTCCAGAAAGTCAACTGGACCAAATTGTCCTGGCAGCCACCTGTTGCTGCCAACTACAACCTGGCTTTCTCAGGTCTGAGGTCCTGGAGGCGACTGACCACAAATATCTCAAGAGCTGAGCCACAGCAGCCTTTCAACTCCCCTGCCAAAGCCACTGAGGGAGCAGCTGGTAGAGTAAGTAAGAGATTACTTAAGAAAGGCATAATGGGCTCACAGCTGGATGATAATTAATTTGTAGGCATTTTTATGAAATTATGAACCATTTTGAAATCTTTGTTTGCAGAGTGTACCTGTAGTAGCTGGTGAACTTACAATGTCAAGTGACATGTACAATCATTGTTGGTCTTTGGGCAGAAATAGTTTATTGGATGTTGGAAGGACTGGGATTGATGTTGGACATGACTGTTAATGCGGAGAGAGAGTGAAGGGATTATTCAGCTAAAGTGCTGTTCAGTGAGCTACTGTCAAAGGGCTATGGCTGCAGGCTGGATTTGGCAGCCTCCCATTTTGTCACCATCCCAATATCGCCTTTGACATGTAGTTGAAGATCTTCATCCAGTGGTGGCTCCATGTGGTGTCCCCATTGCACAGCAGAGTTATGTAGCATGCTGTAAACCACTATGATACAGGACACTCTTTCTGAAGCCACCAAACCTGCCCAGGCAGCGGAATCATTGCTTGAGTACGCCAATGGCCTGCTTAATGATGGCTCCAGTTGATCTGTGTAGCGTACTTTGGCCAGTGAGTGTGTTTTTCTGAGGGGAGTTATTAGTCAAATGTGCAGGGGATAGCCCTTTTTTCCAAGCAGCCAACTTCTCAATTGTTGTGCAGGGAGTAAAGAGTGAGGGGGGTGGGGTTGGAAGATTGGTGCAAGATGAAAGTGTCATCGCAGCTGCCAAGTAAGCAAGCACAGATCTGAATGATGCGCTGCTGGTGATCACACACCAGTTGCGCATTAATGGACTGGAAGTCCTTGCAATTCATGAAGGCAGTGGGCTCATCTGCAGGAGCCCACCTGTGATGTGTATGTAGTCAATGAGTCTATGGACTTGAGGGAAGCCTGCAATCTGCGTGAATCCCACATCCCTATCCGGCTGTTTCTGGTTGTCCATGGGGAATGTGATGAAATTGTATGCTTTAGCAAATATGGCATCAGTCACCTGCTTAATGCAAGCATGAACATGTAGACTGACTGATTTGCTGATTTCCCCTACAGCAGCCTAGAAGGAGTACCAGCCAAAGAAGTTCAGGGCTGCAGCAACCTTGACTGCAACAGGCATTGAAGTACCAACTGTGGCTCTTGTTGCAGGAGGTGACACAGGTCTGTGACAGCTTTCCTGGAGACTCTTAACTGCCCTCTGAGGTGGCTTGGCAAACCACTCAGTTGTATTAATCTGCTATCTTAAGGCAACTAAGAATGGGTAATAAGTGCCAGTCTTGTCAGTGATGCCCACATCTCCGAGAGTGAATTTTTAAAAATATGCAGGTCAGCATTCTATAACAACACAGATGGAGCCATTAATAGTTATTAGCCATTATCTTAGTGGGACACATTTTGCTACATTAGGCAATGCTTCACCTTGCATTCTTCACCTTGGCTTTATCTTTGCTACATTTGGGTAGTGCTCTTTGTTAGTGAAGTTTCACTGGGCACGGCAGGTGCAGAGTATGATGTTTACATTGATATCAGCAATGTATGTAAAGATTCTGAATAAACACAGGTGCTATAATTCCATAGTGCATTAATAGGTAAGGCACAGTTTGAATGAAAGATCGGAAACAAAGTGCAGGTGTGATCTCCCAATCCTGCCTCATCTGTATGGCCCTGCTAGAACTCGGCAAGGCTCCTTAATGGGAGTGCAAACTCAGCAAATTACCCCTTAAAAGTCCATCTTGGGCAATATAGGCCATATATAAAGCATTATGCATTGGGGCACCATAGGTACAGGCGATGATTCTGGTCTCTGGGAAAGCCAACAGCTCTGCAGAATTGTGTTGACCTCTCATATCGCCGCTGTTGGTTAGTGGCAAAAGTGAAGATGTTGTTGGCCCTGTTGAATAACCTATAAGTGACCGCCTAAGGTTCCTTTATACTGAGGGCCCATGTTGAGATTACCCAAGCTCATTTTACATAGGACCTTTCTGGCCAAGGAACATTTACAGCCAATAAACAGAGAGCCTCTTATCCCTTCAGTCTCGGGCTGAATTTAAACACAGGTCCCAGAAGTGAAAGCCAATGCTCCGATCCATTGCGCTATCCAGTTATCTATCTTTTTTAATTTTATTGAATGAGGTACACATAAATGCAAATTTATCATTGACATTTTCTAGCATCAGTTTCAGCAGTCCTGTTGAAATATTAATGATGAAGTAGTATTACCAGTTCCAAGTTCACTAGCTCATGAGAAAGGAAGTGTAATGGGTGATTGCTCCATCGGATGCACAGAAAAGGAACTTCCAAAAATTACTTTTCTAGATAATTAAAACTTCAGCTTTAAACAAGATTTTGTATTTCTAGGAGCAAACTTAATTAATTAATTAAATTGTGTAAATAAAGTAAGAGCAAAAGAAACTCACTGGTGCTTCCTACTCAGGTATCATATGACCCCGTTGACACCTTGAATTCTAAATATTGGTACAACATGGCAAAATGAACATCTCGTTGCTGTTGTTTCTAATCAGAGTGAATAATACCTTCCAACTTTGTAATTCAATACAGATATAATGGAAGATTTTCACTTCTTAATTGTGCCCTTATTTTAAAAGGCATACAGCAGCCACCTTTCACCTAGAACCTAAGAAATGAAACAGTTATGTTATAAAATCATTGATTCAAAATAGCTCAGGCTGGTAGGATGTGTGGCTTATCGTGGGTAATCTTTTCAAGAACCACAAGCCAAAATTGGAGGACTTTACCACCACAACTTGCATTTACAAAAAACTCTTATCTTTGGAAAGGTAAGGGGGAGAGATAGGGGATGATAGGCAATGTTATTAAAGTAGGAGGAGGTAGTCTTGGTCATAGAACAGATGTGGGAACAAAAACTCATTCTGGGATGGAGCAGCACACTGAGGTTCCACATCACTGGAATTAACTTGAGGTCAAGAAGGTCGATGGAGTTAAGGACAAAGGCACGTCGGGGTTTATAGGAGCCAAAAAGGATGTCTTTGATTTCCCAACATTAGGCTGAAGGAATTTTGACCCACCTTAATATCAAACAGGATAAAGCTGTGTATCATTATATAAAAAAATGTCACCAACGGGAAACATAGATAAAAAAGACAAGGGAACAAATGATGGAGCCCTGGGAGGCATCAGTGGTGACCACGGGGAGATGGGAGGACAAACAATATCAGAATACGTAATGTAATTGGAACAGTTATGCATAGAACCAGGAGACAGCAGTGCCAGAACCATTTTTTTGTTTTCAGTCTTCTTTGTTAGACTGAATGTACAAGAGGTTGTTTTCTTATTATGGTTTTCCATATTATCAGACTTCTGAGAAACATAGAAAAAATTATGGCACAGGAGGAGGCCATTCAGCCCATTGTGTATGTACCAGTTGAAAAAGAGCTACCCAGCCTAATCCCACTTTCCAGCACTTGGTCTGTAGCCTTGTAGGTTATGGCACTTCAAGTGCATATCCAAGTACTTTTTAAATGTGATGAGGGTTTCTGCCTCTACCACTCTTTCAGGTAGTGAGTTCCAGACCCCCACCACCCTCTGGGTGAAAATTTTTTCCACAGCTCCCCTCTAAACCTTCTACCAATTACTTCAAATCTATGCCCCCTGGTTATTGATCTCTCTGCAAAGGGAAATAGGTCCTTCCTGTTCAATCTATCTAGGCCCCTTATAATTTTATACACCTCAACTAAATCACCCCTCAGCCTCCTCTGTTCCAAAGAAAATAACCCCAGCCTATCCAATCTTTCCTCATAGCTAAAATTCTCCAGTCCTGGCACCATCCTTGTAAATCCCCTCTGTACCCTCTCTAGTGCAATCACATCTTTCCTGTAATGTGGTGACCAGAATTGTGCGCAGTACTCAAGCTGTAGCCTAACTAATGTTTTATACAGTTCTAGCATAACCTCCCTGCTCTTATATTCTATGCCTCGGCTAATAAAGGGAAGTATCCCAAATGCCTTCTGAACCACCTTATCTACCTGTCCTGCTACCTTCAGGGATCTGTGGACATGCACTCTAAGGTCCCTCTCTTCCTCTACACCTCTCAGTATCCTCCCATTTATTGTGTATTCCCTTGCCTTGATTGCCCTTCCCAAATGCGTTACCTCACACTTCTCCGGATTGAATCCCATTTGCCACTTTTCTGCCCACCTGACCAGTCCATTGATATCTTCCTGCAGTCCACAGCTTTCCTCCTCACTATCAACCCCACAGCCAATTTTTGTATCATCTGCAAACTTCTTAATCATACCTCCAACATTTAAGTCCAAATCGTTAATGTATACCACAAATAGCAAGGGACCTGGTACTGAGCCCTACGGAACTCCACTGGAAACAGCCTTCCAGTCACAAAAATACCCGTCGATCATTACCCTTTGCTTCCTGCCACTGAGCTAATTTTGGATCCAACTTTCCCTTGGATCCCATGGGCTTTTACTTTTTTGACCAGTCTGCCATGTGGGATCTTTTCGAAAGCCTTGTAGACTACATCAAACGCATTACCCTCATCAACCCTCCTTGTTACCTCCTCAAAAAATTCAATCAGGTTAGTCAGGCACGACCTTCCCTTGTTGACTGTCCTTGATTAATCCGTGCCTTTCTAAATGACGGTTTATACTGTCCCTCAGAATTGATTCCAATAATTTGCCCACAACCGAGGTTAGACTGACTGGCTTGTAATTACTAGGTCTATCCTTTTCTTCCTTTTTAAACAATGGTACAATATTAGCAGTCCTCCAATCCTCCGGCACCCGCTTGTAGCCAAGGAGGATTAGAAAATGATGGTCAGAGCCTTCGCTATTTACTCCCTTGCTTCTTTTAACAGCCTGGGAAACATTTCATCCGGGCCTGGCGATTTATCTACTTTCAAAGATGCTAAACCTCTTAGTCCTTCAATCTGGGAATATAGGCCACTAATATTTTTGTTCCAAAATTTACCAGAGGACTGACCGGGGTCAATTTTCCTCATCCCATGCGTGCCAGTTTTCAGGTGTTAGGATGAGGAAAAAGAGGAGGAGACTTGTATCACCAAGTCTCTGTTACATTTGTGCATTACTTGCATTTCCAGATCAGGGCAAGCGGTGGGCACAGGAAGCTCCTGCTGCTTGAAACAAGCAGGACCTTCATTAGAATATTAAAATGATGTGGAAACGTCATTCTGATGCCTTCCACATTTTTTTTTGCCATCGTTAACATTGAATTTATAGCAACTGAAAATAACAGTATAAGTGGGTGTTCAGGGTTGATAGATGCTGAGCAGCACAGGAAAGTAAATTTAAACATTCAAAAAAATCTTGCTTTTGTAGTTTTATAGCTTCTTAACATAAGCACATCATTTACAATGAAAATATTTTGCATAGTGTTCATGCTAAATAACATAAAAAGAGTGATACAGAGCCACAAAACATTTCTTTTATGTACAGCATGGTATCCATTACTGATATGCACTGGAAGCATTTGTTTTTTTTACTCCTATAGATAATTTACTGTATTGTGGGATTGGAGCTCCCCCTGTCAGCAAGAGACAGCCATATCTCTCTGTGGAGTTCTGTTGCCTGCGGTGATTATATCAGGGTATGATTAGATTCTTATTTAACTTGAAACTGCTTTGATCTGCATTTTAATTTTAGTCCTTGAGAATGCCAGGAATGACACTTAATATGATATGCAATTAGCAGAGCAAAGTAATATGACACTTTGATTTGATACCTTTTTTAAGGCACAAAAGACCGACCTGACACCTATATTTAATATATTTCTGCCATTATCAGCTAACAGTCTTAATTCCCAAACCTGCATCACCACCGGATTTAAAACTTCAATGCACCGAATTTAAAAATCTCATCCTTGTGTTAAAATCCCTCGCCCCTACCTTTCTCTGTAACCTCCTCCAGCCCTACAACCCCCTCCCCCCCCCCCCCCCCCCCACCGAGAGCTATGCACTCCATCAATTCTGGCCACTTTTGCTTATCCCTGATTTCCATCGCCCCACTATTGGCGGCCATGTCTTCAGCTGCCTAGGCTCTAAGTTCTGGAATTCCCTCCTTAAACCTCTCTGCCTCTCTACCTCTCTCCTCCTTTAAGACGCTCTTTAAAACCTACCTCACCTGTCCTAATATCTCTTTATGTGGCTCGGTGTCAAATTTTATCTTATAACGCTCCTGTGAAGCACCTTTGGTTGTTTTTACTATGCTAAAGGCGTTAAATAAATGTAAGTTTTGTTGCTTATGTGGTACTCCAGCAATTCAGGCTTGATTTATCTGGAGGGAGTATACTTTCCACTCTGACAGCACTATTTTGCACGGCAGCTGGATCCAGGTAACATGACCAGAATGAATGTTGTGTAGTATGCAAAAGGAGAACAATGCCAGAATCAAATGAGATCTCCACTCGGTATTCCAGAAGACATTGAATAGGCGAGGAATAGACAGGGTGACCTCCCTTAGAATACAGCTCATTATGGTTCTAACTGTGGCCCGATCTGGAATATGTGGAAGGTACCATTGGATTTCCTACATCCTCTCCAATCTACAGCAGCCACTGTGGTATTCCACTCATTGAAGTCAATGGAAATAAAAATCGGGATTGATGTAAAACGTGCTGCCGATTTGCTATCACTTGTTTTACACTATCGCACAAAGTCAAAATCTACCCCATGGAGTCATTGCAGGATGCAAAGTGTACAAAACAACATTCTCCACTGACCTCATAGATAATTCCTAAAGGAGGGTAGATTGGTGGCTGCCCAGGTATCATCTGTTGCTTCTCAGACATTGGGTTATGAACATATGAACAATAACAGACAAGAAAAGACCCTCTGGTCCTTCCAGTCTGTCCCACACAATTGTGATGCCTTGTGCATCACAATATATACACTCCCCATTCCACCTGAAAACCAGATTTTAAAAACAGGCCAACTTGGGGGAAAATAATTCTGGGAAATTCCTCTCCCACCCTACCCCTCCCCCCCTTTTAGGTGATCAAAACTAATCCAGGAGATCACTCTGACCCTGATAATTCTATGCAGTACCTACCTTTTGTACAAGGTCACCAAGATCATAATCTTCTGTTGCCTTAATGCAACTGGAGCACACAGGAAGGATTGGCACCCCATCCACCACCCTAAACATTCACTCCCTTCACCACCTGCGCACCGTGGCTGCAGTGTGTACCATCCACAGGATGCACAGCAGCAACTCGCCAAGGCTTCTTCGACAGCACCTCCCAAACCCGCGACCTCTACCACCTAGAAGGACAAGAGCAGCAGGTACATGGGAACAACACCACCTACACGTTCCCCTCCAAATCACACACCATCCCGAGTTGGAAATATATCGCCGTTCCTTCATCGTCGCTGGGTCAAATTCCTGGAACTCCCTTCCTAACAGTACTGTGGGAGAACCTTCACCACACGGACTGCAGCGATTCAAGAAGGCGGCTCACCACCACCTTCTCAAGGGCAATTAGGGATGGGCAATAAATGCCGGCCTTGCCAGCGACGCCCACATCCCATGAACGAAAAAAAAAAGGAAATGAATGAAAACAATGTCAAAAAGTAATCTGGCATTATGAGCAGCCTAGTAGTTTTGTCTCTGGTCCTCCGACAGAAAGTGCAGCCATTGGAGATTTCGACAGAAAGTATTATCTTCAAGGTGATCTCAGGTTGAACCAGAATTGTGCATTGGTGGACAATCTAGTTGGAATATGGCTTAAACAGTAAATACTTCTCTAGGTTTTCAAGGTAACAGCTAGAAAGGGAATGAGGCCACGCTGAAGAAGGAAGTGGAGACAAATGACAGGTACATTAATGCTGATGGTGGAGGTGGGTTAAGGAAATCCACAGCTGGGACATGGCACACTCCAACATGAAGTAGATTTGTAGCACCTAGTGTTTAAAGATAAGTTTTGAGAAAAATATCAGACCAGTAGTTGGCAATCAGAATAAAAGATCGGAATTCTTTGTAATAGTTTGATTTATAAACAGGTTCTGATGGTAAGGCTCTCTAATAAAAATTGAAGCTTGATTATTTGAAATATTTATAATCTTCAGATCTATTTTTTTTCCCCTGCAATTAAAGTTAAAGGACAGAATCTTTCAGTTTGAGTCTATTCCTCTCAGGCTTGTGAAATGATTCTTTGGTAATGATGACTATAATTTTTCCAGCATCTTTTCTCTTTATTGCTGATTTTTTGGAGTAATTTAATACAATACAAACAATCTGATCTGATCAAGTAATTTATTTATAGCGTTCTGCTTCATTAGCCATAATATAATATTACTGGAAATACGTCAGACCATTGCAACTCAGTACTTTGACAGGAAAAATATATCAAAAATTTCGAAACGGTGATTGTGACCTCTACATTGATGTTAAATAAATCCACTTTCCTATTTTTCCAGCTTACTGTGTCACTAGGAGGTCACCACATTGTACATTCATTACATTAAATGCTGAGTAAATACACTCATTCACTATTCTGGTCTCATTGATCTCTTCAAGTCTTTTACTAAATTCCTGTATCTCCATTTGTGTAATCTTACAGTTCTGAACTCTGAAACATGTTTTTTCAAACCAGTTTTGATTCATTAGATTTTTTATCCTTCTTCACCTTATCTCCAAAAAAGCAGCTCAAAGTACCACTCAATCCCCATTGGTTCTCAGAAATTTGTCCTAATTTTGTCCACCAGAGCTATTGTTCCATTCAACTTCACAATCATATGTTCAGATATGTGAATATTGAAGTCAACCAGAATCTAAAATAAAATTGAACTTGTTTGCCATACAGGGGAGATAGAGAAATACTTGTGTAATCTAGAAATTAGGGATTGGTTGGGATCTAGCAAAAATTTTGATACTATATCTCACAGGTCAGTGGCCTACACCTGTGACTCTGCCGGTGTATGTGGATTCAGGCAGAGGTCACGTAATTTGCATGCAGACGGCCAGCACCAATGTCCCTTGGGGCACATCTTGGGCACCTGCAACCCCAGGAGGCCATGAACAGAGTCATATAGTGCTGGTTGCCAGGGGGCTCCTTAGAAAGAACAAAAAATTGCCCCCAAAATCACCTTCTCATCCTCTTCATTCTTCGGGGGTCCAGGCCACGACCTAGGCCAACATCAACCTTACCACCACAGTTACTCCTCCCGCTTAGACTCAGCCTAAAGTTGAGGAATAGGATGAGCACACCTAGTAGAGCCACCAAAGGGAAGCACAAGCTTAGAGCACAAGAGCAATGAAAATATCATAAAATAAATGAGTTTTCTTTTCTCCTTTCTATGGACAGTTTTTATTCATGCCAAACTAAAAAATTTTGCCACAACCCCGAAAAAGCTGACAACTCAAGAATGGCCCTGATTATAAGCCTATCGCATATGGGAATAAATACTTACACAGACTTTGTAAGTACATCCAACAGGGTAGATTTTCAGAGTCCTTGCCCGTGGTGAGGTAACCAGCCTGCTGTGATAGCGAAATAGAAAATCATGGATGAGCTGTCAGGTACCTTGCCAGAGCCGAGGAAAATCTACCCTGAAGAAGAAAAAGTAAGTACATGAAAGCCCAAAGGGGAAATCTAAACATTGAATGCACAAATTGGTGGTACATTTCTGGGGGTGAGGTGGCTCGTTGGTATAGTCCCCTGGAAAATGTTTAATTTTTACATCAAAAATTATTTAAAGACAATAATTTTCAACTGACCAATCAAACCATCAGTTCCCCAAAAGCTACCTCAACATCTACTCTCCCAAATCCAACCACCCCAGTTTACAGAGGCACTCCACTCCCTCCAGACCCAGTTCACAGAAACTTTGTATCCCATCCAACTCTTAGCTTTTCACTGAGACAATGTCTTCTCCTTCAACCCTCACAGTTCATATTGGTATTCTTCTCCCTCTTTCCTCAAAATTGAACCTGGCACTCTTCTCCTGCCTTAATTCAACCTGGCACTCTTTATTCCCTTCAACCCAGTTCAAGCTGGTACTCTTCTTCCACCCACCGCCCCCCCCCCCCCCCCCCATTCAAGCTGGCACTACTCTTTTCCCAACCCTATTTAAGCTGGCACACTTTTCCCTCTCAAATTCAACTTTCTCCCTTTTTGGGGTTGTGGCAACATTATTTAGTTTGGCATGTATAAAAACTGTCCATAGAAAGGAGAAAAAAACCCACATTTATTTTATGATATTTTCATTGCACTTGTGCTCTAAGCTTGTGCTTCCCTTTGGTGGCTCTATTAGGTGTGCTCATTCTATTCCTCAACTTTTCCCTCTCAAATTCAACTTTCTCCCTTCCAACTTCAACTTTCTCCCTCCCTCAGTTAATCCTACCACTATTCTTCCCCTCTCCTCCTCAGTTCACATTGGCACTCTTTCTCCCCTCTAGTTCATGCTGACACTCTTTCCCTGCTCAGTTAATACTAGACTCTCCTTCCTCTTCCAACCCAAAGCACTGCTCCCAGTTTCTGCTCCCTTCCTTTGCCCTTTCACTTTGCATCCCCCCTCATCAATTATGTAGAATTTACAGCACAAAAGCAGGACATTCGACCCAACTGGTCTATGCCGGTGTTTATGCTCCATATGAACCTTTTCCCACCCTACTTCATCTAACCCTATTAGCATGCCCTTCTCATCCTTTCTCCCTCATGTACTTATCAAGGTAGATGGTTCCACATTTTAATCACTCTCCAGGTAAAGAAGTTTCTCCTGAAGTAAAGTAAAATTCATTGCCATCTCTTCCCCTCTTCTTTCCCTTTACATCTCATTGTCATACATTCCCTTGTTTACTTTTCACTTCATTGCCAAGAAGAATTGCCAATTTTTTTGGGTGGTATTAGTTGAGGAAGGAATCTTGCCAGGACAATGGGAAAACTGCCTGCCTCTCTTCGAATAGTGCTGTCTTTAACAGCCACCTGAACCATTGGCTCAGATGGAGCCTCAGTTTAACATCTTACCCAAAGGATCAGACATCCAACAATCCCTTTACAGCAAAAGCAACAATGACTTACATTGATATAATACCTTTCACATAACAAAACATGCAAAGTTGCTTTATGGGTGAGTCGTGGACACCAAGCAGGAAATAGAAAAGAAATTGGGGGACATTTCCAAAAGCACATTTGAAGGGATAAGTTTTGAAGAGGCTTTTGAAGGTGGGTAGAGAAGTAGCAAGATGAAGGTGTTTAGGGAGAGAGTTTTGAAGTGCAGGACATGGTGGCTGAAGGCTGTGCAGCAATGGTGAAGCAGAGGGGGGAGACACATAGAAAAACAGACAGTATGTGGTTGGATGTACTAATGCATTGGACTGCAAAACTCTGGGATCGGGCTTGAACCAACAACCTTGTGACATCATCCGTCACGTTAATCACCATAGCAATGCTAGGCATTAGAAACATCTGTATACAATTGGCTTCCAGTATGGCTAGGGTCAGAGGAGGCCTTTTTAAAAATTTACAATCTTACTCCAGGGAATGTGATCAATTGCAGAGTGATTGTTTTGCATTTGACTTCCACCACTTTATACGAGATCTGTCAGAGGCCAAACACTTTTCCCTGGCTTGAAGGAAATGGCCCCTTTGAGCTACTACAAGTGGCAGAGTTCTGCAGCAACAGGAATTTTCTGCAATCTACAGCGAGCTCCCCAGTGCAGGAAGAAACCTTGCCAGGAGCCTGCCTGAAATATGTGAATGCTTCTGTCAGACAGGTGGAAGTTCTACATATCCAGACTTACATTGGTGTAGCTGCCACAGAGGAAAATTTAGGCCAGAGTGTTGAGGTGTGCTCTTCATGTGTAGAGCATGGTGGTTTGACCTTTGGGGTAGGCCACATTATTTTTTTTTTATCCGTTCATGGGATGTGGGCGTAGCTGGCAAGGCCAACATTTATTGCCCATCCCTAACTGCCCTTGAGAAGGTGGTGGTGAGCCGCCTTCTTGAACCGCTGCAGTCTGTGTGGTGAAGGTTCCCCCACAGTGCTGTTAGGTAGGGAGTTCCAGGATTTTGACCCAGTAATGATGAAGGAACGGTGATATATTTCCAAGTCGGGATGGTATGTGACTTGGAGGGGAACGTGCAGGTGGGGTTGCTCCCATGTGCCTGCTATGTGGTAGAGGTTGCGGGTTTGAGAGGTGCTGTCAAAGAATTCTTGGCGAGTTGCTGCAGTGCATCCTGTGGATGGTACACATTGCAGCCACAGTGCGCCAGTGGCGAAGGGAGTGAATGTTTAGGGTGGTGGATGGGGTGCCAATCAGGCGGGCTGCTTTGTCCTGGATGTTGTTGAGCTTCTTGAGTGTATGTTAGAGCTGCACTCATCCAGGCAAGTGGAGAGTAATCCATCACACTCCTGACTTGTGCCTTGTAGATGGTGGAAAAGCTTTGGGGAGTCAGGAGGTGAGTCATTCGCCGCAGAATACCCAGACTCTGACCTGCTCTTGTAGCCACAGTATTTATGTGGCTGGTCCAGTTTAGTTTCTGGTCAATGGTGACCCCCAGGATGTTGATAGTGGGGGATTCAGCGATGGTAATGCCGTTGAAAGTCAAGGGGAAGTGGTTAGACTCTCTCTTGTTGGAGATGGTCATTGCGTGGCACTTGTTTGGTGCGAATGTTACTTGCCACTTATGAGCCCAAGCCTGGATGTTGCCCAGGTCTTGCTGCATGCGGACACGGACTACTTCATTTTCTGAGGGGTTGCGAATGGAACTGAACACTGTACAACCATCGGCGAACATCCCCATTTCTGATCTTATGATGGGGGGAAGGTCATTGATGAAGCAGCTGAAGATGGTTGGGCCTAGGACACTGCCCTGAGGAACTCCTGCTGAAATCAGCCTTTGTAGATGGGGTAAATAATCAACCATGGGGAATTCCACCTCCTCTAAATTCTAATTTAACCACTGACTATAATTTGTGATTCCAAAGGACACTAATGCTTTGGAGAAGTTTTAGACAAGAGTGATTAGAATGATTTGGGGGCCTGCTGAGAGACTCACAGAAATGAACTTGATCATGTTTGAGAAAAGAACGTTGTTGATGAACATGATCCAGGATTTCAAAATATTAAATAGTTGGAAAATTGTGGGTGGCATATGTCCAAATTTCTGTATGGATTGCTGGTGGACGAGGCTTCCCATCGGCAGTGTGATGTTGGAAAATGATTCCTTTAGGTTAGATTGTACGTGGTTTGTAGAAGTAGTGAGCCTCCTAGGCCAAATTCATTTTATGCTTTCTTATACGAACATATATACGAACATACGAATTAAGAGCAGGAGTAGGCCATTCGGCCCCTCTTATAGTGTGGCATTGACTGTGCTTAGTTAGTCAATTACAAGCAGAGTGGCAGTGGGTGACACCAGAATTGACTGTCGTATTCACAGGTGCAGGATAGGAAAATCAGCCAAGGTTGCTACTCCTGATCACAATCCAATAACTCCTTCTAGAAGAGCCCACGTGTGCATACAGGGTGAAAACAGGGCTGCACTTCTCTGTGATTGCTCCTGTCTGTAAAATAAATAGATGGAAAATCCTGTAGGACCTGCTGACCTCAGCATTACATCTGTGCTCCTGGCAGACAGGCAAAGCTTCATGCCGAGAGTGCAAATTCATACAAGTTACCCTACACTCGTCACAGATAAAGAATAGCCACTAGGGTATTGGAGGGTCACCAGTGTCTGAAGCATACCCAGAATCAATCATTACCTCCATGAGAAGTGGGACAAGGGCAGGAATTCTGACATAAAATTGGGAGGAAACCATTTTTTAAAAAAGTGGCTGATAACTTTTCCCTTAGCTCCCCAGTGTGACTGGAATGGTGGGGGAAGAAAATTGAGTAGGAAGCCATTCCGCCAGCTTCCTGCCACCAACCCAATTTACCACTGGAAGAGAGATTGGATGTACAATTCATCCACCCAAATATGGACGGGCATATTGTAAAGGTGTGCAGAAGTTGGGAATACGTCAGTCGACGCATTTGGCACAAGTGCGCCATAGCCGTACTAGATACTAGGAATGCCGGTGCATTCCTGGCGTCCAGGGTTGAACTTGTTTGCATCTGCATGTTTGTGTCTGTAAGTGTATGTGTTTGTGGGGGTGGGGGGAGAGAGGATTGAGATGCAGAGTAAGATACTATATTTTGAAGCCAGTAGGGCCATCTTTTCTTCTCAACCAATGGTGAATGAATGGGAGAAGCTTTTTTGTATTCATTCATGGGCTATGGGTGTTGCTGGCAAGGCCAGCATTTATTGCCCATCCCTAATTGCCCTTGAGAAAGTGGCGGTGAGCCGCCTTCTTGAACCGCTGCAGTCCGTACGGTGAAGGTTCTCCCACAGTGCTGTTAGGTAGGGCGTTCCAGGATTTTGACCCAGTGACAATGACAAAACGGTGATATATTTCCAAGTCGGGATGGTGTGTGACTTGGAGGGGAACGTGCAGGTGGTGGAGTTCCCATGTGCCTGCTGCCCTTGTCCTTCTAGGTGGTAGAAGTCGCGGGTTTGGGAGGTGCTGTCAAAGAAGCTACATAGCAAAGTTGTAAAACCCCCACCTTTTCCCCTTTAATTACCGCATTGTTAACTTAGAGTTAACCAATAGTTTAAATCTTGTTAAAATGCTGACTTCTACAATTGTAGGTTTCACAACAATTCAGAGACATTGCTGTATAAACTTAGTTGGATCACTTTGTGGTCAAGCAACTAACCTTTCTGAATGGAAACTAATGTCACAATGACACCAATGTGCAGTGTCCAAAAGCAGATTCCCTTAGTTAACTAAACAGAGCAATGTGATTACAATGTTCAGTTTACAGTGCAACAAACCATCTTTAACTGAAAAGGGCACCTAGTGTACAGTGAGCAAGCTGTCACCTTTTTACATGCTCATATTCAAAGTTTACTATGAAATATAACTTCACTCGGCTAAACATCTCCACAATAACATTGTACAGTAGTAAGACAACTGCTGTTACCAACATTTATCAAAGCTGTACTAGTACTTTTCATTTCAGTTTGCTGGCATGGTTTCTGCCACATCGACTGGCAGGACTTCAACATTTCACACATCCAGGAATCCTGAAACTAAAAAGAACAAAAAATATTTTTTAATCACAGCAGTAATCATTTTAAACACAATACTGTTTAAAATGTCTCACGCCAAGAGCATACATTTTCAAAACATGCACCTAATGTTTTAATCATAAGTAGCATGCATAGAAAAAGAAAATCAATGTTGAATATATAATATTTTTGTTGGTTTGAGCAGACTGATGCAAGAATGCAATGTTTACATTTAGATATGACTAAGAATGTAGAACCGTTGAAAGTAAGAATTCTGCGCTCAATGTAGTTGCATATTGTATTGTATTATGTCTGGTCACCAGAGATATTTATCTTCATCTATACATCAATACATTCTCGATCTTTGCTCCACCAGTTGAATTGCAAAGTATTAGAGGATTTTTTTATGTGTGGAAGTGAAGAGATTACAGGTCATACAGAGAGTTAAATGATCCTAACTAATGTGATAAAGTCATAAATCATTAATCTACTTAACCGAGATGTTTCAAGATTCAACTTTTCTAGCAAGACAAACATCCATATCGATTTGGTGGACTCCCAACATAAATCTGGTGGGAGTCCAAAGGAACAGCTCCAACTCAGCTGGGAATCGGCTGTTACTGGGATGACCTTGTGGGGGCAGATCTTATACCCATCCCTACAAGGTTATCAATGTAAGGGGTAGACGGGGGCTCCCTAAGTCGATGGTTCCTGTCCCTAGGCCTTCAGTTGGAACCCTGAGTACAATCGGTGCAGATATGCCTGGTTTCACCAGGTGTACCTGGCCAAAAGAGGCAGAGGTGGGGAACATCTAGGGGTGCAAGCTGTGGTCAAGCCCGGGATCTCTGAAGATGAGGGGCCCAGAAAATTTTTGAAGACATTTGGGGTGGCCAGCTACCACTGGTGTTACCGGGATCTTCAGTGGGAGGGCACTGTAGATGCGCCCCACACTACTAAAGGCCAGCTTTTTATCTAACCCCATCTCCTAGCCCCACAACCTTTAACAAGGCCAGCGGTTGCAGTCGGGCTAATTATTTCCTTACACTTCTATGAAGTGCCTTGGTGTGTTTTATCTACATTAAAAGAGCTATATAAATGCATTTTGTTGTTGTGTGTTGTTTATTGTTAGGGGCTTAGGGGGTTAAATTATGAGGACCGGTTGCATAAACTTGACTTGTATTCCCTTGAGTATAGAAGATTGGGGGGTGATCTGATCGAGGTGTTTAAAATGCTAAAAGGATTTGATACGATAGATATGGGGAAACAATTTCCTCTGGTGAGGGAATCAAGAATAAGGGGACATAATCTTCAAATTAGAGCTAGGCCATTTAGGAATGAAATCAGGAAGCATTTTTTCACAAAAAAGGGTAGTAGAAATCTGGAACTCTCTCCCCCAAAACGCTGTGGATGCTGGGTCACTTGAAATTTTCAAGACTGAGATCGATAGATGTTTGTTAGGTAAGGGTATCATGGGATATGGAACAAAGACGGGTAAATGGAGTTGAGGTGCAGGTCAGCTATGATCTAATTGAAAGCAGCCTCCAGGGGCTGAATGGCCGACTCCTGTTCTTAATGTTCCTATGTTTCTATTATTGTTGTTGGTTACTAATTCAGTGAAGAGATAAAACTGTTCTAACTGTGTTCACGGTTGAATATTTTTTTCAATATCTTGGTTTGAGTCTGCAGTTGTCAGTATTCAAGGTATTCAGTTAAATGGTCAATCACACTTACTGTTTGTAATGATCAAGCAGTTGTAGTGTTCAAATTATAATTTCTGAAATCTCATTGCATTACAGCTTTACTTTCTATTTTGCTTCTACTGATCAGTACGTGTCAGCTCTACTGCTCATTTTCCACTAGGTTTGCTCATGAAGGCCTGGAAATTCTTGGCCCCCCGCCCTCCATTGGCATATGCTACTCTTGGCCCAACAAGGAAACCTTTGACCCTCATCCCCCCCCCCCACATCCTCCCCCCCCCCCCAACCAGATTCCCTCCCCCCTTCCCTGGCCTCGGTCGGTGCGGACCCATCGTTTCTTCGGGTTCCTGGCTGTGCGGCATTCCGCCCGGTTTGACGCTCCTGCCCACCAGCTCTTACGTCATTCCCGCCGGCTTCAGGCGGGACAGTGTGGAGAAATGCAAACAAGGCCGAGGAATTGAATGGCTTGGGCCTCACGCGAAGGAGTCCGTGGGGGCTACCCTCCAACCCTACATCCCACCCACGCTGAACACCACCCGAATTAAAATTGGGGCTTATGTTTCTATAGGGCAACAACTTCATCACTTTCTTTGTGGAAGGAAGGAATAGCTAGACAGAACAGAGCTTTACCCTGGTGGCAGGGTGCCCTTGAGTGTAAGGCACTGTAGACGGCATTATTATGGGCATGACCGCTCCTCATATCAACCCCACAGTCTAAATGAACAGCAAGGGTTGGCATTCAGTTAATGGTCAGGTGGCATCTAACTACAGGGTGCAGCAGTTCCAAACTTAGGTTTGCATCACACTTGAAGGGCCCCACAAGAAATGTGTGCAAAAGTGAGCAGCGTAGTTACCTTCACCACCCTCCTGATACCAATAAACTTATTTCTCGGGTTTTTTTTATTCGTTCATGGGATGTGGGCATCGCTGGCGAGGCCAGCATTTATTGCCCATCCCTAATTGCCCTCGAGAAGGTGGTGGTGAGCCGCCTTCTTGAACCGCTGCAGTCCGTGTGGTGAAGGTTCTCCCACAGTGCTGTTAGGAAGGGAGTTCCAGGATTTTGACCCAGCGATGATGAAGGAACGGCGATATATCTCCAAGTCGGGATGGTGTGTGACTTGGAGGGGAACGTGCAGGTGGTGTTGTTCCCATGTACCTGCTGCTCTTGTCCTTCTAGGTGGTAGAGGTCACGGGTTTGGGAGGTGCTGTCGAAGAAGCCTTGGCGAGTTGCTGCAGTGCATCCTGTGGATGGTACGCACTGCAGCCACTGTACGCCAGTGGTGAAGGTAGTGAATGTTTAGGGTGGTGGATGGGGTGCCAATCAAGCGGGCTGCTTTGTCCTGGATGGTGTCGAGCTTCTTGAGTATTGTTGGAGCTGCACTCATCCAGGCAAGTGAAGAGTATTCCATCACACTCCTGACTTGTGCCTTGTAGATGGTGGAAAGGCTTTGGGGAGTCAGGAGGTGAGTCATTCGCCGCAGAATACCCAGCCTCTGACCTGCTCTTGTAGCCACATAATTTATATGGCTGGTCCAGTTAAGTTTCTGGTCAATGGTGACCCCCAGGATGTTGATGGTGGGGGATTCGGTGATGGTAATGCCGTTGAATGTCAAGGGGAGGTGGTTAGACTCTCCCTTGTTGGAGATGGTCATTGCCTGGCACTTGTCTGACGCAAATGTAACTTGCCACTCATGAGCCCAAGCCTGGATGTTGTCCAGGTCTTGCTGCATGCGGGCTCGGACTGCTTCATTATCTGAGGGGTTGCGAATGGAACTGAACACTGTGCAATCATCAGCGAACATCCCCATTTCTGACCTTATGATGGAGGGAAGGTCATTGATGAAGCAGCTGAAGATGGTTGGGCCTAGGACACTGCCTTGAGGAACTCCTGCAGCAATGTCCTGGGGCTGAGATGATTGGCCTCAAACAACCACCACCATCTTCCTTTATGCTATGTATGACTCCAGCCACTGGAGAGTTTACCCCCTGATTCCCATTGACTTCAATTTTACTAGGGCTCCTTGGTGCTACACTCGATCAAATGCTGCCTTGATGTCAAGGGCAGTCACTCTCACCTCACCTCTGGAATTCAGCTCTTTTGTCCATGTTTGGACCAAGGCTGTAATGAGGTCTGGAGCCGAGTGGTCCTGGCGAACCCAAACTGAGCATCGGTGAGCAGGTTATTGGTGAGTAAGTGCCGCTTGATAGCACTGTCGACGACACCTTCCATCACTTTGCTGATGATTGAGAGTAGACTGATGGGGCGGTAATTGGCCAGATTGGATTTGTCCTGCTTTTTGTGGACAGGACATACCTGGGCAATTTTCCACATTGTCGGGTAGATGCCAGTGTTGTAGCTGTACTGGAACAGATGTGAGGGATCAGAGTAGCTGCATTGACTCAGTTGAAAACCCCATCCCTGCTATGTACTTTTAATAGAGGGTGGCCTTTACACGCAGACAGGACCTCAACCCCTACAGCATCAAAGGGATTAATGTTAGTCACATGTCTTCACTATGCCATTGTGAACAATTAGTCCACTTTTCAGCCCCCACCACAATTTTCCCTTTAATACTGAGCTGCTGCCCTGCCAGATTTTATGCTTGCCAGCCAAGTGTGCAATGGACCAACTGGCTTATTCAAATAAGGAGAGGCTTACATCAAAGAATTTGGCATGGTCCACCCCCTGAGCTGCCAACACAGGGGAGCCTATTGCATGGGCCAGCTCATACCCATTTTTGAAGGGCTCCCAAATTGGTGCTTGTGTGTTCAGTTCAGTTCTATTTAATATAACAACCTGGAATTCAATGAAACTAAGGGGAGATTTTCCACTTTAGCACATCTATCAGGAAGTTACGCATCCCCACTGATTGAACGGATAAAAAAACACGGACTGGGGGTATGAGATTTCTTAATATGTGTTCTACTGGGAGCACCAAGGTAGAAAACCTTGCCTATAGTTAACAGAAAAGGTCACACATGCACTTGAAATGGATTTCCTCTAATACAAAGGAAATGCATCTGTTAAGAACCACAGTTGATGTCTGGGGCTAATTGGCTCCTTCAATCATGTATGTCCACCTGTCAAGATGCCATAGGTCACCCTCGTGTGACCTGAGAGAAATGGGAGTTGATAAAGCAGCTATTAGCCCAAACTAATCACTAGAAACCAGATATTCACCCTCACTAATGCACTTAAGCAGATTCAGTTTGTACTGCAGATAACAGAATTAAGGACTGAAAGTGCTTGCTTGTCAATATTGACTATCAGTAAGTCTAGTTTTCAGTAATGTATACGGTATGGATAAAGGTGCTCCAAGCAGTTTGACAGAGGTGTTAGTGTTATCTCATTCTCAGTGAAGAGGATATTTATACAGAGAGTGAAGTTATTTTATTTTGTTTTAACCCATTTACCCAGGTACAATGCATTTAATTTGGATCAAGGTTTCTTGAGCCAGGTCAGGATAATTGGCCATGAACTCACTCTATAGGAGCCATTTTAATCCTACCCACCCAGCGGAAATTGGGTGGGCAGGCAGTAAAAATCAGCCGGGTGACCGAAAAGGATCCCACCGTCTTCAATTTTAACCAACTCTTCTGAGCAGCTGGCGAAGACACCCGCCTGAAGCCAGCGGGGTACTGCTTTAAATATGCAGATTCGGCTCCAATTACATCACGGGCCCCGACTGCAATTTTAACTCTGGCCTGAGCCGGAAACCCATTGCGACTTTCCCATCAGGTGAAGACAGCGGGAAGAGGATCCAGGACCTGAAGAGACGACTTAAGATAAGTTTATTTACTTTCCTTGTTAGGCCAGGAGGAGCAGAAATGCCCACCCTTCAGCTCCCAGTGCCTGTGCGTGTGGCAGGGCTGCCAACCCTCCTGGATTATCCCGGAGTCTCCAGGAATGGAGGATTGATCTCCCGGATACTGCGGCCAGCAACTCGAGGGAAAAGTACTTCACTTTCGCAGTTTGCGCCTGTGTACTTTCATTGTTTTTGTTGTTTTGTTTTAAAAGAGAAAACACACCTTTTAAACAACAGTTTATAAAAAGATATGGGAAAATTAATATTTAATGCAGGTTGCACCTTGAAATTCAGAAATGCTGGTGCCAGATAATTCCATGAGAAATTAGTTTAATAGGTATGTTCTTCAATTAATGCGACTATTTAGATGTAAGTATTTAGAAGTTTTATGCTTCATTGGAGATGTTAACATATTTTACCTTTTATTTCGAAGAGTTCTAGCTTCAAACCCCTTTTGCAGCTAAGGGTTTGGAGTGAAGCTCCGAAATGAACATGCTGGGGTAGAGTTTCTGCTCGTTTACTAAGGAATATCAGCGCAATCCGAGCGAAATCGGTTGAACCAATGTAAAAGATCAGACATTTTAAACGTAAGTGAGTTACGTCCAAAACCACTTGCGTTCGGGTTTTCCATGATCTTTTCCACTGGTTTAAGATTCAATTCATCCAGATCAGGCCCTACCCACAAAACTGGCCACGCCGCCAGGTTGACATTGCGAGATTCCATCGATTGCGCAGTTTAGGGAAGGTTCTTCAAATTGCGCTCATTTTCTTAGGCGCACAGGCACGAGCAGGCACATTTTAAACGTTTTTACATATCAAAAAATATTGAATTTACTAAGAAACTGACTAGTGTAAACCAATGAAATTAGTAAATAGTTCAGTATAGTTTTTTAAAGTCATTTTCAGTGAATTTAAATCACGTTAAATGATTTTTTTAAAAATTCGTTCACGGGATGTGGGCGTCGCTGGCAAGGCCGGCATTTATTGCCCATCCCTAATTGCCCTCGAGAAGGTGGTGGTGAGCTGCCTTCTTGAACCGCTGCAGTCCGTGTGGTGACGGTTCTCCCACAATGCTGTTAGGAAGGGAGTTCCAGGATTTTGACCCAGCGACAATGAAGGAACGGCGATATATTTCCAAGTCGGGATGGTGTGTGACTTGGAGGGGAACGTGCAGGTGGTGTTGTTCCCATGCGCCTGCTGCCCTTGTCCTTCTAGGTGGTAGAGGTCGCGGGTTTGGGAGGTGCTGTCGAAGAAGCCTTGGCGAGTTGCTGCAGTGCATCCTGTGGATGGTGCACACTGCAGCCACAGTGCGCCGGTGGTGAAGGGAGTGAATGTTTAGGGTGGTGGATGGGGTGCCAATCAAGCGGGCTGCTTTATCTTGGATGGTGTCGAGCTTCTTGAGTGTTGTTGGAGCTGCACTCATCCAGGCAAGTGGAGAGTATTCCATCACACTCCTGACTTGTGCCTTGTAGATAGTGGAATGGCTTTGGGGAGTCAGGAGGTGAGTCACTCGCCGCAGAATACCCAGCCTCTGACCTGCTCTCGTAGCCACAGTATTTATATGGCTGGTCCAGTTAAGTTTCTGGTCAATGGTGACCCCCAGGATGTTGATGGTGGGGGATTCGGTGATGGTAATGCCGTTGAATGTCAAGGGGAGGTGGTTAGACTCTCTCTTGTTGTAGATGGTCATTGCCTGGCACTTATCTGGCGCGAATGTTACTTGCTACTTATGAGCCCAAGCCTGGATGTTGTCCAGGTCTTGCTGCATGCAGGCTCGGACTGCTTCATTATCTGAGAGGTTGCGAATGGAACTGAACACTGTGCAGTCATCAGCGAACATCCCCATTTCTGACCTTATGATGGAGGGAAGGTCATTGATGAAGCAGCTGAAGATGGTTGGGCCAAGGACACTGCCCTGAGGAACTCCTGCAGCAATGCCCTGGGGCTGAGATGATTGGCCTCCAACAACCACTACCATCTTCCTTTGTGCCAGGTATGACTCCAGCCACTGGAGAGTTTTCCCCCTGATTCCCATTGACTTCAATTTTACTAGGGCTCCTTGGTGCCACACTCGGTCAAATGCTGCCTTGATGTCAAGGGCAGTCACTCTCACCTCCCCTCTGGAATTCAGCTCTTTTGTCCATGTTTGGACCAAGGCTGTAATGAGATCTGGAGCCGAGTGGTCCTGGCGGAACCCAAACTGAGCATCGGTGAGCAGGTTATTGGTGAGTAAGTGCCGCTTGATAGCACTGTCGACGACACCTTCCATCACTTTGCTGATGATTGAGAGTAGACTGATGGGGCGGTAATTGGCCGGATTGGATTTGTCCTGCTTTTTGTGGACAGGACATACCTGGGCAATTTTCCACATTGTCGGGTAGATGCCAGTGTTGTAGCTGTACTGGAACAGCTTGGCTAGAGGCGCAGCTAGTTCTGGAGCACAAGTCTTCAGCACTACAGCTGGGATGTTGTCGGGGCCCATAGCCTTTGCTGTATCCAGTGCACTCAGCCGTTTCTTGATATCACGTGGAGTGAATCGAATTGGCCGAAGACTGGCTTCCGTGATGGTGGGGATATCGGGAGGAGGCTGAGATGGATTATCCACTCGGCACTTCTGGCTGAAGATGGTTGCAAACGCTTCAGCCTTGTCTTTTGCACTCACGTGCTGGACTCCGCCATCATTGAGAATGGGGATGTTTGCAGAGCCTCCTCCTCCCGTTAGTTGTTTAATTGTCCACCACCATTCACGACTGGATGTGGCAGGACTGCAGAGCTTTGATCTGATCCGTTGGTTGTGGAATCGCTCTGCTTTGTCTATAGCATGTTGCTTCCGCTGTTTAGCATGCATGTAGTCCTGAGTTGTAGCTTCACCAGGTTGGCACCTCATTTTTAGGTACGCCTGGTGCTACTCCTGGCATGCTCTTCTACACTCCTCATTGAACCAGGGTTGATCCCCTGGCTTGTTGGTAATGGTAGAGTGAGGAATATGCCGGGCCATGAGGTTACAGATTGTGCTGGAATACAATTCTGCTGCTGCTGATGGCCCACAGCGCCTCATGGATGCCCAGTTTTGAGCTGCTAGATCTGTCCCATTTAGCACGGTGGTAGTGCCACACAATACATTGGATGGTGTCCTCAGTGCGAAGACGGGATTTCATCTCCACGAGGACTGTGCGGTGGTCACTCCTACCAATACTGTCATGGACAGATGCATTTGCGACAGGTAGATTGGTGAGGACGAGGTCAAGTAAGTTTTTCCCTCGTGTTGGTTCGCTCACCACCTGCCGCAGGCCCAGTCTAGCAGCTATGTCCTTCAGGACTCGGCCAGCTCGGTCAGTAGTGGTGCTACCGAGCCACTCTTGGTGATGGACATTGAAGTCCCCCACCCAGAGTACATTTTGTGCCCTTGCTACCCTCAGTGCTTCCTCCAAGTGGTGTTCAACATGGAGGAGGACTGATTCATCAGCTGAGGGAGGACGGTAGGTGGTAATCAGCAGGAGGTTTCCTTGCCCATGTTTGACCTGATGCCATGAGATTTCATGGGGTCCAGAGTCAATGTTGAGGACTCCCAGGGCCACTCCCTCCTGACTGTATATCACTGTACCGCCACCTCTGGTGGGTCTGTCCTGCCGGTGGGACAGGACATACCCAGGGATGGTGATGGAAGAGTCTGGGACGTTGGCTGAAAGATATGATTCTGTGAGTATGGCTATGTCAGGCTGTTGCTTGACTAGTCTGTGGGACAGCTCTCCCAATTTTGGCACAAGTCCCCCAGATGTTAGTAAGGAGGACCTTGCAGGGTCGACTGGGCTTGGTGTTTTGCCGTTGTCGTGTCCGGTGCCTAGTGGTCCGATGCCGGGTGGTCCGTCCGGTTTTATTCTTATTATGACTTTTCGTAGCGAGATTTTACAACTGAGTGGCTTGCTAGGCCATTTCAGAAGGCAATTAAGAATCAACCACATTGCTGTGGGTCTGGAGTCACATATAGGCCAGACCGGGTAAGGGCGGCAGGCTTCCTTCCCTAAAGGACATTAGTGAACCAGATGGGTTTTTACGACAATCCGGTAGTTTCATGGCCATCATTACTGATACTAGTATTTTTATTCCAGATTTTTATTTAATTAATTGAATTTAAATTCGCCAGCTGCCGTGGCGGGATTTGAACTCATGACTCTGGATTTTAGTCCAGGCCTCTGGATTACTATCCCAGTAACATAACCACTATGCTACCGTACCCATGATTTTAAATGATTTTAGATTAGGAGGACTGGACGCCCTTATTAAAATGCTTATTTTTGCTGATAAACCCATTTTCAGCTCAATTAATAAAACTGCACCAGGTTACCACTCTTAAATACATCATGGAATACTTCATTATGGAAAAAAACAATTACATTCTATTACACTGCCTATTGCGCTGGTTCAGGGAAGATTTTACATTTGTGATTATGCAAATGAATTTTATCAGAAACTTGAACTGTAACCTAACCAACGCAATTTCAGGTGCATTTTGGGTGCAATTTACCGATTACGCCCAAAGCGGAAGCTTTACCCCTGTAGATTTAAAAGAGGGTGTTTTAATGAACCACTAACAATGGACACAGATTTCCGATAAATGCTCAGGAAAGTCCCAGACATGGAGAAATTGAGTACAAAGGTTTACTCTCGGACAGAACAGTTAGAGGAATGTGTTTAGCATGTGTGGTCTCACTTTATAAGGTAAATTCAATAACAGTTGAAAACAGTGGGCAAGTGCCATGTGATCCAATGTCATGTGACCAGACGTTGTGATCAAACGTCATGTGATTAAATGTTACGTGATCAAACCTTCAGGGATACATCTAATCAGAGATGGCAACCCTAAGTTAAAATCGGGACTTATTTTCTACAGTGATTTTGTGATTCAAATCCATCTGGTTCACAGCTGAATTTTAAGCTTCACATGATATTTATTTTGTTGCATGCTTGCAAATAATTAGATATAAGACTAAGTTAACAGTCCTGCTTGATGACATTGAAGCACAGCTATAACATATTGCATCACTTTCTGCGGGGAGCGGGCAGGAAACTGGACATGAATTTAGATTTGAGGTTAGGATCAGATCAGCCATGATCTTATTAAATGGCGGAGCAGGCTCGAAGGGCCGATTGGCCTACTCCTGCTCCTATTTCCTATTTCTTATATCCTCACTGGAAACATGTGTTTATGTTCTAGATGAATCAAACAAACCAAGGATGTTTTCTTTCTTGTCACTGATAGGCAGGATCAGAGTACTAGAAATGCAGCAGCTAAAGCAATAGCAGTAGCATTAAATAGTAAATTTGCAATAGTAGTAAACCGACAGATGTATGATTTTCCCTTATCCCAGAGCTGCTGAACCATTCACCATTTTTTGTCCTTTTAATGATCTGTCTTCAGTAGGGAAGACGATGCTGTCAATGTAGCAGTAATGGAGGAGGTAGTGGTGATATTGGACAGGATAAAAATATCATAGGACAAAAATAGATAAAGAGGAGGTACTAGAAAGGTTGGCAATGTTCATTGTAGAAAAGTCATCCGGTCCGGATGGGATGCATCCTAGGGTGCTGAGGTTCTGGCCACAATCTTCCAATCCTCCTTAGATATGGGAGTGGTGCCAAAGGATTGGGGGGTTGCAAATGCTACACCCATGTTCAAAAAAAGGGAGAGTGATAAACCCAATAACTACAGGCCAGTCAGCCTAACGTCAATGGTGGGGAAACTTTTAGAGAGATTAATCTAGGACAAAATTAATTGGAACTTGGAAAAATATGAGTTAATAAATGAAAGCAGTACAGATTTGTTAAAGGCAGATCGTGTTTCGCAACTTGATTGAGTTCTTTGATGAAGTAACGGAGAGGGTTGATGAGGGTAGTGTGGTAGATGTTGTGTATATAGACTTTCAAAAGGCGTTTGATAAAGTACCACATAATAGACTTGTTAGCAAAATTGGAGCCCATGGGATTAAGGGGCAGTTGTTGCGTGGATACAAAATTGGCAATGGGACAGAACGCAGAGAGCAGTGGTGAACGGTTGTTTATCAGACTAGAGGGAAGTATACAGTGGTGTTCCCCAGGAGTCGGTGTTGGGACCACTGTTCTTTTTGATATATATTAATGACCTGGACTTAGGTATACAGGGCATAATTTCAAAGTTTGCAGATGACACAAAACTCTGAAATGTAGTAAACAGTGAGGAGGATAGTAACAGACTTCAGGAGGACATAGACAGACTGGTGAAATGGGCAGACACATGGCAGATGAAACTTAACGCAGAGAAGTGTGAAGTGATTCATTTTGGTAGAAAGAATGTGGAGAGACAATCTAAACTAAATGGTACAATATTAAAGGGGGTGCAGGAACAGAGAGACCTGGTGTATACGTATACAAATCTTTGAAGGTGGCAGAAAAAGTTGAGAAGGCTATTAAAAAGGCATACAGGATCCTTGGCTTTATAAATAGAGGCATAGAGTACAAAAGGAAGGAAGTTATGCTAAACCCTTATAAAGCACTGGTTAGGCCCCAGCAGGAGTATTGCGTTCAATTCTGGGCACCACACTTTAGGAAGGATGTCAAGGCCTTAGAGAGGGTGCAGAGAGCATTTACTGGAGAGACTAGAGTAGCTGGGTTGTTCTCCTTAGAGCAGAGATGGGAGATTTGATAGAGTAAACAAGGAGAAACTGTTTCCAATGGCAGAAGGATCGGTAACCAGAGGACACAGATTTAAGGTAATTGGCAAAAGAACTAGAGTCGAGACGAGGAGAATTTTTTTTACGCGGCGAGTTGTTGTGGTCTGGAATGCATTGCTTTGTGGAAACAGATTCAATAATAACTTTCAAAAGGGAATTGGATAAATACTTGAACTGGAAAAATTTGCAGGGCTATGGTGAAAGAGCAGGGGAGTGGGACTAATTGGATGGCTCCTTTAAATAGCCGGCACAGACACGATAGGCTAAATGGCCTCATTCTATGATTCTATGAATTGATAAATGCTCTGTCCTTTATCTCTGGAATTAAGTTCCGTGGAAATGAAGAAAATTTATTTTTGTTTACATTTTAAAAATGGTGCCAGAGAAAGTGTAATTGATCACCCTTGTTGCATTTAGTGCACCATCAACTGCTGTCCAATCCATATATATTGACTGAAGCAATCATCTCTCAATCTGTCTGAGGGCCAGTGTCTCAGGAGGCTGTGTTTCAGTAGGGAGGTTGGAGGCAATTCTGACATCAGTGGAAATGAAAATTGGGAGAGATATATAACGGGCGGCTGAATGGATATCACTCATTTTACACTATCACCCAAAGTCTAATATACCCCGGTTGTTACAGAGTTGTATTGCATGCTTCAAGCAAGCTTCCAAACATGCTCCACCACAGGCATGGCAATGTCAGTGAAGGTCATCACTGTCCTTAATTTCTATGCATCAGAAGTCATTACTCATGTGCCCACAGAAGACAGCACCCACATCAGTCAGTCTACTGCATGCAGTGCATCCGACTGATGCAATGATTGCTAGAGCCAGCCAACTGATGTCCTCCCTCATGTATAATTTGCAGCAGCATGAAGGTGGTGTGAATTTCTATTGCATGGCAGGATTCTCTTAAGTGCAGGGGGTCACAGATGGAATATCATTGTTCCTACATGAGCTTGCTGTAAGGAATATATCTCCCTCAGTGTGCAGCTTGTGTATGATTGTCAACACCATCATGCATGTCAGTGATGGCTACAACGGCAGCAACAATAATGTTTTTATTCTCAGGCAATCAAGTGTGCCTACATTATTTGAAACACTAAAATTGTAAGGTTACCTGCTAGGAGACCAAGGATATATTCTGCAGCCATGGCTAATGACACCTGTGAGTCACCTGTGGAATCTGGCCAAACATTGGTATAAACAGCTATGTGGAACCACCAGGATCATAATAGGCCGTATGTTGGAATCCTACAGCATCAATTCAGGTACATTGACTGGTTAGGGAATGTGCAATATAGTGCTCTGAAAATCTCATGCATCATTATGGTGTACTGAGTGCTGCATACTTTTGCCCCGCAGAGAGGAATCCACAAGGAGATGTTGCAAGAGGATCCAAACTCACCACACCAAGAAGACCCAATGAGCAAGAAGACACAGTAGAAATGGCTGAAGAGGAAACTGCACAATACTTTACACAAACTCTCATAAATGAAACTCTTAACGAAGTCCCCCGTGGCCTGTGTGCATAAACAGGCATAGAATGGCCAACTACGCCCTACCCAATATTGGCCAATGCTGTATCTCAACTCCCATTAATTCCTTTCCTTCTCTTTGATGAACCATTACCCAAGACAACAGCAAGAATACTCTCTGGACATATAACTATTTAAGTATTACCAAATATTTATTTCTTGTAAGTGTTCAATATGTGTGGTGATACCATGGTTTGCTTTAGTTACACTACAGGGCCAATACAGGGCTGTTAAAAAAGCATATAGGATCCTTGGCTTTATAAATAGATGCATAGAGTACAAATGCAAGGAAGTTATGATAAACCTTTATAAATCACTGGTTAGGTCTCAGCTGGAGTATTGTGTTCAATTCTGGGCACCACATTTTAGGAAGGATGTCAAGGCCTCAGACAGGGTGCAGAGAAGATTTACTAGAATGGTACCAGGGATGAAGGATTTCAGTTATATGGAGAGACGAGAGAAGCTGGGATTGTTCTCCTTAGAGTAGGGAAGGCTAAGGGGAGATTTAAAAGAAGTGTTCAAAATTCTGACGGGTTTTGATGAGAGTAGATAGGGATACGGTAGCATAGTGGTTATGTTACTGGGCTAGTAATCCAGAGGCCTGGACTAAAATCCAGAGTCATGAATTCAAATCCTGCCACGGCAGCTGGCGAATTTAAATTCAATTAATTAATTAAATTCAATTAATTAAATAAAAAATCTGGAATTAAAATACTAGTATCAGTAATGATGGCCATGAAACTACCGGATTGTTGTAAAAACCCATCTGGTTCACTAATGTCCTTTAGGGAAGGAAGCCTGCCGCCCTTACCCGGTCTGGCCTATATGTGACTCCAGACCCACAGCAATGTGGTTGATTCTTAATTGCCCTCTGAAATGGCCTAGCAAGCCACTCAGTTGTAAAATCTCGCTACGAAAAGTCATAATAAGAATAAAACCGGACGGACCACCCGGCATCGGACCACTAGGCACCGGACACGACAACGGCAAAACACCAAGCCCAGTCGACCCTGCAAGGTCCTCCTTACTAACATCTGGGGACTTGTGCCAAAATTGGGAGAGCTGTCCCACAGACTAGTCAAGCAACAGCCTGACATAGCCATACTCACAGAATCATATCTTTCAGCCAACGTCCCAGACTCTTCCATCACCATGCCTGGGTATGTCCTGTCCCACCGGCAGGACAGACCCACCAGAGGTGGCGGTACAGTGATATACAGTCAGGAGGGAGTGGCCCTGGGAGTCCTCAACATTGACTCTGGACCCCATGAAATCTCATGGCATCAGGTCAAACATGGGCAAGGAAACCTCCTGCTGATTACCACCTACCGTCCTCCCTCAGCTGATGAATCAGTCCTCCTCCATGTTGAACACCACTTGGAGGAAGCACTGAGGGCAGCAAGGGCACAAAATGTACTCTGGGTGGGGGACTTCAATGTCCATCACCAAGAGTGGCTCGGTAGCACCACTACTGACCGAGCTGGCCGAGTCCTGGAGGACATAGCTGCTAGACTGGGCCTGCGGCAGGTGGTGAGCGAACCAACACGAGGGAAAAACTTACTTGACCTCGTCCTCACCAATCTACCTGTCGCAAATGCATCTGTCCATGACAGTATTGGTAGGAGTGACCACCGCACAGTCCTCGTGGAGATGAAATCCCGTCTTCGCACTGAGGACACCATCCAACGTGTTCTGTGGCACTACCACCGTGCTAAATGGGATAGATTCAGAACAGATCTAGCAGCTCAAAACTGGGCATCCATGAGGCGCTGTGGGCCATCAGCAGCAGCAGAATTGTATTCCAGCACAATCTGTAACCTCATGGCCTGGCATATTCCTCACTCTACCATTACCAACAAGCCAGGGGATCAACCCTGGTTCAATGAGGAGTGTAGAAGAGCATGCCAGGAGCAGCACCAGGCGTACCTAAAAATGAGGTGCCAACCTGGTGAAGCTACAACTCAGGACTACATGCATGCTAAACAGCGGAAGCAACATGCTATAGACAGAGCTAAGCGATTCCACAACCAACGGATCAGATCAAAGCTCTGCAGTCCTGCCACATCCAGTCGTGAATGGTGGTGGACAATTAAACAACTAACGGGAGGAGGAGGCTCTGCAAACATCCCCATTCTCAATGATGGCGGAGTCCAGCACGTGAGTGCAAAAGACAAGGCTGAAGCGTTTGCAACCATCTTCAGCCAGAAGTGCCGAGTGGATAATCCATCTCAGCCTCCTCCCGATATCCCCACCATCACGGAAGCCAGTCTTCGGCCAATTCGATTCACTCCACGTGATATCAAGAAACGGCTGAGTGCACTGGATACAGCAAAGGCTATGGGCCCTGACAACATCCCAGCTGTAGTGCTGAAGACTTGTGCTCCAGAACTAGCTGCGCCTCTAGCCAAGCTGTTCCAGTACAGCTACAACACTGGCATCCACCCGACAATGTGGAAAATTGCCCAGGTATGTCCTGTCCACAAAAAGCAGGACAAATCCAATCCGGCCAATTACCGCCCCATCAGTCTACTCTCAATCATCAGCAAAGTGATGGAAGGTGTCGTCGACAGTGCTATCAAGCGGCACTTACTCACCAATAACCTGCTCACCGATGCTCAGTTTGGGTTCCGCCAGGACCACTCGGCTCCAGACCTCATTACAGCCTTGGTCCAAACATGGACAAAAGAGCTGAATTCCAGAGGTGAGGTGAGAGTGACTGCCCTTGACATCAAGGCAGCATTTGACCGAGTGTGGCACCAAGGAGCCCTAGTAAAATTGAAGTCAATGGGAATCAGGGGGAAAACTCTCCAGTGGCTGGAGTCATACCTAGCACAAAGGAAGATGGTAGTGGTTGTTGGAGGCCAATCATCTCAGCCCCAGGACATTGCTCCAGGAGTTCCTCAGGGCAGTGTCCTAGGCCCAACCATCTTCAGCTGCTTCATCAATGACCTTCCCTCCATCATAAGGTCAGAAATGGGGATGTTCGCTGATGACTGCACAGTGTTCAGTTCCATTCGCAACCTCTCAGATAATGAAGCAGTCCGAGCCTGCATGCAGCAAGACCTGGACAACATCCAGGCTTGGGCTCATAAGTGGCAAGTAACATTCGCGCCAGATAAGTGCCAGGCAATGACCATCTCCAACAAGAGAGAGTCTAACCACCTCCCCTTGACATTCAACGGCATTACCATCGCCGAATCCCCCACCATCAACATCCTGGGGGTCACCATTGACCAGAAACTTAACTGGACCAGCCATATAAATACTGTGGCTACGAGAGCAGGTCAGAGGCTGGGTATTCTGCGGCGAGTGACTCACCTCCTGACTCCCCAAAGCCTTTCCACCATCTACAAGGCACAAGTCAGGAGTGTGATGGAATACTCTTCACTTGCCTGGATGAGTGCAGCTCCAACAACACTCAAGAAGCTCGACACCATCCAAGATAAAGCAGCCCGCTTGATTGGCACCCCATCCACCACCCTAAACATTCACTCCCTTCACCACCGGCGCACTGTGGCTGCAGTGTGCACCATCCACAGGATGCACTGCAGCAACTCGCCAAGGCTTCTTCGACAGCACCTCCCAAACCCGCGACCTCTACCACCTAGAAGGACAAGGGCAGCAGGCGCATGGGAACAACACCACCTGCACGTTCCCCTCCAAGTCACACACCATCCCGACTTGGAAATATATCGCCGTTCCTTCATTGTCGCTGGGTCAAAATCCTGGAACTCCCTTCCTAACAGCACTGTGGGAGAACCGTCACCACACGGACTGCAGCGGTTCAAGAAGGCGGCTCACCACCACCTTCTCAAGGGCAATTAGGGATGGGCAATAAATGCCGGCCTTGCCAGCGACACCCACATCCCGTGAACGAATAAAAAAAAAACCATTTCCACCGGCATGAAGATCGGTAACCAGAGGACGCAGATTTAAGATAATTGGCAAAAGAACCAGAGGGGAGATGAGGAGGAATTTTTTTAAACAGTAAGTTGTTAATATCTGGAATGCACTGCCTGAAAGGGTGGTGGAAGCAGATTCAATAGTAGCTTTCAAAAGGGAATTGGAAAAATACTTGAAAAGGAAAAATTTGCAGGACTATGGTGAAAGAACAAGGAGTGGGACTAATTGGATAGTTCTTTCTGCACAGGCACGATGGGCCGAGTGGCCTCTTACTGTACTATATGATTCTGATTCTATAAAATTGAGTCGGTTTGAATATATTTATGTAAACTGTGATTTTTTTTTTTGCTTTGATTTTTACCACTTTGTGCATTGGGTAAACATATTTACACCCCGAAAGCAGTCCAGAATATTATCAGTGCTTTGGGTTAAGATGTCTTTGAATTGGAATGAATTGGATTCTCCTCAGCTTTACATAATGAAAAATTTCAAAAACATTTGGGGATGTCGAGTTTTCAAAACAACAAAAAGTAACCATCCAAACATGGAAAATTCTCAAATAATTTGTTCTACTTCATGATTAATCAACTTCACTTCATCAAGTTTTTTTTCATCTTTGTGATAAGTAGTAAATATTTCAACGGACGCCTTTTGCTCATGCCTTAGGATTTGCACCGGCTCTGTCTCCATAGTTCAGGGTTTCACTTGACATCACACACAAGGTGAAAAGTCACAGTGTAAACTGACACTGCCCTCATTCCACAAAGCAGCGATATAATAACCAACATTATTATAACATCCATTTATTTTACTGTTCCCCATGGGGAAGATTGACTGCTATTAGGCTGACTGAATGAATGGGTCTGCATGCTTTAAAATGGCCAGAGTACTTATTTAAAGATGACAGAAATGGGCCTGAAGTGCAGTGCAATGAAACATGAATCCAGAAGCGCTCTTTGTAGTCTCCTAATTATTGGCTGTTGTGGCTACATGCATCATGCCCTGTCACATCAATAGTAGAGCAATTGTTACATTAAAGGGCTGCTGAAATTGGTTGAGATATGACAGCACTCTGAGGGATTTCTGTATCTTGTGTTTATATCTAAACCTGTTCTACTTGACTGAAAGAAGTCAAGCTATATTGATGTTCTGAAAACAGGAATATGGCACTCTTAGCATGGAGTAAAGAAGCAGCATTCCCAGATGTACAGTGGCGTACAGGATTTAATGGGAATCCCAATTCAAAAAGCATAGCCAGAGAATTGGCAATACCTACAATTATATAAGGTTTGTACTACTGTGGGTCCTGTCTCTTTTTAGAATGAATATTTAAATTTAAAAATGGCCAACTGGACTATTCTGGTAGCCATTTTACAATGAGTAAGCAAAAAAAGAACTATAATATAGTAACAACCGAAGTTTTGTTTTGGTAACACTTTGATCAAATCAATCATATCTGCTTACAAAGTCTCAGAACAAAGCTTTTTAGTTAATCGTTATTATTGACAACTTCTTGAAATGGTAATCTGCAATATGATTGTCAGACTAAGTAAGTAGCTGATCTGTGGAGGTGTGCATATGATGCACCTGCAGACCGATTATATAACATACGGGTGGTGTTCTGTAACTGATTATGGTGCTGAGACATGGTGGGGTATGGATCATGGGTGTTGGCCATTCTCCAGTTCCTCACCCATCTGACCATTCTTCATTTCCACAAGCTTGAAAGACATGGTATAGGTGGAGTGCTTCTGAAATGAATTGAAAACTGGCTGAAGCAGAGGTCCTTGTATGTGGAGCTCAATTGGTATGGAGGAAGATAACTAGTGGGGTGCCTCAGGATATATTACTATGGCCACTTCTGTTTGCAATATATACTAATGACTTGGAAGTTGAGACAAAAACAGAACCCTCCAATTTTCAGATAATACAAAACAGGGGGGAGATTGCAAACAACAGGGAAAAGGCTGATAAAATACAGAAGGGCCTGGATAAATTGGGGAACTGGGCTGATGAGTTGCAGATGTCATTTAATGTAGCCAAATGCAAACTCATGAGATTGAGAAAGGACAATTTAACAGTGGCAAGTATAAGCTAAATGGTATTATTCTACAGGAAGTGACACCACAGAGAGATTTAGGGGTACTGGTGGATAGATCACCAAAACCATCCGCATAGTGTGTGGCCGCAGTGTAAAGAACAAACAGGCTGTATAATCACAGGAATAGACCACAAATCTCAGGGAGTAATTCTGAGTTTGTACAGAGCACCAGTCCAGTTCCCCCCTCCCTGCACCCCCCCCACCCCCTCCCTCACCGGAGAACCGTGTATAGTTCTGGTCACTTTATTATGAGAACAACATCCTTGTATTGAAGACAATGCAGTGAAGGGCAACTGGCATTAAGTATCTGAGAAATGAGGAAAGGCTGCAGAAGCTGAGAATATTTACACTGGAGAAGAGTAGACTGAGGAGTGACCTTATTGAAGTATTGAAGATCCTGAAAGATATGAACAAGATAAACATCAAGGCCCTGATATTAACTGCACCCACCTGGCACACTTGTTTCGGCCGGGAGCAAAGGCTGCCTATTTCAATGGCTCCTCATAGTAGAATCTGTGTCTAATTTAAATATATTAATCTAGAAATTCCACAATCTTTTTGGGCCAAAAATAGTGGATTTCCAGTAGTGGGAAAGTGGGATTTGGGGCAGGACTCAGATACTCCACAGTTCCATCTCTTCTAAAACACACCATAAATTCCAGCAGAAGTAGGGGCGGGCGGAAATTTGAAAATTGAGTCGGATGGGCATCAGGTGACCAGTGGGCGGTTGGATTTAAAAAAAAATGTTAAATGCCTATCATCCCATTTTTCATTGTGAATGAAGCAGTGGGCATAGAAAAGTTGCCCCCAGAGTCCCTGCAGTGCCTCCTTACTGAACTGTTACCTGACATATCCTTAAGGGTCATCATGGTCTATAGACTCTGTTGGGAGGATACCTTCAAGCCTTATCCTGTGTTCCTCTCTTATTTTCTCTTCACCGTACTTCTGTTCTGGCTCCATAATAAGAACATCTATCAGAATGGCCACAGTGAACCCCTTGGTGATGGCTTTATGACTATAAAGGTGGAAGAAAAGATTTCCTTGCCAGAAACTGCAGAAAGGTAGCGTGTAGAATCCTGGCCTAGCAGCACAGCACAATTGCCTGAAACTTCTGTGGGCATTCTCCAGACAGAAATCAGCTGAATCCCCAGAGAATCGGTGACAATTCCTAAGGTTTCTATTGAGCTCCTGCTGAAGCTACAGTGGGAGATCAAGAAAACCCCTCGAAATTCAAGGCCATTTTTTTCTTCAAATTAGTCGGTCAAAGTTAAGATATTATGCTAACTTGGTGTGCGGCAGAGCCTGTGAAGACAATCAGTTCCTAGTTTGGCAAGTTAAGCAGTGAGCTCACTTCTCTTTTGTGCAGATTTAAGGTCATTCAGAGGCAATGCTGGCTTAAATGACAGAATTTCTGGTGAATCAGGTTATGTTCTCATTACCCTGTCATTTGTGTACATTCGCCACTTTGAGGAAGAGCACATCTTTCATCTGCCCCTACTTCTGCTGGAATTTATGTTATGTTTTAGAAGAGATGGAACTGTGGTGTATCTGAGTCCTGCCCCAAATCCCACTTTCCCACTACTGGAAATCCACTATTTTTGGCCCAAAAAGATTGTGGAATTTCTAGATTAATATATTTAACAAAGACACAGATTTTACTATGAGGACATAGTCTCAATTTAGAAAAGTGAGGGTGAACAGATTTAACTAATTTATGAAGAGTTTGTGAATTGTGAAACGGACTGCCAAGGCAGGCAGTGGAAGGCAGTGCCAGTAAGTTCAAGAGAGAATTGGATAAATACTTGGAGAAAAATTTCATAGAGGGGTTTGAGGGAACTGTGGGATATGATCTTGACCCCTGATGATGGGGGCAATTTAAAACAAAAAAATTGCTTTGGCCCCTTGGTAGGGGGGGGGATGGTTTCTTTTGGGGGGAGGCCCAGGCACAACCCCTAGGCAGGCATATTGGTGGTTAAGTAATTGTTAGGCCACTGAGAGGCTGGGAAAGCAGTTACTCTCGACATAGGGAATCCCTGCCCCCCCCCCCGCCTACCTCCTCTAATGCTGTTGCCTTTAAAAGGCAGGCAGATGCTCTGCCACTTACAGGGCCCATAAGAACTCCAATGTTACACAAGGTTTTTCGGCCCCAAGACTTTCATTGAAAGAAATGGAGGAGATCTGGATGTAGTGATTCAGTCACTACACTTCAAAAGGACAGGAAGACTGAAGGTTGGGAGCATTGAAGGTATGTGATCTGATGAAATTAAATTTAGGTATGATAGCTTGGTGGTATGGTATTGGATAGGCAATCTCAAAGATCATGAGTTCTAAATCCAACAATGGCAAGTTGTAAAATTGGTAATTTGTGGGCTGGAACCAGAATACGACCATGAAAGCTGTTGGATTGTTGTAAAAACTCAACTGCTTCAGTGATGTCCATTTTGATCTACATGTGACTCCAGTCTCATACTGTGGGACTAGCAAAGGCCCTAGAAATTATATTTCACGGTTCTATTGAGAGTGGATGTATGCCTGCGACTGCAGACTGGCCAATGTAATATCCAATTTCAAAAAGGAAGATAGAGCTATCCCTGTTCTATCACTCAATGAACACTGACACTCCTGACACCTAAGATTAAATGTAAGAAATTTATGACAGACAGCAGGAGAAACCTTTTTACACAGTGAGTTGTGAGGCTGTGGAATGGCACTACTGGAGTTAGTGATTGAAACAGAGATCATGTCAACATTTAAGAATGTGTTGGAAAGGTGGTTGAAGGAAAGAGGGATAAAGAGATAAGGGAACAGGGCAAACACATGGGATTAGGGCTCCTGCTCGAATGGAGGATAAATACCAACATGGTATTGGACAGAACGCTCTGTTTCTGTGTTATAATTTCTATGTAATTCTAGGTGATTGACTCTTAATGCCCTCAGGAAAACTAGGGATAGGCAATAAATACTGACTTGCCAGTGGCACCCATATCTCAAGAACAAATTTTAAAAATGATGAATGTGGAGTGAAATCATCAGCAAAAGCATGGATAGTGATTTATGAAGAGTGGAAGAGTGTATTGATATGTAAATGGAACTAAGTAGGAGAGAGAACAGAACCCTGTGGAATCCTTGACCGGGAATTTTTTCTGGGCTGCTCATGCTCCTGCTACGCTGTCGTAATTTCGTCGGAAGTGCAGTGGAAACCCCTTTTACACACAAATATACAGCAGGAGTTGCTTAGAAGAAATTCCCAGCCCAGGAGTTAATGGAAAAAGAGTCAGAGGACAAGCCATATGTGGCAGATCCAAAATTTGTCCTGTTTTATATAGGAATCTTTATATTGTATACATATTTTTTTTAATTGTTAAACCTGATTCTTAGAACAAAGAAATTCACAGTACAGAAGGAGGCCATTTGACTCGTCAGGCCCAATTTTAATGGGGGAGGTGGGTACGGTGCGCACGAGCCTGGGGATTCCGAGGACAAGGAGGCCCGGACGATCTTAACGGCCGGGCCTCATTTGAATAAATGTTCCCGGAGTCCGGCCTGAACCTGGCCAGATCCACTACCTGGCCGGTGGACGGGAGTGGGGATTCGGTGGCAGGAGACCACAGCCAGGGACCCATTGGAACCCATTGGTTGTTCTGGCGGACTCCTGCCATATCTCTGTTGGGAATCTGCTGGTACTGCCATAAATTGCACCATGATCCAGGTATGCTGAGTTCCAAACTTATGTGAAAGTTTCCATGGGGCATTGTAAGGGGCAGAGCCTCTACCTGTCCCTTACAATGCCAGTGATGTGGAAGGGGTGGAGCCAGAGCCAGGGATACCTAAAGTCTGGGACTTCCCTTGCCCAAGCCTGGGATACACTGACATTAGGATTGTCAGCTCATCTACCATAAGGAAGAGGCGTACCAGCCTCACAGATGACTGTAATAGGGCTGTACTGAGGTTCTATGCCTCTTTGTTTAGAATGGCCCTTTGGTAAGGGGGAGGGACCAGCCAGCAACACTGCATTTTGCAGCCTCCTCCGGCAGGCGGGCACCCAAGATGCACCCATACTGGTGCAGGCACCTGCTGGCCTCGTGTTAATTCAGTATCCTCCCTCTGACCCCATATACTCAAGCTGGGTCAGTACTGGAGATCACTAGCAAACATGATCTTAGTATAAATGCTGAGATAGCCGCCCATGGAATTTTGCCCCCAATCTCTCTATCTGTGGAACTTATAGTCATCTCATGTCTGAAGATTTCCCTCTGCTGATCTGTTGACCTGTTTGCTAACTTTATTGCCCAGTTATTACTGCTTCTAACTCTCCAATTTTCTTTTGAATGCTATGTGCATCCACATACTTCAATTTTTAGAGCATTGGCCATTATTCTTTTTCCTGGCTTTCCTCATTTAAAAAAAATATATTCCTTGCCACTTCTCAACAGGATTTTTATCTCTCCCATTTAAGTTCTGCCCTAAATTCAGTCAGAAGTGGGGAGGGGATGGGAGGGGCTAAGATGCCCTTGCCCTAGCTAAGGAACAGCCAAGTAAATGTCAGGAAGACATAATTAGCCCTAAATCTCATTACTTACATCCTTGGAACAACTGATCTAACTTTGTACTAAGGAACAGGGGCAGAAATACAGCTAAGAGGACTCCCACAGCGGGGATGAGGAATCATGGCTACTGTCTAAAAACAGAAGGCTGCCAGCACCAATCCCTGTCCCTGAAAGAAAAAAGAGAGGGATTGGGCACAGTGCCTAAGGCCACTTCTAGGTGACCCTCCAATTGGGTGCCCTTCTGATGATGGGGGAGGGAAATGAGTTGGGAAGGCCAGGATTCTCTACACCCCTACCTTATTTCCATGGCAACCTATCCTCCCCTCCACCATGAGTGGAAGCTCCAGATATCCCAGGCAACTTAATGGGGCAGAGACCTGGCATCATCAGATCCCGTGAACCTTAATAGGGTCATTGGTGGAGATCTGGACGGGCACTTACGCCAGGATGTGCCCCCTCCTATGGATTTTTGACTCCTTTATGTTTATAAGCATGTAGCTTAGATGTGACATATTTCTTCAGGCATAGAAACATAGGAACAGGAGTAGGCCATTCAGCCCCTTGAGCATGCTCCGCCATTCAATTAGATCATGGCAAACTCTATTTGCCTGACATAGCTCTATATCTCTTCATACCCTTACCCAACAAAAATCTATCAATCTCAATTTTGAATGCTCCAATTGATCAAGCATCCACAGCCATTTGGGGGAGAGAATTCCAGATTTCTACCCTTTGTGTCAAAAAGTGCTTCCTGATTTCCCTCCTAAATGGCCTGGCTCTAATTTTACAATTATGTCCCCTTGTTTTTGAGTACCCCACCAGAGCAAATAATTTATCTGCATCTACCATATTGAAACCTTTTAACATTTTAAACAGCGCTGTAAATGTGTTTGCCCAGCAATAACTGACTGCTTTCTTTCACCAAAGGTTTTAGTAAATGTATGTTTATCCTGGAGCTGTCAGCCTGTAAAATTACATCTGAAATTTCTGCCTCTACCGAAAAAGATGCAGATTACTGATTTTTCACTTTATTATCCTTTTTGTTATGTTATTGTTTTAGGATTCTCCTTGCTGTCTTAAAACACTCAAAAGGATTCTCAAAATGTTTTAACAGGTTGTCAAAACAAAGCTGAATCTGATCCTGACAGATTGCATTCCGAAGCAGGAAATTGGGAATGTTTTGGAAACTTTGCTAATGACATTGTTATTATTTTTTTTAAATTTTGTTTCTTTCCAGTTCACTAGGTTGATGGATCCATACCACTTGCAGCTGGCAAGGGATCCCTTTGAGAATTAAAGTCGTATTCCTGTAACTCATCGGCATGTCACGAGGTTATTGCTTCCCAGAAAATTGAACTAAGTCCAATGGAAAGAGTATTACATATTGTGGAATGGTAGGTGTTCACACCTGTGATTCACCGTGCAGTGATTTCCACGTTTTTGCTGGGCCAAAGAAGGGAGGCACGAGATGGAGACCAAGTATTTTAATAGAAGGAGAAGGGAAAAAATCAGTTCTGTGAATCAATCTCGCATCTCTTTTTCTCTTTCTGGCATGTCAGGATTCAGAAGGGAACTGCTGCTGTTTCACAAAGCTTGTGCATTCAGAACGTTCCCTTTAATGGGATTTGCTATCTGTGCTCCCCTGGCACTTGACTTAATGGAGGAGAACGAACGGCTGCCAGAAATGTCCGATGCCACCAAAAGTGTACCGTTGAGACCTGCCACCATGCAATTACAGGCCCAGGGTATCTACCTGGCAACGAATGAGGAGTGCTGCCTCCAAAAGCTGAGATTTAGCAGGGAGGCGGTTTCAGAGCTATTTCATCTGCTTCAGGAAGACCAGCAGACAGGCTTAAACATAAGGGCCATCCAGCACCACACTTCTCAATTTTGATGTCTTTGACTCCTTCCAGGCTAGTGCAAGGGATTTGAGCTCTTCAGCCAATTTGCTGCCCTTTGATGCCTCAAACAGATAACTGACCCTTTATTTAGGAGGGCTAAACCTACCGGGGTTATGGGGAAAGAGCGGGGGAGTGGGACTAATTGGATAGCCCTTTCGAAGAGCCGGCACAGGCACGATGGGCTGAATGGCATTCTTCTGTGCTGTGAGACTATGATTCTATGATCATCTTCTTTTTCACTAACCAACAACAGCAGCTTGACAGGGGTGCTCAATTCCACCAGACTGCCTGCTTTCCTAAATTACACAGGGTGATTGATGGCACCCATGTGGCCAACAGGCCCCATAAGATCATTACTGAGCAAGCAATTGGCATCTTGGAGCTGTGTTTTAGATACTTGAATAGATCAGGGACACCTGACATTGCAGCCCTGCCAGGATCTCCAAGATCTTCTTCCTTTGCTGTACATAGATTCACCAGAATGAAAACACAAAGGGTTAAATTATGAGGACAGGCCCATAAACTTGGTTTCTATTCCAGAGTTTACAAGGTTTGGGGGTGATCAAATTGAGGTCTTTAAAATGACAAAGGGATTCAATAGGGTAGATACAGAGGCCCCGATATTTCTGTGGGGGTGGGGGGGGGTTAGGTGGGGGATGCGGGGATGTAGCAAATCTAATAGCAGGGCGTCATTTGAATTTTTTTTCTCCATTCCAGATTGAGAGGCTGGCTGTCGGGCGGGAAGGCCGCAGCTAGGGAGCGGAGAGGAGGGAGGGAGAGATTGCGGGGTTGGAGGAGGTCATGGGGGGAGGGCTTCAGATTGCGGGTTGGCCTGGAGATCTGGGGTGGGGGGGGGGGGGGACATTGGATCGTATGGGGGGTCGGCGTTCGCGGGGAGGGAGACCGATCGTGGCAGGTTAGCTTGGGAGGCCGGGGGGAAGCACTCCTGCTCCTTCTGGCCCACAAGCAGTGCTGGAAAAGCACTTACCTGCTGGAACCGGCTGCTCTCGCCTCCTGTGAGCTGCTGAGCCCTGGGAAATGTGGCCCGCAGCCGTTAAATGTAAAAATCTGCTAAAATCTGAGGCACAGGGCCTCATTAACATATTTAAATTACTGACCCGCCTCTTGAGAACAAGATACTCACCCGCCCCCCAAACCCACCCCGGTTAAACCGGAAATAGTAGGGTTGGTGTCAGGTTTCAGATTTTTCAGAATTTATCCTCCCCCTCGCCCCTCTCCCGCCTGTCCTGCAGGATTAAAATCCCTCCCTCCCAGAGAAGCTATTTCCCCTATTGGGGGATTCCAGATTAAGCAGGCATAATCTTAAGATTTGAACTAGGCCATTTAGGAATGAAATCAAGAAGCTCTTTTTCACACAAAGGGTAGTGGAAATCTGGAATTCTCTCCCTCGAAAGGTTTTGGATACTGTGTCAATTGAAATTTTCAAGACTGAGATCGATAGATTTTTATTAAGTAAGGGTATCAAGGGATATGGAGCAAAGACGGCTAAATGAAGTTAAGATACAGATCAGCTATGATCTAATAGAATTGTGGAACTGGTTCGAGGGGCCTACTGCTGTTCCTGTCTTCCTATGTTCCTTGCTACGTTCCTATGCTGCATAACTTTGCTACACAAAGAAGTCTAACCATGGAGAAGGAGAGCAATACTAAACCAAGGCCAGAGCAGGAGGTAGACTCTAACCATGAAACACAAGTGCAACCAAGAAGACTGGTGCACCAAGTGTTCATCAAAGATACATTTAATTAAGTGCCCGTCCACATGCATACAATAAAGTGGCTCAAAGGACCTTTGGCAGCATAATTTTCTGCACTTCTTCAACTACCATCAATCCCCATCCTTTGCGGCCCTGAAATTCCACACAGGGTGCCCCAGTGTCCCGCTATAACAGATTACATTGCGTTTTATAGTTTATCGCACCAGGCTGGACATTTGAGGACTTAAAATTGTTTGACTAAAGATACCTCAGAGGTATCAAGTGATGAACAATATAGTTAGCAAGTTAAATGCAAGACTAATTTATGTGGTTAGCTACGTTTGGTCAATTTGCAGATTGTGAAGCTGGACCAGTATGCAAAGCTTCAAAACCATTTTCTCATGGTGCATCCCCTTAGTACTGATGCATTGTGTACACCTTCTAACCCCAGCATATCACTTTTACTAAGTGCTCCCCTTGTGGAAGAAATAAGTGTGCTGGTTGGATGTTGGGTTTCAGGTGGTCCTGTACCAACTTGTGTTGGTTCCTAAGAGAGCATCAGAAATGATTCAGTCCCGCCTGCTGTTGCTGTGGCTGGCTGGTCGTACCTACTTTCTGGCACATCTACTGTCCTTTAGACAGAGATGGATCAGATGTGATGCTGCCCTGAGAGACAGCAGCCTCATCATTGCCTACTCCAGTTATGCCACAGTTGCTGGGAATTCCCCCAACATGTTAAAACCAAACAAAAGCCTCTTGTAGATTAGCACCCAAGGCCTCTATAACAATAGTCTGAGCATTCAGTGCAAACAATCATCCATAACTACACAGATCTGGTGCATAGACTCCTCCATACTCCTACCTAGACCAAGAGAAACAGGAGCCAGAAGAGGCCCAAATAGGTACATTTTATTACTTTCCTTGTGGGGCCAGGAGGAGCAGGAGTATTTAGCAAGTTAAATGTGAAACCAAACCTGCCACGGACTCCTCCCCTTCTTGAATGTGAGTCCCCCATGAAACAGCCTCCGACACCGATCCCACCACGTACCTGGTGTTGGCGGTCGACCTCTGAGCTATGCGATTTTTTGCCACTTCCTGTCAGCTGGCGGGATTTAAATGAGACCTAGGAGTTCAAATAGCCCAGGCCTCATTTCTGGGGCAGTGGGTGAGTTTGCAACTCACCTCACTACCCACCCGCCCAAAGCCCATCTGGAGTTAAAATCAGGGCCATGGACTCAGTGACTCCTATAGACCATGCTGCTTATAATCTCTTATAAGTGTGCCCTGTGAGATCAGAATCCCGAGGCAATACAGCTGTGGAAGGAACTGTGATGGCCCTCAGGGACTCAAGTGCCTGCTCCTCATCCAACACCACCACTTGCTCCTCTTCACCCTGAACTGTGACTCACCCAATGATACTGCCTTAAGCTCACTAACTACATCCTTCAGGGTACGTGTAGCTCAGGGACATTGGTTTTGCTGGCAGACTGTTCTTCCAAGCTTCCAATAACAGAAGACGAATAGATAGCAAAGTGCTGACTCAAAGAAGTACCTTCAAGCTATTTTTGCATTGCAATATACAGTGTATGATATTTTTGAGGTAGTGAGTACGCCTGTGTGTCAGTGACTGGATCGGGGACGAAACATAACAAGACCAGGATGGCTCTAGCTCTGAGCTTCCAGTTTCACCCTCCACTCCTCTTTTGATGGTATGATGGCCAATGATGTCCAGGGTGGCCACCTTAAACAGAGTCAATGGCTTGTAATGCCGTGGCCCTCCTCCAGTTTTGCTGTGTTCTTTTTTATTATGTGCCATCTTACTCTGGAAGCAGATTGGTAGTGTTAAGATTTTGCCTGTTTAGTCACCGCAGGTTATGACATACAGCACCACATCCTCCAGCAACTCCTCTTGGATACTCAATGAACAAGCATAATGCAACTAGGTTTACTTACAAGGATTTCCTGTGTTGACCCCTTTAACATTTCTGTGTGACCATATGAGTTATAAGTTGTTGCTTGAATTTGTACCATGCTGCAGTATGGCAATGCAGGGAAAGCATTCCGAGCCCTGTTTCTCTGATGCCAGACTGCACAGGATAAGATTCCATTAATCCTGAGATTGGTTCAGCACAAAATGATTTATAGGTTATAAGGTAACTTCGTGGCATGGCTCCTTGGGACAGGTATTTAATATCGAAAACTGTACTTTAACCTTTCCTGAGCACCTCTCTTCGGGTCTTCTTCCTGACCTGTAACCACATCTGCTGGATTCTGGACACAGCATTTACTCCATTAGTAATCTGTTCCCAGGCTTGCTGGACCAGTTGTTTTTGAGGAGTTGGGGTACCCTTCTGTAACCATAAAGGTCAATCCTCCTTTCCCTCACTCCCTGAATAAGCACTTTTGATGCCTGCTCTTCAAATCTGGCCATTTGAAAATGGAGCTCGATTTTGAAAGGGTGGCGGGATGCCAGCGGGAGTGGGGGGGAGGGGGTCAATGGGGGTGCGGGTAACCCAACTACGAAATTCTTACCGTCTCCCACGCGATTGCAAGTTAATTGGTGGCCCTTTACGTGGCTTCCAGGTCTGCCGTCCAAAAGCTGCGCAGTGGGTGGACTGCGCACCCGCATGACAGGCTGTCAGTTGGAGTGGCTTTATTTAAAGGGCCATTGCTCCAAAGGCTTTTGCTGCAGCAAAGACCAAAAGGCACAATGGAGCAGCACAGGGACAAGGCTGCTCAAAGGTTTAATGATGCCTCGCTGCAGCAGCTACTGGCCGGGATGAGAAGGAGGAGGGAAGTGTTTTACCCTGGGGACAGAAGTAAGTGCCCTGTCTCTGCCACCAAGAAAGCCTGGCTCGAGGTGGCAGAGGAGGTCACCAGCAGCAGCAACATTTCCCGCACCCGGGTCCAGTGCAGGAAGCGCTTCAATGACCTAACTAGGTCAGCAAAAGTGAGTACACTTACTGATTCTCCTACACTCCCATCTTCCACATCACCGCCCCCACCCCCCAACTCATCCTGCACTGCCAACACTACTCTATCACATCACTCCTCACACCCACTCAAAGCTCATCCTCAACTTACCTGCACTTCCTCAGCACTTCCTCACCTCCCCATTAGTCACCCCACCACTATCACTACCCCAATCCTTATCCAATGTCATGGCTCCATCTCATACTCACCCTCTGATGCATCTCTTTCACGGACAGCCTCATCCAAACCAATGCATTCATCGGTTTGCCACGTCACCATCACTCACTCACATGTCTGTTCTTTCTCCCCTTCTAGGAGAAGAGAGCTCAGAATGCATGCGTGAGGGGGAGGACTGGAGGGGGGCCACAGCAAATAGTGGTCCTCGCAGACCCGGAGCAGGAGGCGCTGGAGCTCAGCTGCACCCTCGAGTGCCTGTCCGTCAGGGACATCAAGACTGGCACCCGACAAATGTCTGATGACACAACTTTAACATTCATCACACACAATATGAATTGATGTTAACATGCTTTGCCATCTTCAGCACCTCAGTATGTTCATCGCAACATGGCACTTCTGTGATGATGCTTAATATTGCCTTCTGTTCTCTTACAGGCCATTCAACGACCGCAGTGACGGCAGAGGGTGATTCCTCAGAGGAGTTCCAGGCCTGTGAGTGTGCACGGTCACATCTTAGTGAGTCATCTACCAGTGCAAATATTCACACCTCGGTGGGTCCTAGTCCTCAGTTAGTTGGGTTGGCACCTGGTGAATCACCACACACGTGTGCACGAGCAGACACTGGTGGCAGGGGCAGCTGCGGAGAGTCCGCGTTGGTGGACGCACTCCTCTCTAGGCTCTGCTCAGCTGGATACAGATGCTGAACCCCGGGGACCATCCTTTAAAAGGAGAATGATCGAGGGACAGAAGCACATTTGCGAAGTGCTGAAACAGGTGCCATGTGCACTCTCCACAATAGCGCAGAGGATGGTGGAGTACAACTCCTGCATGAGTGGAATGGTTGCACAGGTACAGGAGGGAATCTCTGAGATACTGTCACAGGAACGTGCGCAACTCTCTGAGACAGTGCCGCAGGTAAGTGCTAGAATGTATGCGATGGAGAGAAGGCTAGCCTCCGTTGAGCTTCAAGCACGGCTCACAAATGAGTCCATTGAGGCCCTGACAATGGCTATTCGGTGAACAACATTCTGCCACCTTAAACAGGCTGACAGGTACTTTAGAAGTGGCCTTCCAAGGCATCACACATGTCCTCCCATCTGTTGTCCAACGGGGTGGCAGGAGTGATGTGGGCCTGGCCTAGGAGAGGGATGATGGTGAAAGGGGATATGGAAGTGGGGACGCCACTCAAAGCTCTCCCACGTCTCATCCGTTGCCCCCCTCTCATCCAGTACCCCCAATGCTGCTTCCTCTCCAGGTGGTCGAGTCTGCCCCTGCACAGGTGCAGGTGGAGCTGTCTTTGGAGGGGCCCTCCCGACCTCCAAAACCCAGAGGGCGTAGGCCGAAAGCAGCTAAGCAGTCAGGGCATGAACAACAGCAACCTGCCACTACCTCTGCTGCAGCCACAGGGGATGCACCACGTAGAAGTAGTAGGAAGAGAAAGGTTAAGGTTTTGTGATCACGAAGGGTATGCACAAGGGTGTCTGACAGACTGTCACGTTTTTCATTTGTATTTGGTTTTTGTTATATTCACATTAAATGTTATCATTCTCACCACTACTGCCACGTCTTGTCCATTCTTGACTGGCTTTTGTGATAGCGCCCTTTCATAAGCGTCACCATGAACGGTGACACTTGATGCCACCCATTGGGTCACTTTACAGTGGGTGTATGTGTAGTTGCAGGACTGTTTTTTGCAGGGAGAGTGGGGGAGAGGGCTGGTGTGGGCGCTGCTCTTTCCAGGTGGTGTGAAGACTGGACTCTTCATACTTTCTGATGTTAGAAGAACCATTCACATATGAGTGACTCCCTAGCCTCACGAGCAGCCAGGTGAGCCGCTGTTCTACCCATGGGTTCGTCCTCCTCCACCTCCTCCTCCGCCTCCTCCTCTGCCTCCTCCTCCTCCTCAATGTGGATGGCAGATGTGGATGGGGCCTCCTCAAGCGGCACCCCTCTCTGTTATGCCATGTTGTGCAGGACACAACACAATACTATAATATGTCCCACTCTGTCTGGTGTGTATTAAAGCGCTCCCCCAGAACGATCAAGGCACCTAAATCACATCTTGAGCAGCCCTATAGCATGCTCAATTGTTGACCAGGTGGCGATGTGGCTGTCGTTATATTGACTCTGTTGCTCGGTGATGGGGTTCTTCAGAGGTGTCCTGAGCCACATGTGCAGGGGGTATCCCTTGTCCCCGAGGAGCCAACCCTGAAGGGTGTTCGGTGCGTGGAAGAGGCTCGGGATGTTGGATTCCCTCAGACTGTAGGAATCGTGGCAGGTGCCAGGGAAGGAATCTTTTGCGGTGGTCACAAATGAGCTGAGTGTTGATGGAGTGATAACTCTTTCTGTTGATGAACAGTCCTGCTCGTATTGCTACAAGGGTGCAATCGATTGCAGCCGCAGGGTGGAATCCCACTGCCCTCTCTGTCTGGCTGAGGTCGTCCATGGGGAAGTTGACGTACTGCGAGGCTCTGCAAAACAAGCCGTCGGTGAACTGCCTTATGCACTTGTGTGCAGATGACTGAGAGACCCTGGCGATGTCTCCGGTGGCACCCTGGAATGATCCGGAGGCAAAGAAGTTGAGGGCAGTGGTGACTTTAACAGCGACGGGTAATGAGATGCCACCAGGCCCAGCTGGGAGCAGCTCAGCATGAAGGAGGCTGCAGATGTCTTCAACCACATGGCGACTCATTCTGAGCCTTCGTATGCACTGCTCTTCACAGAGGTCCAGGAAGCTGAGCCTCGGTCTGTAGACCCTCTGACAAGGGTAGTGCCTCCTGCAATGGCGCTCCCTCTGTTGTTGCTCTCTGTGCTGTTGTGCAGGGCCCTGTGGCGCAGCACTGTGTTGTGAAGCTCCAAGTGACAGAAGTGCACGCTGTCCCTGGCGAGGATGGTGACGTTCCTCGTCCTCAGATGTACTGGTGAATGCAGCCATGGAACCCCCCATCCTGATGGTATCAGTTTGAGGGGATCCGAAAAGTTGGTAAATATGTGTAAACAGAAGAATTCTGAGTGTGAACCAAGAATTTTCAGTCTATACACAAAGATCTCCCAACCAAAAGTTTGTCTGAGACACCTGAGTGCCCTGCTGCAACAACTTATGTTTTATCCCCATCTGTCAAACAGGCATTTAAATGTCCAACGAGCCGCTGCCTGAAACATGTCTCCTTGAACATGGAGTGTTTCCCACAGCACAGGAAACACGCTGAGGTTGAATTAAAATCACAACCCTGCGTCAATCTCTACAAAATTAACAACTTAAACAACATCAACTATGTCAATAAGCCTCCATTCAGCAGCAGCTTTCCATTATAATCAGTTCCATTGTCCATTGGTCAGCCTGCTGTGTGGGCAGAAGATTCCATGATTTATACTTGCAACAAAAAACAGAATATCAGTGGTTAATGTGCAGAATTTTCCCCAAAACTTTTAGTAACTCACAGTTAACTCCCAAATATTGCACCAACAGCAATTTCTAGATTCAGAAGTATTGCACACTGCAAGAAAAAAAATCGCAGATAATAATTTCTTCGGCAGCACCTTCCAAACCCACAATCTCCACTACTTAGAGTAGCAGGCGCATGGGAACACCGTCACCTCCAAGCTTCCCTCCAAGTCACACACCATCCTGACTTGGAACTATATTGCTGTTGCTTCATTGTCGCTGGGTCAAAATCCTGGAACTCCCTACCTAACAGCACTGTGGGAGAACCTTCACCACACGGACTGCAGTGGTTCAAGAAGGCAGCTCATCACCACCTTCTCAAGGGCAACTAGGGATGGTAATTAAATGCTGGCTTTGCCAGCAATGCCTACATCCTGAGGATGAATTTTAAAAAAACATTAGCAATAACTAAAAGTAGCACAGGCCCCACCTCTTTCAAAATAGAGAAGGCTAACATGGGTAGAAAAAAGTATTGTTAACCATTACAATATTTAGAATGGTGTGGAGATGCCGGTGATGGACTGGGGTGGACAAATGTAAGGAGTCATACAACACCAGGTTATAGTCCAACAGCTTTATTTGAAATCACAAGCTTTTGGAGCTTTGCGTAACTAAAGACTCACCTGACGAAGGAGCAAAGCTTCGAAAGCTTGTGATTTCAAATAAAGCTGTTGGACTATAACCTGGTGTTGTACGACTCCTTACAATATTTAGAGTGAGGAAGCTAGCACCTTCTTGTCTCTTCAGATTCTGGTAAAATATATATATTGTTTTTTTAAAAAAGTGTTTATCAATAAAAATATTCATAGCAGTTTTCATAAGTTCTTTGTGACGTGGTTCTTAATAATATTTAGTAAACGCTTGGCAATCAGATACGTTCTCCATGCATAATGATTTGTTACGCATGAAGTCAAATAATTATTGGTTCTTTGTCTTCTGCAAAAATTTTATTGCAAAAATAAAATCTTAAGTTCATGGACAATCCAAGTAAATTAATAAAAATCCTTCCATCAAATCTCCTCCAATGATTTTCTATATCCACATCGTCAGAATCTGTACTGAGGAGGAGGAAATAATAGACACTGTGAAGACGGTGTAATCTATCTCTTTGCACGTTCAGGATGTAGACATTTAGGGCTTTTCTAATTCCTCTGAAGGGGGTTGTCAGCATCCAGTTTCACTGTGTTGATGTGTCAACTCATCCATGTTGGGACTCTGTGAACCAATTTGTCAATTTTTCACTGGGAAACCAGTTGCAGCTGACAATTTTCAATGTTAAAGTTCCAGAAGAAAATAATTCTCAGTGTTACTCACTCTTCTGCCAGGGCACCTCCTCTCTGTAGACCCGCCTTCTGTACCCTAGCATACTTGCCTGCAAGTAAATCCTCTTTTCGCGAGTGCATCATCCATGTCTTGTATCTACACCTTCTGTATTTTGGTGCATTGTTTATTTGCTGATGAACTCCTGTCTGCGTATGTATGCCCAGTCTGCAGATGCAGTTCAATCTGTTGGCGTCCTCTTGTCTGCTGATGAACTGCCTCCTTGCAGATTCACTTCCTGTCCTGCTATTCTACTATTCTCACTGTCTGACACATCTCCTGACTACAGGTTCGCTTCTTGGCTTTCTGCTACACATCCTGGTCGCTCGGACAACCCCCCTTTCTAGTTACATCTTTTGTTTGATGGTCATGGATTAGGTTTAATGCAGGTTACCAACTTTTCTGCATTCTGTGGGACTCCCATGCAGAAGACTCTGCTCTCCTTCCTACAAAGAGCCTTGTTTCCCAAAGTGTAGCAGCACAGATTGATGGACCAAATAGTCTTTTTGCATTTCATCCTTTCTAGTGTTTTAGTGTCACTCTACACTGAGGGAAACTTTATTTTGCATATGAATACACACTAGAATCATAGAAAGGTTACAGCATGGAAAGAGGCCATTCGGCCCATCGAGTCCGCGCCGGATCTATGCAAGAGCAATCCAGCTAGTCCCACTGCCCTGCCTTATCCGCTTAACCCTACAAATTTTTTCCTTTCAAGTATTTATCCTGTTCCCTTTTGAAGGCCTTGATTGAATCTGCCTCCACCACCCCCTCGGGCAGTGCATTCCTGGTCCTAATCACTCGCTGTGTAAAAAAGCTTTTCCTCATGTCACCTTTGATTCTTTTGCCAATCACCTTAAATCTATGTCCTCTGATCCTTGACCCTTCCGCCAATGGGAACAGTTTCTCTCTATCTACTCTGTCTAGACCCTTCATGATTTTGAATACCTCTATCAAATCTCCTCGCAACTGTCTCTGTTCCAAGGAGAGCAACCCCAGCTTCTCCAGTCTATCCACGTAACTAAAGTCCCTCATCCCTGGAATCATTCTAGTAAATCTCTTCTGCACCCTCCCTAAGGCATTCACATCTTTCCTGAAGTGCGATGCCCAGAACTGGACACAATACTTCAGTTGTAGCCGAACCAGTGTTTTATAAAGATTCATCATGACTTCCATACTTTTGTACCCTATGCCTCTATTTATAAAGCCCAGGATCATGTATGCTTTTTTAACCACTTTTTCAACCTGCCCTGCCACCTTCAACGGTTTGTGCACATATACCCTCAGATCTCTCTGTTCCTGTACCCCTTTTGGAGTTATGCCCTCTAGTTTATATTGCCTCTCCTTGTATGGATGTGCATTCACAGAAAACATTTCAGGGAGTTGCACTCACTCTCAGCAGCAGTAAGGTTAAAAAGGGACTCTCAAAAAAAATGGAACATTGTTAGATTTAACCTTGTTTTTGATCTATACTTAAATTAGCATTTAGTAGTGCTATTGCATTCCAGTTAGAAAATAATAATTCATTTTACATTGGGAATGGGAACATTTATATTTAAACAAATATTGAGATGTCATTTCTAAAAACATCACCCCCACAGAGACCTACGGAAACTGGATATGCATCATGACCAGCTGAGAACAAGGACTAGGTTCAGGAGTTCTGGATGGGCTTTTAGGCTGGCCCGAAATAGTGCTCTCCCCAACATCTCCATTCCAATTAATGGATTAACTTCAGGGTGCCTCCCTGTCGGTGCAGTAATTCCTTGACACAGCTTGCTACTTTTAATCATGTTTGAATTTTTGGCACGAGGAGATGCATAAGGGATATGTCTTGTACCTTAGACTCTCTCCTTACCCCACACCCCAGACTTTGTCTGACTTTAACAGCCCTGTTTAATGCCAGGCATTCCTGCCACCCTCCCCTCCGCCCCCCGCCACAAACATTTTGCCATATTGGCACAGTTGGCAGGATAGCTATAACTCAGCAGATGGGGAATTGCAAATCTAAACCTATATTCTACTGGAGGTCCAAGACACTGCCCCATAGTCCCACCTTAATCACCAACTATTACTAAAATAATATGCTCAAATATTTTCAGAAATAGTTAAAAGCAGTAAAACAAAAATACTTTCCTAAAATAACATTGGGTATAATTCTCTACTGTATGTGTAACATGTGCAATCATTATTGATAAAAGTTTTGGAAGAAGATGATCATTGTCATAATTCTATAATTACTATAGGTTATTAACAATCAAAAATAATCATGGTATTTTGGTAGGGCAAGCAATAAGAAAAGATCACTTGCAGTGGTAACTTTATCCACTGGCATCTGTAGTTCATTTACTGGGTGCCTGAGTGCAGAATTTTCCAGACTTATCAAAAAACCTAAGAAGGAACTGACACAGCATTCTGTCATCTTCTAACACCTCGTGCAGGTCAGAGGGGTTAGATAAACAACTTCCTGCAGCTGCCAGTGCATCTGGCACACGACTGGTACAGATCGAGAGCATGCAGCCACAAGATAAACACAATTCCTCGGCTTGAGAGGAGCACTAAGAGCTGATGGGTCCAGTTTGAACTTGACCTGCCAAAAAAATAAATAAGATGATCAGTACAAGACTATGGATAAAAATACCTGTCAGTTGAATCTTCTTTGGAGTTCTCAGTGTAGTGATACAACAGAAATCATCTGCTTTCATGTAAAGTTAAGCCTCCATCTAAAGCATCCCAGTGATCCCTGGAAAACTTAGTAGGCTCAGAATACATGCATCCCATAAATATGTACTTCTGCACAGTTAATGGTACAATTAAGTTAATTATTTCTTGGAGAGTAGACTTCTTTAGAATCAAACAAAGGAACTCTTCACTCAACAAAGCTATTACTTTCTGTACAAACAAGCTTTTTCTTCTATTGATTAATTGCTAAGTCAACACACACTGATATAATCCAATTCAGGCAAGTGAGATAAGCGTGTGTCATTGCCACTTATGTTGACATCTTGCTGATGATGCTCAGGTCCTGCACAACAATATCTCTCTCGAGTTTCCTCGTGGTCTTTGCCTTCCCTCCATTTGTCAGTTTCATAGTTTACGTATTTTTTTCTTTTTGTGCTTACACTCATGTACATAGGGAAATCTTCAGCAAGCAGTGAGGAAATACAGGAGAAAAGTATGAGGTAGAATTTCCATGGGAGTTCCCCCATCTCCCACTATTAGTAGTGTAAACGGATGTTTTGGGACTTTTTCATGTTAAAGGTGCTATATTAATGCAAGTTGTTGTTTACGACATTTCTCTGGGGTTTCCCCTGATCTAATGTTGAAATAACGGCGGATGATCAGGAGAACCCCGCAGAAATTACTGGTGTATCTGTTGTACAAAAAAAGGCTGAGCAAGATACCTGGGATGAAGGGACAACCAGACAAGGTGAATAGTGTGCCTTGTTACACGACCTACCTGATTTTCCAACCATTAAAATTGAGTGAGTAGACTATGTAGTTCGAAGCTTTTTACAATGATGGTCTTAAATCAAATAAAAGGAGGTGCCTAGAAATGGCTATTGCCTTCCACTTAGCTGTCTCCTCCTGTGCAGCAGCACTTAGCTGACCCAAAGCTCACCTTGTATCATTGCAAAGAACTTTGTGTGGTAGGGACAGGCGCAAAATAAAGGTTTGGGATAATGCCTACAGTAACATTATTGCAATTATTGTACTTACCAGTGGATCTGGACTCACCCACAAGTGGAAACAGTTTCTCCACATCCATCCTTCATGATTTTAAATATCTCTAGCCGGTCTCCTCTTAGTCTTTTCTTTTCCAGAGAAAAGAGCCCTAACCTGCTCAACCTTTCCTGATAGTTGCATCCTCTCAATTTTGGTAACACTTTTGTAAATCTTTTTTGCACTTTCCCCAGTGCTTTAATATCCTTTGTTGTAGTCTGGAGAACAGAAGTGCACACAGTGCACCAAGTGTAGTCTAACCAAGGTTCTATATAAATTTAACATTACCTTCCTTATGAAAATTTGATGCATACTGTATACAAAACCTTTCATTTATTATCAGCTGATCTACCATGGCATTACTCACAAATATTCCGGGCTCTGGTTGTAGCATTTAGCTACTAATCTGGTCTATCCCTTTAAGGCCACTGCTCAGGTATTCCCTGTGGGGAAGTGGTATAAATTAATCCTGAGGTCGATTAGAGACTAATTTTTGTTGTTGGAAGTTTCCCCAGATTGGTTCCTCTCTATTATCTCAACATCCTCCATTATTTCAAGATCAGAAAAACAGCACAAAATAACTGGATTTCTGTCTCTTTTTGTACACTTTTTAAAACGATTGTTAATTTGTGATTTGTTGATCTATTATACTGTGTAATATCCGGACTATGGTTCTGGAGTTTGATGTCTGGATTGTGACACCCTCAAAATACTTATAGAAATGAATAGATGTGTAGTTAAATTTCCTTAATGCAGTTAAGGCCAGGTTTGAAATTGTATAAACCAGACCCAATGCAATAAAATATATATTTTTACATTTTAAAATAATTATTTTTTGATAAACGACTCCCTCAATGATGAGAAAAGTGTTGAACAGTGAGATCTGATCTGAAGTTTAAAAAAAATTAAAATGAGTTGCTTGATTTGGGTGAGAGTAGCCCTGCACTGATCAAGCAGAGATAGTTATCATTCCTTGTGTGCGAACTCTCAAACCTAGCAAAAATGACAAACCAAAGTTATTCTCCTGAGCTGCTTTGGATCAAACAACTTACATTTAGACCTAACTTTCATCTCACTGTAACCTGCTCCAGGAGTTATTTAATGGTGTGCTCGTGTACGAGAGAGGGAAGTGATGGCCATTGTTTCTCATGTATAGTTTTCTACTCCTGTCATTTACAAAGTGATATTTGATCACCAATGCTTTAAGCATCATGTTGCTTAAAATGTTATGGCCAGTATTAATTAGAGGAAATTATCTTTCAAACACACAGAACATTCTGAGGCCATGTCTAGAAGGACTACTTCTAGATTTAGAGCATTTCTACTTGCTATCTGTCTTTACCAGCACACTTTGAGCACAAAGCATGCTCTCTGAGAGTGCAGCCCCAGGATTGGCCTGTAGGGGACACTTGCAGTCTGCTAGCAGAATATGAAATACTTCCTTTCTCTTCTGCATTTGTATACCTCAGACAGTTTTCATATTATTGGTGGTTCCAATTTTAAAATAGCAATTTCTGCATTAATGTGTGGCTTATTAAATGATCAAAAATATGTAATTTATAACCAGATCTGTCGTAACTGCACGGGCCAAATGTGCGCATCATTTCCTGTGACTCTACCTTTATCTTCTGCATCCCATCTGGCTTTGTTTGTTGTTCAGTGATAGGCTTCTACTCAATCCAACCTTGCCTGGTACATTTACATTTACATTACTGCATGAAACAGGGACTCAGAGCTCCTTAGAAGAATTGAAAACTTTCTCATACCCATTAGACTGCCAAAGATCATATTGGCTGATATTCCTCATCCGATTAGATCTGCCATGTGCTGGACAAGGTTCCATACCAACTCATAGCTAGATTGCACTTTATTGAACAGACAAAAAAGAAGCCACCTTCTTGCTGGATATAATGGAAAGGAAACAGAGCCACTGACTAAGACTGAACATAAATACTGCTGAAAAATCAGGCTGCTTTGAATCTGATCTGAATTGTTCCAAATTCAGATTTTTTTTTCCAAATTATTCTAAAGGGGCCTATTATTATCCATAATGTTGGAATTTGCACACTTCTCTAGTTTATTATTTACACTTTGCAAACTTTGGTGAATCACAACATGGTTGGTGCTGCCACACAAGTGACAATTAATAGCCTCAAATCCTTTATAAACAATTTTACAACACCAAGTTATAGTCCAGCAATTTTATTTTAAATTCACAAGCTTTCGGAGGCTTCCTCCTTCCTCAGGTGAACGTTGTTGGGTTCACCTGAGGAAGGAGGAAAGAGGAAGGAGGAACAACGTTCACCTGAGGAAGGAGGAAGCCTCCGAAAGCTTGTGAATTTAAAATAAAATTGCTGGACTATAACTTGGTGTTGTAAAATTGTTTACAATTGTCAACCCCAGTCCATCACCGGCATCTCCACATCAAATCCTTTAGTGTTACATTTGAGAAAGAAACACATTTTTAACAGTTTTAATGTGGTTGAATTTCATAATGTTCATAAATGTACAATTATTTGACATGAATATACAGTTACCATGTCCAAGGTTTGTGACTTAAGTTGTCACTACAGGAATAATTATTTCTATTTATATGTGATTCAGCTATCCTGGCTTGCAACCAGAAAATTATATTTGTAATGATGGATGAAAACAAAGTGAGGTATAGTTTCCTCTGTTTGTTAATCTTAGCAAAAAAGTATTTATTATAAGTATAAAGCTGTGTGTTCACTGATTTGTGCTCAAGCCTATTTTCTTGCTAATTGAGCAAATGGAATAAAATATGACCCCTTGTCTTGGTAATGTTACTGCCCATCATACTGTAGTATGACTATCTTGACGCTAACCCTAATTTTGGTATAATTAACTCAAGCTAACACAGCCAACAATAGTTAGCCACAGGTCTAGTACATTACCATATAATGATTGAAACACTAATTAAACTGTTATTAAGGAGCAGACCTAACTAAGTCAACCAACAATTTTTGATAACTGTTTTGTGAACTAAGTATGCTTACAACTGAGGGAAATTTAAAATTGTATTGTCATTGTACTGTCATTACAATTGTATTTAATATTCCTCCACAGGTAAGTCTGGTATATGTATTCCACTGCATATGAAACTAAGATCAATCATAGAACTCAGGATTCATTCATAGAAACATAGGGCTCGAATTTAGCAGGCCTGCGGGTTCCCAGCGGGTGGTCCTCCGGGAGCGTCGAAAACGCGGACGGGTAATTGTGCGCGTCCCCCACGCGATCGCGGGATAATTGGACCCATTAAGGCCTGCTTCCGGGTTCTGCGCTCCCCAGCTGCGAGCCGGCCGGCTGCGCATGCGCAGTACCGTCGACGCGATGTAGGAGCTCCAGTTAAAGGGGCAGTCTCCCAAAGCCCCTCCTGCTGCAAGCAAGAGGTCTGGGAGAATGGCTCAACCAAGGGGAAAGGCTGCGCCCCGTTTTTCAGATCTGGCACTGCAGCTGATGCTGGAGGGCGTGAGGAGGAGGAGGGAAACACTCTTCCCTGAGGATGGGCGCAAGTTCCCTGCCGCCGCAACCAGGAAGGCATGGGCAGAGGTGGCGGCGGAGGTGAGCAGCAGGGGCAACACCCCAAGGACTTGGGAGCAGTGCCGCAAGCGCTTCAATGACCTGACTAGGTCTGGCAAGGTGAGTACACCAACGCACCCTCCCACATCCCGTCCCCACCATCACGCCAAGCAGATCACAACCCCCTCCTGCACAGCCACCACTGCGCTCCATCAGCAATCCTCACAGCCACTCATTCACCATCCTCGCCGTGCACGCAAGTACCCACCGTCCCTGACCCCACCCGAACACTACCACACACCCCAATCCCCATGCAATGGGATGGGCACGTGGCCCACACTTCCTCCCATCCGTTCCGCGCCACGCTCAACCCAACCACACCGATGCTCGATGCGTCTCACGATGCAAGACGCACCCACTCACACATCTGTGTTTTGCCTTCAAAGGAGAAGAGGAGCAAGAACAACCGCGAAAGGGCACGCACCGGAGGTGGGCCGCCGCAAGTGGTGGAGCTCACCGACGCAGAGGTGGAGGCGCTCGACCTCGCCCGCACGCGACATTGCCTGTCGGTGGCCGATGGCGAGTGTGTCGCTGCCGAAACGGCCGGTAAGGGAAAGCTGACACTCAACACCCATGATCGCGAGTGACCGTATCATCACCTGCCATCAGGCGCACTGTCAAGTTGGTCCACATGCCTCAAAGTGCCCTCTGTTCTCTTGCAGGTGCGTCTTTGGATCAAGCGAGCATGGAGGGCGATTCCTCAGAGGACATGGCGGTCTCTGAGGGTGCATCGTCACATCAGAGCCAACCATCCACCAGCGCAGAGACACGCACCTCGGTGGGTCCCCCTCGCCAACTAGTTGGGGTAGCACTTGGTGAGTCACTGCGCACGAGTGAGCATGAGCAGACCCTGGTGGCAGGGGCAGCCGCGGAGGGTCCGCGACGAAGGGAGCACTCATCTCCAGGCTCTGCTCAGCCGGACCCAGATGCTGAACCCAGGGGGCCACCAGAGAAAAGGAGAGTCGTCGAGGGCCACCAGCTAATTGCTGAGGTGCTGGCAGAGGTGCCGCGCGCATTGTCCACAATAGCGCAGGCGATGGAGGAGTCCACCTCCTGCATGTGGGCATTGGTGGCGCAGGCACAGGAGGGTACCGGCGACACAGTGTCGCGGGTAGGTGCGGGACTGTCTGCGGTGGAGGACAGGCTGGCCTCCCTCGAGCGTCACGCACAGCTCCACTTCGAGTCCTTGCAGGCCCTCACAACGTCTGTACGGATTCAGGGTGAGCAACATTCCGACGCCACCAACAGGCTGAGGGATACACTAGGGGTGGCCTTGCAAGGCCTCACACATGCCATCCAAACTGCCGTCCAGCAGGGTGGAAGGGGTGATGTGGGCCGAGGCCAAGAGAGGGATGATGGTGACCGGGGACATGGAAGCGGGGACGCCTCTCAAGGCGTCCCCACGTCCCACCCGTCGCCCACCTCTCAACCAGCACCCGCAATGGTGCCTCCTCTCCAGGTGGCCGAGTCTGCCCCTGCCCCGGTGCAGGAGGAGCAGTCTGTGGAGGTGCCCTCACGGGCACCGAAACCCAGGGGCCGTCCGCCAAAAGCATCTACCCGGTCAAGGCAAGAAGACGAGCAACCTGCCACTACCTCTGCTGGAGCCACAGGGGTAGCACCACGTAGGGGTTCCCGGAGAAGAATTGCAAAGGCCTTATAATCACAAAGGGAATACACCAGGGTGTTTATTATTTTGTACTTTGTTTCTTAAATGATGTCACATTCCACATATTAAATAGTCTATTCTCACCACTCCTGCCACCTCTCGTCCATTCTTCCGCGGCTTGTGCAGTAGTTGCGTTCCGTGGAGGCCATCATGACGGCGAACACCTGCTGCCACCCATTGGGCACACTGCTGTGGGTGCAGGATTACTGGCAGCACTCTTCAGTGGAGGGGGCTGGTATGGCCGCTCGCATGTGCAGGTGAGGAGATGCGAGCGCCTCGCAGTGTCTGACTCTAGGAGAACCGTTGACGTATGAGTGCGTCCCTGGCCCGGCGACCATCCCGGTGAGTCGCGGCTCGGCGCATGGGTCGTCCAACATCCTCGGGCGCGTCCTCCTCCTCCGCCTCCTCCGCCTCCGCCTCCTCCTCCTCCTCCTCCTCCTCGCCCTCGCCTTCCTCAATGTGGGTGGCGGGTGTGGATGGGGCCTCCTCCAGCGGCACCCCTCTCTGTTGGGCCATGTTGTGCAGGGCACAGCAGACAACTATGATTCGTCCCACTCTGAATGGTGTGTATTGGAGCGCTCCCCCAGAACGATCAAGGCACCTGAAGCGCATCTTGAGAAGCCCTATGGTCTGCTCAATTGTAGACCTGGTAGCAGTGTGGCTGTCATTGTACCGACGCTCCGGCTCGGTGATGGGGTTCCTCAGAGGTGTCATGAGCCACGTGTGGAGGGGATACCCCTTGTCGCCGAGGAGCCAGCCGTTGCCGGCGTTGGGTGCCTGCAGGATGGGCGGGACGGCGGACTCCCTGAGGACGAAGGCATCGTGGCAGCTGCCGGGGTATCTGGCGCACACGTGTAGGAATCTCTGGCGGTGGTCACAGATGAGCTGGGCGTTCATGGAGTGATACCCCTTCCTGTTGATGAACAGCCCTGGCTCATGCGGAGGTGCCCGTATTGCGATGTGGGTGCAGTCGATTACACCCTGCACCCGTGGGAAGCCGGCCATGGCATGGAATCCAACCGCCCTCTCCATCTGGCTGCGCTCGTCCATGGCGAAGTTGATGTAGTGGGAGGCCCTGCGGAACAACCCATCGGTGACCTGCCTTATGCACTTGTGTGCAGAGGACTGACAGACCCCGGTGATGTCCCCGGTGGCACCCTGGAAGGAACCGGATGCGAAGAAGTTGAGGGCAGTGGTGACTTTGACGGCGACAGGTAAGAAGATGCTGCTTGGTCCATCAGGGAGCAGCTCGTCGTTAAGGAGGCTGCAGATGTCGGCGACTACCTGGCGATTGACTCTGAGCCTCCGTATGCACTGCTCCTCGGAGAGGTCCATGAAGCTGAGCCTCGCTCTGTACACCCTGTGCGGAGGGTAGTGCCTCCTGCGACGCATCTCTCTCTGCGGTTGCCCTCCCTCCTGCTGTGCAGGTGGGTGTGCCGCAGCACCGTGTTGGGGGGCCCCACCTCTCCGAGGCGGACGGCGTGGACTGCGAGGCTGCTGGGGCTGGTCATCCTGTTCGTCCTCCGACGATGTCAACGCACCACCCATCTGGCAGGTGTTGGTGTGAGGGGTTGTGCAGGGTAGGTGGGTGGGTCCTCGGACTGGGGCTGCGGTTTCGTGTCGGTCTGTCCTCTGGCTTGGCGGGGGTTGGTGGAGGGCAGGGGTTGCCCTATGTGACGCGGTGGCCTCCTGCGTGGGTGAGGGCGCTCCCCCGTGGAGCGCACCTTGGCACCTGGCACAGGCTGCTGGCTGCAACACGCCTGGTTTGAAGGGTCCTGTTTCCCCCAGTGTGGGAAACTGACTGCTTTGACCGTAAAATCCCACACTTCCTCTTTTGACAGCTGCTTCAGCTCATTAACTGACCACAACGAGCAAGTTAAGTACTCTCAAGTGGAACCCCGCTGGCTTTAATTGCCTGCGGGATTCCCACCAGCGGGGCTTGCGCGCGCAGCCCCGCACGTCAGCGCGGTACCCGGAAGTGGCCGGGATTTCGTCCGAATCCGGTCACGTGATCGGAGATCGGGATTTTCGGGGCCCCCCCGCTGGAAACCCGCAGGTAACCCGACCCTAAAATCGAGCCCATAGAATCCTACAGCAGAGAAGGAGGCCATTTGGTCCATCATGTCTGTGCCGGCTCTTTGAAGAGCTATTCAATTAGTCCCACTCCCTGCTCTTTCCCCATAGCCCTGCAAATTTTACCATTTCAAGAACATATCCAATTCACTTTTGAAAGTTACTATTGAATCTGCTTCCACCACCCTTTCAGGCAGCGCATTCCAGATTATCACAACTCGCTGTCTAAAAAAAATTCTCCTCATCTCCCCTCTAGCTTTTTTGCCAATTATCTTAAATCTGTGTCCTCTGGTTACCAACCTCCCGCCAGTGGAAACAATTTCTCCCTCTATCAAAACCTCTGATAATTTTGAACACATCTATTAAATTCCCCCTTAACCTTCTCTGCTCTAAGGAGAACAATCTCAGCTTCTCTAATCACTCCACATTATTGAAATCCCTCATCCCTGGTACCATTCTGGTAAATCTCCTCTACACCCTCTCCAAGGACTTAACATCCTTCCTAAAGTGTGGTGCCCAGAATTGGACACAATACTCTAGCTGAGGCCTAACCAGTGATTTATAAATGATTACCATAACTTCCTTGCTTTGTACTCTATGTGCATGATTTTTACTTGGAGCTGGGAAGAGAGCGGGGGGAAGATTTTCGGACGCGAAACCCAGAAGTGCGATCGCAACTTAATTGAAGCCAAAATATTTTCCTTCCGGGATTTGCGTCTCCAAGCTGAGCAGCGGGCGTACTGCGCACCCTCATGACGTGATCTGAAGTCCACTATTTAAAGGCCCAATGCAGAAATGGATTTTGGAGGAGAAAGGAGGAAATGAAGCCATGGATTCACAGACAGTAAGGCAGCACCCAGACTCACAGATGGTTCCCCTGAAGTACTGCTGGGTGCAGTGAGGACCAGGAGGGAAAAAATTTCCCCTGGCAATGGGAGGAAGAAATCCAGTTCTGCTATCTAGAAGACGTGACTGGAGGTGGCTGAGGAGGTGAGCAGCAGGAGCACAGTGCCCCGGTTTTGGCTGCAGTCCAGGAAGCGATTTAACGACCTAACCGGGTCAGCGAAAGTGAATACAGTTGCTGATTCACCTATATCCTGTGTTGTACAACACCCCCATCTCACTCTGTCTTGCCAAGCGTACTCCATCATATAAGAAAATAAGAAATAGGAGCAGGAGGAGGCCAAATGGTCCCTCGAGCCTGCTCCGCCATTCAATAAGATAATGGTTGACCTTTGACCTCAATTCCACTTTTCCGCCCGATTCCCATATCCCTTGATTCCCTTAGAGTCCAAAAACCTATCGATCTCAGTCTTGAATATACTCAACGGCTGAGCATGCACGGCCCTTGTTAATTGTGTCCACGTGATTTATATCAATTAGTGTCAATTGTATTCAGGTGGTGCGTATCAATTGGGAACTCTCGTATCCATTTATAAGAGAGCTGATCTAGGGTGTGGTATGTGTGCAATTTGGGTCTCTGTGAATAAAGGCTTGGAAGCAACTGAAGACCAGGCTCTAGTATGCTATCCTTCACCACCTGGCTATCCAGTTTATTACAGCCCTCTGGGGTAGAGAATTCCAAAGATTCACCACCCTCTGAGTGAAGGAATTCCTCCTTATCTCAGTCCTAAATGGCCGACCCCATATCCTGAGACTGTGCCCCCTAATTCTAGGCTCTCCAGTCAGGGAAAATTGCCTCTCAGCATCTACCCTTTCAAGCCCTCTAAGAATTTTATACGTTTAAATGAGTGAATGACATCACTCCTCGCACCCACTTAAGTTTCAGCAGCATCCATCCTTCACTTTCTATGTACTTCCTCACCTCCCCCATTTATCCATCCACCGCTGCCACTCACCCCAATCCTTATGCAATGTGTTGCATCTGTCTGATAGTCACCCTCACCAAATGCACTGCATCCATCAGGTGAATACGTGACTTTCAGTCACTCACAGATCTGCTTTTTTTATATATTCGTTCATGGGATGTGGGCGTCGCTGGCGAGGCCGGCATTTTATTGCCCATCCCTAATTGCCCTTGAGAAGGTGATGGTGAGCCACCTTCTTGAACCGCTGCAGTCCGTGTGGTGAAGGTTCTCCCACAGTGCTGTTAGGAAGGGAGTTCCAGGATTTTGACCCAGCGACGATGAAGGAACGGCGATATATTTCCAAGTCAGGAAGGTGTGTGACTTGGAGGGGAATGTGCAGGTGGTGTTGTTCCTATGTACCTGCTGCTCTTGTCCTTCTAGGTGATAGAGGTCGTGGGTTTGGGAGGTGCTGTCGTAGAAGCCTTGGCGAGTTGCTCAGTGCATCCTGTGGATGGTACACACTGCAGCAACGGTGCACCAGTGGTGAAGGGAGTGAATTTTTAGGGTGGTGGATGGGGTGCAAATCAAGTGGGCTGCTTTGTCCTGGATGGTGTCGAGCTTCTTGAGTGTTGTTGGAGCTGCACTCATCCAGGCAAGTGGAGAGTATTCCATTACACTCCTGACTTGTGCCTTGTAGATGGTGGAAAGGCTTTGGGGAGTCAGGAGGAGAGTCATTTGCCGCAGAATACCCAGCCTCTGACCTGCTCTTGTAGCCACATAATTTATGTGGCTGGTCCAGTTAAGTTTCTGATCAATGGTGACCCCCAGGATGTTGATGGTGGGGGATTCGGTGATGGTAATGCCGTTGAATGTCAAGGGGAGGTGGTTAGACTCTCTCTTGTTGGAGATGATGTGGAGATGCCGGTGATGGACTGGGGTTGACAATTGTAAACAATTTTACAACACCAAGTTATAGTCCAACAAATTTATTTTAAATTCACAAGCTTTCGGAGGCTTCCTCCTTCCTCAGGGGAACGGAGGCTTCCTCCTTCCACACCGTTCACCTGAGGAAGGAGGTAGCCTCCGAAAGCTTGTGAATTTAAAATAAAATTGCTGGACTATAACTTGGTGTTGTAAAATTGTTTACATATATCAAAAAGAGTAGTGGTCCTAATACCAACCTTTGGGGAACACCACTGTATACTTCCCTCCAGTCTGATAAACAACCATTCACCACTACTCTCTGCTTTCTGTCTTTTATCCAATTTTGTATCTGCGCTGCCACTGCCCCTTTAATTCCATAGGCTTTAATTTTGCTTACAAGTCTACTATGTGGCAATTGTTCAAATACCTTCTAAAAGACCATATACACAACATCAACCACACTACCTTCATCAACCCGCTCCATTATTTCTTTAAAGAACTCAATCAAGCTTGTCAGACACGATTTGCTTTTAACAAATCCATGTTGGCTGGCATTTATTAACCCATGTTCTTCCAAATGACAATTAATTTTGTCCCAGATTATAGTCTTGAGACGTTTCCCACCACTGAGGTTAGGCTGACTGGCCTGTAGTTACCTGGTTTATCCCTCTCCCCTTTTTTTGGAACAGGGGTGTGACATTTGCAACCCTCCTGTCCTCTAGCACCACTCCCATATCCAAGGAGGATTGAAAGATTGTGGCCAGAGCCTCCACTATTTCCACCTTGCTTCCCTCAGCAACCTAGGGTGCATCCCATCTGGACAGGGTGACTTTTCTACTTTGAGGGCTGCCAACAGTTTAAGTACCTCCTCTTTATCAATTTTCATCCTATCCAATTTCTCCACCCTATCCTCCTTTACTGTGACATTGGCAGCATCCTCTTCTTTAGTGAAGACAAATGTAAAATATTCATTTAGTACCTCAGCCATGCCCTCTGCCTCCACAAGATTTCATTTTTGATCCTTAGTCGGCCCCACCCTTCATTTGACTATGCTTTTACTCTTCATATATTAACAAAATACTTTAGTGTTCCCTTTTATATTACCTGCTAATCTTTTCTCATACACTCTCTTTGCCCCTCTTATTTCCTTTTTCAGTTCTCCCTTGCTCTTTCTGTATTCAGCTTGATTATCTACTGTATTATGAAACTAACATTTATCATAAGCCTCCTTATTCTGTTTCATTTGAATTCCAATTTCTTTAGTGATACTGGGAGCTCTAGCTTTGGATGCTCTTCCTTTTCCCGTCATAGGAATGTGTCGAGTCTGTACCCGAACTATCTCCTCCTTGAAGGTCTCCCATTGCTCATTTACTGTTTTACCTGTCAGTCTTTGTTTCCAATCCACCTGGGCCAGATCCCTTTTCAACTCACTGAAATTGACCCTCTTCCAGTTGAGTATCTTCACCTTTGATTGTTCCTTGTCCTTTTCCATAACTTCTCTAAACCTAATAATATTATGATCACCGTTTCCCAAATGCTCACCCACTGATATGTGCTCAACTTGCCCCACTTCATCCCACAGAATCAAATCCAGCACTGCTTTCTTCCTTGCTGGGCTGGAAACGCACTGATCAAGAAAGTTCTCTTCTACACATTTGAGGAATTCCACCCCTTCCTTGCCCTTTACACTGTTTTTTTCCCCAGTCTTTATTAGGATAATTGAAGTCCTCCATTATCAGTACTTTATTGTTTTTACAACTTTCTGAAACAAAAAGGCCAGTGGTGGCAGTATTAATCAAAGATATTGTCACATCCTTGCAAAGTGATGATGTGCTTGAGGGTTCTAAGACAGAATCTATTTGGTTAGAATTAAGAAGCAGAACAGGAATGTTACGCTGCTGGCTGTATATTATTGACCACCAAATAGTGGGAAGGAGATGGAGGACCAATGCTTGCAGATTGAAAACATCATAGCCAGGAATGCTAAGTTCCCATTCCTGCCCTTGTTTGAGCCAGGTTTATGTTATTGCCACTATATCTTAACCCCATGTGGCAACTTGTGCTTGCAGCTCACCAACCTTATTTGTCATGCTCCGTGCATTTATGCACAGGCACTCCAAACCCGAATTAGTCTGCTTTGCATTGCTCCCCTAGCTGATCCCTCCTATTTCTGGACTACTCTTTATTCTAATGCTGTTTGTTTCTCCCAGTCCTCTATGCACCTTGTTTCTCCTCTCTGATGCTTCATCCTGGTTCCCTTCCCCCTGCCAAACTAGTTTAAGCCCTCCCATAGTATGATTATCCATGAAACAATTAAAATAGAGTTTCAGGCTTCTTATGTTACTGGGTAAGGTACCCTAATGGTTATAGTACAGGACTAGCAACCCAGAGGATGAGTTCATAATTGCACCAAAGCAAATTGTGACATTGAATTCAATAAAAGTGATCATTTGTGGCTCGTATCAGAAAATAAACATGAAAACTTCTGCGAGATTGTTTTAAAAACCCAACTGGTTCATTAGGGAAGAGAACCTAAATCACCTACTAGGTTGTCTTCTAATATCCTTAGGGAAAGTAGGGAAAGACAATAACTGCTGCCTTGCCAGTGTTGTCCACATCCCAAGAACAAATAACAAAAAATATTAGAAATGATTGATTTTTACATTACAGATTACATTGCATTTTATAGTTTATCCCACCAGGCTGGACATTTGAGGACTTAAGGATTCTGACTAAAGACACCTCAGAGCAGTGTGGAGGAGGTTGTAGGTGATGAACCAGTGATGCAAGGATTCAATGTCACTATACTAATGGTACAGTAAGCAAAGGTTCAAAAATATTTTTGTTACCATGAGCACTCAGGGCAACTCCCTTCTTCTCCTGTCTCATAGAGCAGAGAGGACTGGGTCTGATGGAGAACTACTGACCCAATGACTGCTGGCTTCTCTCATGTTTTCTATGTGCAATAACAGGCAGGTGCTTCCTAATGTATGTTTATTTAAGCTACAATGATGTAGCATTACCTATGCTATTGATCCAAATTTTTATAATGCTGAGAAGCATATAATGTAAGAAAGCTATTTAATGTGGACTGTGAGCATAGAACCAGCAGACACAGGGTTAAATTTCACCTTCACTGCTTGGGTAGTAAACTGGAGGAATGGATCGCCCGTCTGTTATAGATCCCGCCCAATGTTCATTTCCTCAGAAATCAATGGAAATGAGAATTGGGCTGGTTCTATTTTGGGCGAGTGATCCTCTCCGCCAGTTCACAACCCAAACTTTGAAGGTGAAAATTACCCCCACAGGTTCAGGGTTACCACACTCAAGCAAGACCAGAGATCTGAAGACCTTTTTATTTCCATTGATTTGTAAACATGTGAGACAGACTCCAGCAAAAGTAATTGATGCTATGTTATTTAGCTCCCTTAAAAAGATTTGGGTAAATGTTAGGAGTGGAATTGAAGGCTAGAGGGCTAAATACAGATAGTGATGATCAAATACTCCATGGAGCGAAAGAAAGAAAAAACTTGCATTTATACAATGCCTTTCATGTCCTCAGGATGTCCCAAAGCACTTTACAGCCAAAGAAGTACTTTTAAAGTGTAGTCACTGTTGTAATCTAGGCAAACGTGCCAGTCCCACAACATGGTTCTACAAACAGCAATGAGATAGATAACCAAATAATCTGTTTATTAATGATGTTGGTTGAGGGATAAATGTTGGCAAGGACTCCAGGAGAACTCCCTGCTCTTCTGTGAATTGTACCAAAGCATATTTTACTTCCATCTGAGAGGCCTCAGTTTAGCATCTCATCCAAAAGACGGCACCTCCAACAATGCAGCATTCCCTCAATACTGTACTGAAGAGTTAACCTAGATTATGTGTTCAAGTCTTTTAGTGAGGCTTGAATCCACACTTTCTGACCCAGAGATTTATAGTCCTACCATTGAACCAAGGCTGATAACTGATTCTTAGGCTGCTGTGACTAGGAAAATATCATCTGTGGAAAGCAACTGGCCAGAATTGAATAGTGGAGATGACTGATTGGTCTGGACTTTCATTTGATTTCCTGGTGAGAAATTCTGTGAACTCAGGAGATTGAACAGGTTGTGTAGAGTCCATGATTGTACATGGTCTGTGCAAAGAGTGAGGTGATGGACTGAATGACCATTTCTCAGTTTACTTATGTGTATCAAATATTTCAGTGAAAGTACAAATTCTTCAGAATAGATACTTTTTGATGACAATTAACCTAATAATTGATTTATTAATTCTTTCTATTACTGTTGCTTGTCTGAACTTGTTTGTTTTTCTCTGTTTATCCCTTTCATCATAGCTTTTAAATTGGCAAGATCTATGATCTGCTCAGTAACAGTACTGACATTGTGATGACTAAGCTAGAGAAATCTTTACAGCTGGGAATATAAAACTCTGTTTTTGACACTGCAGAATAAAGTACTGTACAGTCATTCTCACTTTAGTGAAAAGTCAAATACTTAAATAAGAATTTTATGTTCAAGTGCCTGGTACAGCAGCATATCGGTTAGCGAACACTCAGTGCCTTGGAGATGGAAGAGACAGCTCCTGTTCTCCAAAACCACCATGTCAATAAAAGAGAAGTGAGAGACAAGAAGAGAAAGGGGAGAGATAAGGGAATTATGAAAAAACAAGTAGAAAGAAAGGAGAGAGGAGCAGAAAACAATGAAAGACAAATGTGCTACCATACATAAACTTATCCAGAACTATGCTGCTTGTGCCCTATCTCATTCCAAATCCTGCACTCCTATGAGACCATGCCAAATTCCATTGGTTTCCTATCCTTCAGCAGACCAACTTGAAGATCTTCATCTTCATTTTCAAATGCCTTGACAGCCTTGCTTTACTCTACTCAGCAATCTTCTCCACCATTACAGCCGAGCATACTCCTTCTGCTCTTCTAACTCTGCACTACTATGCATGTACCCCCCACCCCTGCCGTTCCACCATTAATGGCAAAGCCTTCAGCCATTGCATTCTGCACCTTAGAATTCCCTTCCTGAATCTCTCGACCTTTCCACCTCTCTCCACCTTGAAAAGCTTCCTCAAAATCTACCTCTTTGACCATAATCTCAGTCACCTTTCCTAATTTGACACCAATTCATGACCAGTTCCCTCCAATCTCTTGTAAAACACTTTGGGAAAATATAGTTGTATGAAAGGAAATGTGTAAATGTAAATTGTTGTTAAAGAGAGAAAAGCAACATTTGATAAAGGTGGTTAGAGATAAGGGATGAACAATGAGACAGGTGAGAGAAATAAGAGATGAAAGTAGACTAAGAGAAAGGTACGAGAGGAAAGAGGGATAAGATATAGACAAGGAAGAGAACAAGAAAAATAAAGGAGGAATGAGAAAGGAGATAAGGGAGAGACGATGACAGAAAGAACAAAAGGACATAGGAAAGAATATTAAGAAAAAGATTGAAAAGGTGGGAAAGTGCTATTGGTGTTCCAATATGTTGTGGGATATGGGTTTGTACCTATGATTCTGCATGCGGTGATTTCCCAGTGTTGGCTGTGCCATGGGGAAGATAGGGAATAGATGTCCATTTCCACAAGTAGGGAGGGAAAACTTTCAGGCTACTTACTGCATGCACCTCCTGAGTATAACACGATCCTCAGTATGCAGAGATTCATCTGACTTTTCAGAAACATTCTAGCCTCTGAGGCTGAGCACATCGTGTACTTTCACCCTAAGTGATTTCAAAGTCTTTTAATATTTCAGAAGTATTAAAAGACAGCCTTTTACTGCACCCAGTGAGGCAAATTCAAATCCTCTCTGGAAAGAAAAGTGTCAAAGCAACATGGTTTGTGGCCACAAAAAGTTATTGAGGGTCATCTACAACCTGATTTTAGATTGACTTCTATTGAGGCCATAATTCATCCTGCTGTGCTTTGCCACAAATAAAACTATTTGCTCAACAGAGCTGAAAGACATAAACCATGTGCTGAACTGATGTCTATCAGTCCCCCATATGTTTTAAGGAGATAATTTAGATACCAGCAAGTGCAATGATTGAAAGATCTTAGGCGTAATCTGAATTTATTTCCCTTTTGTTTGTCATCAGAAACTTGAAAGGGACACCAGGAATTTAAGCTTTAGATATAGATATGGACTAATCAGAAGCAATGATAAGCATATCACAGTGTATAATTTTCTTCATTTTATGCAAAAATTCTGGGCAACCCAGATAAAGTATAAAGCAAAATACTGCAGATGCTGGAAATTGAAACAAAAATAGAAAATGCTGGAAAACACACAGCCGTTTAGTCAACATGTGAGGAGAGAACAGACAAGTCCATATTTTGGTGCTGACATTATTTTTGGTAAGTGTCGACAGCCGAAGCGTTAACTTGTCAGTTCTCTTCTTGGATGCTGAGTGACCTGCTATGTGTTGCAAGCATTTTCTGTTACAGCCCAGTTACAGTATTGAGTTTGCATGTACAATGTCTTAATTTAAATTGCAGAACTTGCCTAACATTTGCATTTGTTGACTTTACAAATGACATGACTACCAATTTTTGACAAGGCAATTAAGTGTTGAACTGTGTAGAAATGGACTTCTCCATCATGGGGGCGGGGGGGGGGGGGAGGAATGATTGGGACCAATCCTACCCAACAAATAGGAGCAACTCCCCTCTCCCTACCATACCAAGCAATACATTTTTATTATAGTGTTAATCTAGCAGTTGAAGAGGAGACACACCGGCATGGATGGTTGAAATTACAATGAGTAAGACAGGAAAGAGCCTTCCAGCACCTGATAACATGGAGTCTTGACATATTACTGTTCAGTGGAGAATGAATCCGTTCTGATAAACCCTAAGATCTCTCAGTCATTGCGCATGCTGGCATCAGACACTCTCTCAAGTATCTAAATTATCTCCTCAAGACATCAGAGGAGAGTGGCAGACTACTGTTCAGTACATGGCCTATATCTTTCAGGTCTGGTGATTTAAAGAGTTTTATTTATGGTGAGGCACAGCTGGATGAAGTCAGATTACTGATAGGTCACATAATACATTGGTGGTGGTCCCATCACCTTGGGCACTTGTTTAACAGAACAAATTCAGGATTGATTCAGTTCTGAAAAAAAATGTAAACTCTGGAAATCACTGGCTTTAGATTGGCTTAGTTTTATTTGGAGCCTTGTTAAAGCATACTGTATGAACAGCAATCATGATTAATTGGCTGATGTCAGAGTTCTTGTTTAATCTTACTCGTCAAAGATTCTTTCATGCATTGTCAACTAAATCCATATACAGTTTAAACTCAGGATGATTCTCAATGTGGAAAAAGATGAAACCTAATCTAAGTGCAAATCTTTCCTGTTAGACTGTTTTCTGGGGCTCATTTCAGCACTCTGGGACATATGTGACTAGCAAAATATTGATAGAAGACTGGATAGGCCAGGGCAGCAAGACCAAGAGCAGCAAGCAAACATATCCAAAAGCAATGGATCAAGTATCTTAAAACTAACACTCGCACAAACAAAGGCTTTGTGCTGCCTGGTTGTACTGATCCTATTGTTTTCTTTAGATGCCCTTTTGAACCATGGTATAATTCCATGAAGTATTTTACTAGATTGTGTGGGCTTGCCAGACCTTGTGTCACTTTCATTACAGCTTAGAACCTTGCCTAAAGACACATATAGCTGTTTCCCAAAGGAATAATTGAACACTAAGCTTCAGCCATTTTTTATAATTTAAACTTGTTAATCTTTCACAGTTTTTTTAGAATTCACTTTGACTATGCTTTATTTATGGATATTATTTTATCTCAAAATATCTCAATGTTTTGGTATTTCTACTTGTCCTTATTGTATAACTATATGACAGAAAATCAAAACACTTATAGAAAGTGTGTTATGGGGAGGGCCCCACAACAACATCAATAACTTGCCCTTATATAGTGCTTTTAATGTAGAAAAATGTTCCAAAGTGCTTCACAGAGGTGTGAGGAAAACGGGCAGCACTTTAAAGGAGAGAGCTTGGTCAAAGCGGTACATTTTAAACAGGATCTTAAAGGAAAAGGAAAAGAGGGAGTTGGAGAGGTGGGGTGGGGTTAGGGACGGAATTCCAGAGGGTAGGACCTGGGCAGCTGAAAGCAGGGCTGCCAATGATGGGTGAATGAAGGGATGCATGAGAGACCAGAGTCAGAAGAACAGGAGGGAGTCTGGGGTAGGAGGAGGTTACAGAAAGGGGAAGGGGTGAGGCTATGGAAGGGATTTAAATCCAAGAATAAGAACCTTAAATTGGAGGCATTGGGGGATCAAGAGCCAAAATGGGTCAGTGAGGAGAGGGATGATGGTCGAGTAGGACTTGGTGTCGGATAGGATAAGGCCAGTAGAGTTCTGGATGAGCTGAAGTTTATGGAGGGTGGAGGAGGTGGGAGACTGATCAGGAGAGCATTGGAGTAATGGAGTCTGGAGGTGGCAAAGGCATGAATGAAGGTTTCAGCAGCAGATTGGCTGTGGTATGGACAGAGGTGGGTGATATAATGGAGATGAAAGTAATCACTCTTTTTAATGGAGCGGATACGGGGTTCAAAGCTCAGCACTGGGTCAAAACTGGATGCTGAGATTGCAAACAGTCTGGTTCAGCCTGAGACAATGGCCAGGAAGAGGGATGGAGACAGTTGAGAGAGTACAAAATGTGACAGGGGGCCAAAAACGGTGGCGTCATGTCTTCCCAATTTTTAGCTGGAGGAAATTGTGGCTCATCCAATACTTGGACAAGCAGTCTGACAACACAGAGGCAGTGAAGGATTGAGAGAGGTGGAGGAGAAGTAGAGTTGGGTGTCATCAGACTACATCTGGAAGCCTATGAATGCAGATGAAGAAGAGGAGGAGGTCATGGATGGATTCTTGGAGAACTCGCAAGGCAACAATGCAGGTATGGGAAGGCAAGTCATTGTTAGAAATGCTCTGCCTACGATCAGATAGGTAGGAGTGGAACTAAGTGAGGGCAGTAAAATTGAGCTGGACAACAGAGGATGGTGTGGCCAACTGTGTCATCGGCTTCAGAATGGATGAGCAGAGATGATGCACTGGCCACAGTCACAGAGAATATCACTCGAGCCTTTGGTTAGGGCCATTTCAGTGAAGTGGAAGAGGCAGAAACCTGATTGGAGGGATTCGAAGGGGAAGGTGCAGAATAAATAGACATGGAGCTGGGAGGAAAAAACACAGTCAAGGACTTTGGAACGTAAAGGGATGTTGGAAATGGAGCAGTTATTAATAAGAAATGAGGGGTCGGGGATAAGAATATAAGAACATAAGAAATAGGAACAGGAGTAGGCCATACGGCCCTTCGAGCCTGCTCTGCCATTCAATCAGATCATGGCTGATCTTCGACCTCAACTCCACTTTCCCACCCAATCCCCATATCCCTTGATTCCCCTAGAGTCCAAAAATCTACCCATCTCAGACTTGAATATATTCAATGATTCAGCATCCTCAGCTCTCTGGGGTAGAGAATTCCAAAGATTCACAATCCTCTGCATGAAAATGATTTTTTTGAGGAGGGGTGTGATCGTGGTGATTTTTAAAGGAAGGAAGATAGTGCGTGAGGAGAGAGAACTATTTAGAATATAGAATTATAGAATGGTTACAGCACAGAAGGAGGCCATTTGGCCCGTTGAACCCATGTCGGCTTTCTGCAAGAGCAATCCAGCTAGTCCCACTCCCCCGCCCTTTTCCCATAGCCCTGCAAATTTTTTCCCTTCAACTACTTATCCAATTCCCTTTTGAAAGCCACGATTGAATCTGCCTCCACCACCCTTTCAGGCAGCGCATTCCAGATCACAACCACTCGCTGCGCAAAAAAGTTTTTCCTCATGTCGCCTTTGGTTCTTTTGCCAATATAAAGGTTCATCATAACTTCCTTACTGAAACTCTATGCCTCTATTTATAAAGCCCAGGATCCCTTATGCTTTTTTAACCGCTTTCTCAACCTGCCCTGCCACCTTCAGTGATTTGTGCACATATATCCCCAGATCTCTCTGTTCCTGCACCCCCTTAGAATTGTACCCTTTAGTTTATACTGCCTCTCCTCGTTCCTTCTACCAAAATGTATTGCTTTGCACTTCTCTGCGTTAAATTTCATCTGCCACATTTCCGCCCATTCCACCAGCCTGTCTATGTCCTCTTGAAGTCTATCACTATCCTCCTCACTGTTTATTACACTTCTAAGTTTTGTGTCATCTGCAAATTTTGAAATTGTGCCCTGTACACCCAAGTCCAAGTCATTAATATATATATCAAGAAAAGCTGTGGTCCTAGTACCGACCCCTGGGGAACACCACTGTATACCTTCCTCCAGTCCGAAAAACAACCGTTCGCCACTACTCTCTGTTTCCTGTCACTTAGCCAATTTCGTATGCATTTTTTTTTTTTATTCGTTCACGGGATGTGGGCGTCGCTGGCAAGGCCGGCATTTATTGCCCATCCCTAATTGCCCTCGAGAAGGTGGTGGTGAGCCGCCTTCTTGAACCGCTGCAGTCCGTGTGGTGACGGTTCTCCCACAGTGCTGTTAGGAAGGGAGTTCCAGGATTTTGACCCAGCGACAATGAAGGAACGGCGATATATTTCCAAGTCGGGATGGTGTGTGACTTGGAGGGGAACATGCAGGTGGTGTTGTTCCCATGTGCCTGCTGCTCTTGTCCTTCTAGGTGGTAGAGGTCGTGGGTTTGGGAGGTGCTGTCGAAGAAGCCTTGGCGAGTTGCTGCAGTGCATCCTGTGGATGGTGCCCACTGCAGCCACAGTGCGCCGGTGGTGAAGGGAGTGAATGTTTAGGGTGGTGGATGGGGTGCCAATCAAGCGGGCTGCTTTATCTTGGATGGTGTCGAGCTTCTTGAGTGTTGTTGGAGCTGCACTCATCCAGGCAAGTGGAGAGTATTCCATCAAACTCCTGACTTGTACCTTGTAGATGGTGGAAAGGCTTTGGGGAGTCAGGAGGTGAGTCACTCGCCGCAGAATACCCAGCCTCTAACCTGCTCTCGTAGCCACAGTATTTATATGGCTGGTCCAGTTAAGTTTCTGGTCAATGGTGACCCCCAGGATGTTGATGGTGGGGGATTCGGTGATGGTAATGCCGTTGAATGTCAAGGGGAGGTGGTTAGACTCTCTCTTGTTGGAGATGGTCATTGCCTGGCACTTATCTGGCGCGAATGTTACTTGCCACTTATGAGCCCAAGCCTGGATGTTGTCCAGGTCTTGCTGCATGCAGGCTCGGACTGCTTCATTATCTGAGGGGTTGCGAATGGAACTGAACACTGTGCAGTCATCAGCGAACATCCCCATTTCTGACCTTATGATGGAGGGAAGGTCATTGATGAAGCAGCTGAAGATGGTTGGGCCTAGGACATTGCCCTGAGGAACTCCTGCATCAATATCCTGGGGCTGAGATGATTGGCCTCCAACAACCACTACCATCTTCCTTTGTGCTAGGTATGACTCCAGCCACTGGAGAGTTTTCCCCCTGATTCCCATTGACTTCAATTTTACTAGGGCTCCTTGGTGCCACACTCGGTCAAATGCTGCCTTGATGTCAAGGGCAGTCACTCTCACCTCACCTCTGGAATTCAGCTCTTTTGTCCATGTTTGGACCAAGGCTGTAATGAGGTCTGGAGCCGAGTGGTCATGGCGGAACTGCTGCCACTGCTCCTTTTATTCCATGGCCTTCATATCAGCTGGCATGGGGCTAGACAGTGAAGTTAGATGGTCAGAAGTTTAGTGGGAAATGGGGTTGAAGGAGCAGGGGGTAGATTTTATGGACAAGGCAAGCTTGGAATGGATGGGAGATGGGAGAGAAACTTGATCTCCCATCCACTCCAAGCTCACCTTGTCCATAAAATCTACCTCCTGCTCCTTCAACCCCATTTCCCACTAAACTTCTGACCATCTAACTTCAATGTCTGGCCCCATGCCAGCTGATATGAAGGGTTTCAAGGCTAGAGTGACAAGGGAAACTTAGTAGATGTTTGGTTTAGTGGGAAAGGGGAAGGGGCAAGCAGCAGTGGCAGCTGACAGGATGGTCTCTATCTTGGCGATGAATAAATCTGAGGTCCATGTACTTATTGTTTGAGGTGAGGGGAATGGAAGGGACGTGTAAGGAGTGCTTGGTAAAAAAAAAGCCTGGGTTTACCTTGCTCTTCTAGAATAGTGGGATGGTTTTGAGAGTGGAAATCAAGTAGAGCAGATCCAGCGATGTCTACTAGGTATGCTGAGGATTGCATCCCTTAGCATTGAGGGAATGAAGATGATGGCTGTATCAGGGAACAACAGGATAGGAGACAATTGGGAGTTTGAGAGTGTAGTTGGAAGCAACTTGGGTGGAGTGTTTTTCCCAGAGGTGGATACAGAAGAAAATGGGGTTGAGCAAGGGTAGGGTGGTCAAGATCACAGGAGCAGAGAGGTCACAAGTGATGGTGAGGTTGAGAGAGAGGAGAGAAGGCAAGGATAGCTGAATTATAGTTTGAAATCAGCAAGGGTGAGGACCCACTTAGTGCAGAGGCTGAGGGAAGATAGGAAAATATCTTGATGAGAAATCCTGGTTGGGGATAGAGGGTGCTGTAGGTGATGAAGATTTTAAATGGAGCTAAGAGAGGTGGAATAGTTTGAGGTGCTCAAACGAGAAGGAGATGCTAGAGGAGTAGGTTGGGTGGGGGGGCAAGGTGTGATTTGACGATGAGGACCACACCATTACTGTGGAGGTTTGGATGAAGCAAGTGATAGAAGGTATAACCAGGTGGGGAGGCTTTGGTAAAGGACAAGGTAACACAACCTGTGAGTCAAGTTTCAGTGACAGACAAGATGTCAATATGATCATCCAAAATAAGTACATGGATGGTAAGGGTTTTTCACAAGTGAAAGGCAGACAGAGATAATGATTGTTGAACTATCAGCAGAGTCCAAGGACCAGTGGAGAGTGGAGTAAGTGGATCAAGAGTAGGTTGGTGGGGTTAACTGCAATGGTTGCTGGGTTGGAAAACTATCAAGAGTGGAGGATAGACAGTAGCGATTAATGCTTTTAAGTAGGAATGGGCATCGATAATTGGCCTGCTAAAGAAAGCCAAGCGGCACAGGGTAGCCATGGGCTTGTTCAAGGGGGACTCAAGGCCTGGAATGGCGACAGGAGAGAAGAAAGGCTGAGGAGTAGTGATGGGTTGGGGTAGGTGCAAGGGGGATAAAATAAATGAGAGAGTAAAATTGAAAGCTGCCATGGCCAGGTGAAGGGAAAGGAGGGAAAGAGGACTGAAAGGTTTGAGAGAGGGGTTGATGGGGCTGAAAAGGAGTTGGAAGCAATTGGCTCAGGTGCGAGTGAACTGTTACTGCCCTATGATGTTTCTGACACCCTCCCCCTTTCTTATTATGTTTCTTTTTGTTAATTTATCCCTGTGTCTCTGTTATTCTTTATCAAAGTGAGTCTCGTGCTTTCTCTCTCCTGTTAGTCTCGTCTGTTGAATTATTGTTTTTTTTTATGTGTTAATTGTAGTGCTAAGTTTATTTTTAGGGGTACATAATAAGGACAGTGAGGAACTGTCAAGGCGACAGTGTCCCAGAGGTTTTTTTTTGTTGCAGTGTGATTGGCCAGAATGTTTTTTGTAACGATGTAATAAAGCAGAAAATTTGGTGGGGGGAAGCAAAGTTTTGTAGAATATGATTGATGAATAACAAAAATAAAAAATAATTAATTAGAAAGAAGAAAAAGACAAAAATGTATCTAATGAGGATGAGGAAAAGACTTAGTCAGAGAAGAAGAAGAAAACTGATAAATATTCAAACAATAAAATTTCCAGGCGACCATAAAAATCGCCACAGTCGCAGCAGAAACTACAGTCACAAGACATGCTACAGTCACAAGACAAACTACAGTCACAGCAAACATTTTAGTAACAACAGACACTATAGTCAAAACACACGCTATAGTCACAGCAGAAATTACAGTCACAACAGACACTACAGTCACAGCAGACATTACAGTAACAACTGGAACTACAGTCACAGCAGACATTTCAGTCACAACAGACACTACAGTCACAGCAGGCATTACAGTAACAACTGGAACTACAGTCACAGCAGACATTACAGTCACAACAGACACTACAGTCACAGCGGGCATTACAGTAACAACTGGAACTACAGTCACAGCAGACATTACAGTCACAGCAGACTTGACAGTAACGACAGACACTGCACTCATGAAAACACTACAACTACAACAGACACTACAGCAACAGACCCTGCAGTTGCAACAGTTGCAACAGTAACAGTAGATTTCAGCCGTGACAGACAATATGGTCACAATGTTCACTATAGGTAGAGACAGATAGATACACTAGACGATTCTTTCATATAAAAAATATCTTCTGCAGTTTGGAAGTTCTAGCAAAATACAATTGAAGTGAGAACATAGATCCTTGTCTGGAAACAGTGATCATCTCAATTTCTGACTTACCATAAAATAGTGTTGTACACTCTCAATTGATTAAGTGAAAAAACCTATGTCTGATGAATTGTTATCCAGGCTGTAGTACTTCAAATTTTACTTCACTTTTGACTTTAACGTCCCCTTATCTGGGATCGCATAACAAAGCTATACTTCTCACAAGGCCGTAGGTGTTTGGAGATAGAATAGAGTGACAGGAAATAACCTATTAGGGTCACCATCCAGATGTTGTTGTAGTTGCCATCAGGTTTCCGTTAAATAGTTTGTTGTCTTTGCTTATGTGTATTCATTTTGAATGGAAAAAAGAAATCACACCATTACTTATCCACAGCACTTTAATTGGTATTTACTTTCTGGATGAATGCAACCTTAATAACAACAATAATAAGAACAACAACAACTTGCATTTATATAGTGTCTTAAACCTGGAAAAAGTTCCAAGGCACTTGTTAGATGCGTTATCAAACAAAATTGGTTGTTGAGCCGAAGAAGAGGATATTAGGAGTGTTGACCAAAAGTTTACTCAAAGAGGTGAGTTTTAAGTAGGGTCTTAAAGGAGGAGAGGGAGGTGGAGAGGTGAAAGGGTCTAGGGAAAGAAATGCAGAGTGTGGGGCGTAGACACTGAAGGCATGGTTGCTAACGGTGAAGTGAAGGGATGGGGGATCCATAAGAGGTCAGGGTCCGAGGAACAGAGACTTCTGGGAGGATTGTATGGCTGAAGGAGGTTATGGGGGAGGGGGAGGGCAAGGCCATTATGGGATTTAAACAAGAGGATAAAAATTTTAAGTTGAAGGCATTGGGGGAACAGGTGCTAATGTAGGTCAGCAAAGACAGGGATAATGTTTGAGTGGGTCTTGGTGCAGGATAGGCTACGGGCAATTAGGAATCAATAATTTACTAATATGGAACTTAATTATTCATTCATGCATTGGGTCCTGTTTTCAAATACTTTCTTCCTTCTGAAAGATTCCCTGTGCCATGTATCAACCATTAACTGAGAGGGCAGAGCAAGGCCTGCTGTCAGGCCTCACAAGTTGCTGGTTGCTTAGTAACCAGCTAGTAAGAGGTGTGTGGACAAGATGAGTCGACTGTTCTTTGTGATTTTAATTCGCTTCTATGGGGAGAAACCTTGCTTTTCAGAATCTTCTGGGATCAAAAACTTCCAGTATGGGAAAATCAATTTTATATTTTCAAATTATATATTTTGGAGAATTTTTGTTATCATCAAGGTGAGGGATATTAATGCTGGGAAATAGAACAGTTTTCCATTCTGGTACAAACAGTACATCAAACTTTATTCTGACCTTGTTCCATAGTTTTTCTGTGAAACACAATATAGCAACTCACACAAATTCACGTTAGTTATGTTTACCCTTAGACAAGCTTCAACTTTTGACTTAATTCCTGAGACACTCTGGCTAAACTATAGAAGTGATTATTTTTCCACCTTTGCGTAATTTATTCCTTTATTTTGTTACTGCTTCAAATGAATCCCCCACTCCTATATTGACACTATTGTCCTCAGTCACAAAAGCAGGATGTGCAATCCCTGGTCACCTCCATGAACTGTCATAGATGCTCTTGGTCAGCCAGTCAGAAGCTTTATTTCTGTGACACAGGAAGGCATCTTTCTCTAGGTGGTTTTCCTTTCTTGTCCAGATGAACTGGTGTACGGGAAGCCTAAGTGTGAATTTAGGCAAGACTTAGGTGTGAGCTCTTGCCCTGTCCTTCGGGTGAACTTTTTAACTTTATGGGACGCATTTCCCTCCTCCATGTTTATGTCAGATGAATCCACTGAATAAACATAAAAAGAAATATATTTGTTCCTGCTCATACCAAAGACCATTTAATCACAGTGCTGCAAATCACTTCATTATATGGCTAATTGCCTTTTTTTCTCCAATGAAGGAAATTAGTTTCACAAAGGCACTATATACATGTGTAGGTCCTTTTACTTGCTCTTTACATTAGTTGATCCACTTGTACTTGTATACCTGTCACTACACATGGCTGATGAGGCTCTGAAGCACTTCTATTGGCAATAACTGCATATTATATGTCAGCACATGAATGTGAGCACTTATTTTTAATGTTGACATTTTGTGCGAAAACTGGACAATTATTAAATACATTTCTGAATTAAATAAGATGACCATCTACGCAAAATAATTCTGCAGTTTATCATTTGATAGTAATCAATAATCAACAAGACACTTTAGAGTTGCTTTAATAAAAGTGTTGTTAGAGTGGATAAAAAATAATAACATAATGACTGCTTCTCCTCTTCTCGACCTCTTGATTCTCTAATGAGTACTTAACTGTGAATAAACAAAAAACAGTGTCTGCTTTAGTACTGTCACCAAGTCAAGTATCATCACTTCCTCAGCAGGGGTTGGAATGCCACCCTCATGGTTATGTGTTTCTTCGACTTCAGATGTTTGCTTACGCTCACCTTCCTCTTGGATACTTTGCAAACAGGAACCTGAAGCTCTATATTCGCCTTTGTTCCAAACTTACAGCTGCTCTGAGTTAAAATGTGCCCTGTAAGGAAAATAGATTTGTTTACTCCAATGTTATTTCAGAGTAAAAGCATCCACTGCCTGATATTTGATGGTAAATCAAAGCATATTGGTTTGAATAAGGTTCATTGAGGCAGGCTGATTTGAAACTCCACTGCACATGAGACCGACGATATGTAGAATAATGGATAGATTTGGAGATGTGTGGGCAAACTCAAATTGGCTTTGAGCCTAATCATTTTACACAAATCCCAACAATTTTAGACCTATGTCACTCAAATGCTGTCACTCCTGTTTGGCCGGAAAGGACACTATAATTTACAAAGTCTAATGCAGTGACCTCTCTCAGTACCCTACAGCTCAGCTCCAGCAATGGTGCAACATTGAACAGTGGCACTATTGCACTGCTGCAGTTTTCCTCTCATTGTTCTTCTGCTCTCCAAGCCCTAGCCGCGGCCTCTGTGCTCTGCAGAGTCACTTTTTGGGCCGAGAATTACAGTGAGTCGGAGGAACAGGGAGTTCTAAGGGGGAGATTGTAAAGCTGGAGGAGATTACAGAGATAGGGAAGGGCGACGCCATGAAAGGATTTAAACACAAGTATAAGAATTTTAAACTGAAGGCGAGGCCAAAGAAATGTCTTTCACTTTAACTGTTGCAGCCTCGAACAGCCAGTGGAGGTGCATTATGGAGCGATCGCAACACAGCTGGGATGTTTGAAATCCCTACCAATTTCTAGAAGTGGACATTGGACTATGCTTCTGGTGCATAGTAACCAATTACTATTGCACCAGAAGCAGCTCTGGTAGGTCCATTAATAACCTCGGCGCTGCCTCCAGTTTGGGAAACTCTGCTCTAGTACATTAACTTTCCCATCTAATTGTAGAGCACAGATTTTTAACATTTGTCCTTATATCACTTGAACAAGAGGGGGCATATTTTCCTATTCTTGTGTCTGTGGCTATGAGATCACCCGAGTGCAGCGAATGCAGTCGGGGAGGAGCGCACACCTGTCAGGGAGCCCATCCGATTTTCTGTTCATTTAAATTAATGGAAGGAAAATTGGCCAGCTCTGTTAGGGGCGTGCGCTCTTCCCTGATTGACTTTCCTGTATTGTACTGTAATGAAAGCATACAGATTAATAGAACTAATGAATGTGAAGATTCATCTTCCTTGGGAACTTCTATACATCTACATTGAAATAATAAAAACTATGAAATATAATGGTGTGCATTTCTCCAATTATTTCCCTCTGATCATTATATACAAGTTATTTGCACTTCATTATATCAATCATACTCATTGGAAAGAGGACAGACCATGAAAAGAGCCAAATGGTGAAATCTGACTTAATAGAAGTGACTTAATGTTGATGTTTTCTATAAAAGGGGTAAGGTCACATTAAACTGTTTGCTTCCATTAGAGGCTTCATAAAGGCACTAACTGTGGAATATGAGCTCCAGTGTATAACTGCTGCTGCCAGTTTACTTTGGTGGCATAATTAGCCTTGATCAAAGGAATGATGAAGTCAGAGTCATGGCAGAGCCTGGCCTTATGACTCTGTAAACAGCTCGGGTTAGTTGAAAACCGAACAGGGGACGCTACTGTCTATGTTGTCTGAGATAAAGGTCCTTTACATGTCAGAATCTCTCCACATGTTGTCTGATCCCTTTGAGCTCTGACTGTCCTTGCAGCTTCTCTGCTTATCATGTCACTTCTATAAACAATTTGTAAACGTCTAATGCTGAACAATGTTTGTCCTGTATGCTCATGATAGGAGTCATTAAACATATCGGAGCCAAATTTCCTTGGCCATTCCACTGGACTAGCAGGCTAAATCCAGTGGAAGCCTGATGGAATGACTTGAAAAAAGACTAGGACTCGGATATGCTGGGTCCTGACTTTAGCTGGGAAATCCCACTAGGCTGTATAACGGGTGTAGCCTCTGCCCACCCCTTGCAAGGCCAGCCACGTCAGCGGGAGGTGAGGCAGGGGTGGGGACTCCCTATGTTGGAAGTTCCTGCTTCTCTGACCCATGAGAGACCCAGTATAAGACTGGAGGCTGGTATGCCAAGTCAGATGAGGTTTATTGGCCTCCAGGAGGATGGAAATGGGCCCCACTGTGAAGGTTCCGGCTAAGGCGGTGTCCTGCATCCCAAAAAATGGGGAAATTTAAAAATAAATTGATATTGGACCCATCACAAAGGGCCTGAAGAGAGCTACAAATAGGATCTCCGGGGAGGAGGATTATGGGCAACTTTCCGGAAAGCTGGTGGGCACCGGAGTTCCTGGCCGCATGGGGCAGGTGGGAGCCTGAGATGCACCCATAGTGGTATGGATGCATGTCGGCCCCGTACTAATGAGGTGCCAACCCACCGACCCTGCAAACTCTGGCAGAAGGTCAACACTGAAGGGCATCAGCAGCTGTGATCCCAGTGTAACTGCTGGGATTGTGGCCCATGGATTTTCTGCCACACTTACAATAAGCAGTACTACAAAAAGGCCATTCTGTATGCAGAATTTCAATTTTGCATTTGCAATTTTTTTCAAGGTATGAAAGATTTATATTTTCTTCTCACTTCCCAATCTTCCCGCTGCAACTGAAAGGATGGAAAGGTGACCTGCTGCTAGACTCCCACCCCCCTCATTCTGATTTGAGTTGGGAGCCTATGTTTGCCAACAAGACATAAGCCTGGCTGGAAGTTTGGGCGGTGTGTGGATTGCGGTCGCCTGACCTGCAGTACACTGACCCCAACCAAATATCCTGGTTTATCTTAATAATAATATTGTGGATGAGTTCCAGGCAAAGAGAACACCTCTCAATGGGAGCTCACCTGTCGATGCAGGCATCCATTTGGTTGAAAAATTGGAAGCAGCAAGCTTAAGAGATAAGAATGTCTACAAAGAATGCAGTAGACCACAGAGCAGCCTGGTTCTCTATTGGGTCCATTTAGATTGTTCTGGAAGGAATGACCCAGAAGAGGGGGGCAACTTACTGCAGGCCCCCAAGAAGATCATCCCAGGGGAATGGAAAGAGGTGGCCTCCAGTATGATCGCCAGGTCAACCACAACCACACACATGGGCCCCGATATTACCAGGGAGGAGGGATGGCAGTGGGGGGGGGGCGACTGGGCGCGTGGGTAACCTGCCCAGTAAAATCTGTCCATTCCCACGCAATCGTGGGTAAATTGAAGCCACTTAACGTGGTTTCCAGGTTTCCCGTCGTCAACCTGCGCAGCGGGCAGGCCGTGCACCCACATCACAATAGCTGGCGGAGCCCTATTTAAAGGGGCAGTCCTCCAATGCTGTTCCTGGAGCAAACAACCAAAATTATAGAATGGAGCAGTCCAGGGGAAAGACTGATCCCAGATTTACTGATGCCTCACTCCAGGTCCTACTGGATGGGGAGAGGAGGAGGAGGGATATTTTCTACCCAGCGGACGGGAGGAAGTGGCCTGCCTCTGCCACCAAGAAGGTCTGGCTCGAGCTGGCAGAGGAGGTCACCAGCAGCAGCAACATCTCCCGCACATGGATCCAGTGCAGGAAGCGCTTCAATTACCTAATTAGGTCAGCCAAAGTGAGTACACTTACTCATTCTCCTACACTCCGTCTTCCACATCACTGCCCCCACCCCACAACTCATTCTGCACTGCCCAACACTACTCTATCACATCACTCCTCACACCCACTGAACCCTCATCCTCAACTTACCCGCACTTACTCACCTCCCCAGTACTCAGCCCACCACTACCACTCAACCCAATCCTCATATAATGTCATGGCTCTGTCTCATACTCACCTTCTGATGCATCTCTTTCACGGTCAGCCTCACCCAAACCAATGCATTCAGCGGTTGGCCACATCACCATCACTCACTCATGCCTCTCTACTTTCTCCCCTTATAGGAGAAGAGAGCCCAGAATGCACGGGAGAGAGCGAAGACCGGAGGGGGGCTGCAATATCTCGCCGTCCTCACAGACGAGGAACAGGAGGCTGTGTAACTAAGCCGCACACTCGAGTGTGTGTCCGTTAGGTCGCCAAGACTGCCACCTGACAAACGGCTGGTGACAGAACTTTAACATTCAGCACTCACAAAAGCAAATGATGTTAAGAAGCCTTGCCATCTTCAGCACCTCAACATCTGTCATCACGCTTAATATTGCCTTCTGTTTTCTAACAGGGCTTTCAGCGACCACCGTGACGGCGGAGGGCGAATCCTCAGAGGACCTGCCGGCCTCTGAGGGGGCACCATCACATCTGAGTGAGCCATCCACCAGCGCAGATACACACACCTCGGTGGGTCCCCATCCTCACTTAGTTGGGGTCACACATGGTGAATCACCACACATGTGAGCACAAGCAGACACTGGTGGCAGGGGCAGCTGTGGAGAGTCCGTGTCGGTGGGAGCACTCTTCTCCAGGCTCTGCTCAGCTGGACACAGATGCTGAATCCTGGGGGCCATCCTTTAAAAGGAGAATGATTGAGGGGCAGCAGCACATTTGCGAGGTGCTGGAACAGGTGCCACACGCACTCTCCACAATCGTGCAGAGGATGGAGGAGTCCAACTCCTGCATGAGTGGAATGGTGGCACAGGTACAGGAGGGAATCTCTGAGATACTGTCACAGGGACGTGAGGGCATCTCTGAGATAGTGTCGCGGATAAGTGCGGAAATGTCTGCAATGGAGGGAAGGCTAGCCTACATGGAGCTTCAAGTACGGCTCACCAATGAGTCCACTGAGGCCCTGACAATAGCCCTTCGGACTCAGGGTGAGTAACATTCTGCCGCCTTAAACAGGCAGGCAGATGCTCTGGCACTGGCCTTACAAGGCTTCACGCATGTCCTCCAAACTGTCGTCCAGCAGAGTGCTAGGAGTGGTGTGGGCCTGGCCCAGGGGAGGGAAGATGGCGAAAAGGGACATGGAAGTGGGGGCACCACTCAAAGTGCTCCCACGTTGCCCCCCTCTCAACCAGTACCCGCAATGCTGCCTCCTCTCCAGGTGGCCGAGTCTGCCCCTGCACAGGTGCAGGTGGAGCAGTTTTTGGAGGGGCCCTCACGGGCACCAAAACCCAGAGGGTGTAGGCCCAAAGCATCTAAATGGTCAGGGTATGAACAAGAGCAACCTGTCACTACCTCTGGGAAGCACCACGTAGGAATACTCGTAAGCGTAAGGCGAAGGTTTTGTGAGCACAAAGGGGATGCACAAGGGTGTTTGACGGTTTGTCATGTTTTTTATTTATATTTGATTTTTGTTAATGGCGCATTAAATATTATTATTGTCACCACTACTGCCACGTCTTGGCCATTCTTGACTGGCTTGTGTAATAAGGCCCATTCATGAGGTTCACCATGAACGCCCACACTTGATGCCACCCATTGGGTCACTCTACAGAGGGTGTATGTGTAGTTGCACAACTATTTTGTGCAGGGGGCAGGGGAGGGGCTGGTGTGGCCACTGCTCTGTACAGGTGGTGAGGACTGGGCTCTTCACACTGTCTGATGTTAGGAGAACCGTTCACATATCAGTGCCTCATGAGCAGCCAGGTGAACCGCTGTTCTGCCCATGGGTTGCTCCTCCTCCTCTGCCTCCTCCTCCTCCTCGTCCTCCTTCTCCTCCTCCTCCTCCGCCTCTTTCTCCTCCTCAATATGGGTGGCAGATGTGGGTGGGGCCTCCTCCTGCGGCACCCCTCTCTGTTGTGCCATGTAGTGCAGGGCACAACAGACGACTATAATGCGTCCCACTCTGTCTGGTGTGTATTGAAGCGCTCCCCCAGAATGATCAAGGCACCTGAACCGCATTTTGAGCAGCCCTATAACATGCTCAATTGTACACCTGGTAGCGATGTGGCTGTCATTATATCGATGCTGTTGCTCGGTGGTGGGGTTCCTCATAGGTGTCATGAGCCACGTGTACAGGGGGTATCCCTTGTTCCCGAGGAGCCGGCCCTTGCGGGTGTTCGGTGCATGGAAGAGGGGCGGGATGCTGGACTCCCGGAGGATGAAGGAATCGTGGCAGCTGCCAGGGTATCTGGCGCACACGTGAAGGAATCTCTTGCGGTGGTCACAGATGAGCTGAGTGTTGATAGAGTGATAGCCCTTCCTGTTGATGAACAGTCCTGGCTCGCGTTTTTATTTATTCGTTCATGGGATGTGGGCGTCGCTGACGAGGCCAGCATTTATTGCCCATCCCTAATTGCCCTTGAGAAGGTGGTGGTGAGCCGCCTTCTTGAACCGCTGCAGTCCGTGTGGTGAAGGTTCTCCCACAGTGCTGTTAGGAAGGGAGTTCCAGGATTTTGACCCAGCGACGATGAAGGAACGGCGATATATTTCCAAGTCGGGATGGTGTGTGACTTGGAGGGGAACGTGCAGGTGGTGTTGTTCCCATGTACCTGCTGCTCTTGTCCTTCTAGGTGGTCGAGGTCGTGGGTTTGGGAGGTGCTGTCGAAGAAGCCTTGGCGAGTTGCTGCAGTGCATCCTGTGGATGGTACACACTGCAGCCACTGTGCGCCGGTGGTGAAGGGAGTGAATGTTTGGGGTGGTGGATGGGGTGCCAATCAAATGGGCTGCTTTGTCCTGGATGGTGTCAAACTTCTTGAGTGTTGTTGGAGCTGCACTCATCCAGGCAAGTGGAGAGTATTCCATCAAACTCCTGACTTGTGCCTTGTAGATGGTGGAAAGGCTTTGGGGAGTCAGGAGGTGAGTCACTCACCGCAGAATACCCAGCCTCTGACCTGCTCTCGTAGCCACAGTATTTATATGGCTGGTCCAGTTAAGTTTCTGGTCAATGGTGACCCCCAGGATGTTGATGGTGGGGGATTCGGCGATGGTAATGCCGTTGAATGTCAAGGGGAGGTGGTTAGACTCTCTCTTGTTGGAGATGGTCATTGCCTGGCACTTGTCTGGCACGAATGTTACTTGCCACTTATCAGCCCAAGCCTGGATGTTGTCCAGGTCTTGCTGCATGCGGGCTTCGACTGCTTCATTATTTGAGGGGTTGCGAATGGAACTGAACACTGTGCAATCATCAGCGAACATCCCCATTTCTGACCTTATGAGGGAGGGAAGGTCATTGATGAAGCAGCTGAAGATGGTTGGGCCTAGGACACTGCCCTAAGGAACTCCTGCAGCAATGTCCTGGGGCTGAGATGATTGGCCTCCAACAACCACTACCATCTTCCTTTGTGCTAGGTATGACTCCAGCCACTGGAGAGTTTTCCCACTGATTCCCATTGACTTCAATTTTACTAGGGCTCTTTGGTGCCACACTCGGTCAAATGCTGCCTTGATGTCAAGGGCAGTCACTCTCACCTCACCTCTGGAATTCAGCTCTTTTGTCCATGTTTGGACCAAGGCTGTAATGAGGTCTGGAGCCGAGTGTGGAGGTACTCGTATTGCTATATGGGTGCAATCGATTACACCCAGCACTCGTGTGAAGCCAGCCACAGCGTGGAATCCCACTGCCCTCTCTGTCTGGCTGAGGTCATCCGGATGAAGTGGTGAATGCAGCTACGGCGCCCCCCCCATCCTGACGGTGTGAGTTTCAGGGGGTCTGCAAAGTTGGTAAATGTGTTTGCACAGCAGAGTTTAGGGTATAAATTACAAATTTTGAGTGGAAAGACAAAGGTGTTGCAGCCAAAACTTTGTCTCAAGTGACAGAGTGCCCTGCTGCAATAAATGAGGTATTCCCCCCACCTGTCAAATAATCCTTTGCATCTCCCACTGGCTGCTGGCAGAAACACGTCTGCCCCAACAGGGAGTGTTTCCCACAGCTGAGGATCCTTCAAAATTGCACCCCTGCCAAAATCTCCACTCAATGAGGTCTCTCATGTACCTCAACTATCTGACTAACTATCTAAAGCAGCATTCCACCGGCTTTAATTGCTGGTGGGAGTCCCGCATTTGGGAGGTCCGCGCGCCCGAACGCATCACTGGGGAACCCGGAAGTCAGCAGGTTGGAGCCGGGCTCCGAACCCGCTCCGGGATTCCACCATTTTAGGAGCCATCCACCCCCAACGCACCTGCTCGTCCATCCGAAAATCGGCCTATTGGAATCTGTGCAGGATAAAATTCAATTGCCTTGCCAGCCAGCCAAGGGATGAGAACCCACCATCACCGTACAATAATGTAGTGTACTAAGCAGATTTGGCTCTTCCAATTACTTATCCTGACAGTCTTAAAGTAGTTACAAACCATACTATCAATGCCCATGAGTCAGTGGGATGCCCTTTGCACTTCTGACTTTCACTTAGATGTGTTTCTTCACTTACATCTTTATATGAAGTAAACTAACAGAATCCTCTCATCTAAAACAGCTGAATGTTGCATGGACATCATCACACCCACTGTGGCCTGCATGCTGCCACTTGGGTCTTAATGTATCTCATCTTGGCAACTGCAACCTTCTTTTACTGTTCTTGCAGGAGAAGACAGCCCATAACAACATTGACATATCACTTACAGGAGAAGGAGGACCGCATAATTTCAGAGGTCTCACCTCTTATGCAGAAAAAAGCTCTCTAAATCAAAGGAAGGAAGGTCATTGCAGTGTCTAGAGATGGGGAAGTAGGCAGGGTTCAGGTTTCAGTACTAACTTCAGCAGCTCTTCCTATCTTTCATTCACTGACGCCCAGCAAAGCATAAAATGAAACAACCTATCATGCCTCTTTTTCTTTTGAAAGATGTATGTTAAGGGCATGGTTATAACCTGTCTTCCTCTTCTGTTTCTCGAGATGTGCCAGACAATGGTGAACCAGTGTCCAGTGTATCCAGCACTCACTCTCTCTCTCCCAAGCGCCACGCCAGATACATCCATCCTGGGGGATTTGAAGAATGAGCTAGAGGGGAGTGTACTGGGTGAGACACTGAGCACGAGTGATCGGGGGTACAGATACTGGTGACATCGGAGGAGAAGGAACCACATCCAGAGGGTCAGCCTGTGTCATGCCTCAGCTGAACAGCCAGGTGGTCTGCATCCCATGGGCTCTGCATTTAAAACAAGGACAGAGGCATTGGGGACCATGCCAAACAGTGTGCAGCACCTGGTGGCTGGGGTGGAAGAGTCCACTACCCATATGGACAGTACTACAGTGGATGGCTTCACAACACTGTAGACCACCCTAGATGGCTCCAGGGATGTCTGCAGCTTTGCCAACCATGCCAGAGGCCTTTGGGGCAGCCAGAGCTTTTCCCACGGATGCTCAGACTGCTGCCGCAGTGCTGTGAGATGCCAGGGTAGAATGATCTATCTCTTCTGACCTTAACAGTCGTGAGGATTGGTTAGAAAGAGCCATGCAGCATGACTTCACTGATCCTATTGGTGCCATTAGATCTGTTGTTATGGTGATCATTATCCATGGTGAGGCATTGCCCATCAGGAGGAACATGGCTGGTATGAGCACTGATGACGATGGTGTCTCTCAGGATGCCAACATGTCTAAACACTCCTGCAATCTCCCTCCCATTTGTGCCCAGGTGCCAGATAGCATGCAAGCCCAGGCTGCTCACACAGTAATAGAATGAGTTACAGTCTGCAGCAGGTCCAACTCAGGTTTCAGCTACTGTGAAGTGAGGGCCACTTCAATCCCAAGAGCCTGCTATTGACACGGTAGACAGCCACCTCACACACTCCTGCTACTGAGGTGGCACCTAGACAAAGCACAAGATTAGGGTTAAGAGGCTATATTTCACACGCTGTCACCAAACACTGTGGGAGAAAATAAAAGGGGCAGACAATTACATATACACACACATGTATATATACACTGTATACACACACACACACATACACGCACACACATGACGAGTTTTGATAGAGTAAAGAAGGAGAAATTGTTTCCACTGGCAGGAGGGTGGGTAACCAAAGGACACAGATTTAAGGTAATTGACAAAAGAACCAGAGGGGAGATGAGGAGAATTTTTTTAAAGCAGTGAGTTGTTATGATCTGGAATGCACTGCCTGAAAGGGTGGTGGAAGCAGATTCAATAGTAATTTCCAAAAGGGAATTGAATACATCCATGAAAAGGAGAAATTTGCAGGGCTGTGGGGGAAGAGCAGGGGAGTGGGACTAATTGGATAGCTGTTCAAAGAGCCGGCACAGACACGATGGGTCAAAAGGCCTCCTTCTGTGCTGTATGATTCTATGATGCTATGAATTAATCCTGAGTTCTATGATTGAACTTAATTTTATATTCTGCGGAATACAAATACCAGAGTGGCAGTTTCACTGTAGAATTTGGAAACCCTTTAATTCTTCTGCCCGACTGGCCTGTGACTCCCGTCTGCTTCGCTAGATGGGTGCCCCTGTTGTGGTACCTGCATCTGGTCCAGGAGCATGCCTCCTCCCCTGAGAAATTTAGATTGTTGAGAATTTTTTTGGTGGATTTTCCAACATTTTCCAACATTTTGAAGTGTACTGTGATTCAGCATTTGAAGCGAAAATAATTTACTCTGGAATATATTTTTATATATAAATGTTAGTACATATTTATAGTTATGAGTCATAATTGACTCTTGATTTGTGCATCATTATAAGGTAATATTCATTGAGTATAACACAGCAGGCCTACACATATGCTAATGCTTTAGCTGAACAAGAATATAATGTAAACTAATAAATCTTCCATGTCGTTGCCCACGGAAAATCTGTCCAAAACGAATGTCCCTCAGTGCCTGCTGTAGGCATAGATATGGAGATTTGAAGTTTTATGAAGCTCCATCTTGTGTGTAGCTGCAGGAGTGGCTGTGCATCATAGTGATGATGCCGAAATAAGGAGTCTGGGTCACATATAGCAAAGTTAATATATTATAGATAGTAATGGTCTAGGCTTACTTACAACATCATAAAATTATTGAAACAGATAGAAATAATAGAATATTTTTAATGCAAAAAGCATTGATATAAAGAACATAACAACAAATTGTATTTTACAGTGGGCTTTCAAATACAGGAAGAGATCATATTGCACTTTAAATTAAGGAGGAAAAAAAATAAAACGTCCCACTCTGTGAAAGATCAAAATTGCACTGAGGTCTCAAACGCATCTTAGGACCTCAATTTAAATATTTTAATGAGGTTCCCACCTGTTTCAGGCAGGAGCACTGGCCTCCTAAATCAAGGCCTGCTCAAAAGTCACTTCAGACGGCAAGTGAGCAGTAAATTTTTGTCTCACTACCATCCCGTTCACACTGAAAAAAAGGGGCGAGAGTGAGATGACAATTGTCTGCCTCCCCCCCATGTTCCCTAATGGTCTTCAGTAGTCTAATGAGGATGAATCTGTAACAAAGTAGAGGCTCTGGACAGACTCTATGGTAGAGTTATCCTCACAGATATATCTGAGAAACTGTGCTGGTGGTAGAGGGTATGCTGAACAGATTCATCTAGCAGGTTAATTTTTCAGTAGATTATGTCTGTTCCTGTAAACTTGCTCACAGGGTCAATGCCCACAGGAGCACCATCTCCATCTCAGATTGCACTGTCAAAGTTGTCGATCACAACTCAAATGTAGTCTGCTTTAACCAGCTCAATTACACAGTAGCTACTGATGTAACTAGTTCTACCTGACACCAAGATCGTCCCTGCTGCCATTTTCTCTGTTCCTAGTATGGTGTACCTTGGGCTCACACATCACATGAAATTCAGCATCAATGAGTGTATGAACTGCCAATGCAGGGCCAGAAGAGATGCATTTTTGGTCGATCTGAACACAACACAGGAAGTGTGAATCCCACAGACTTTCAGAGGCAAACGCGGATACGCAGACATGGTGCCTGAAAAGCAAACTGTCCGCTACAGTTGATAGTCTGCTGACACTCACTGTCGAGTCTCACATTTGAAGAGTGGCCACTTGGGCAAGTTACAGGAGGGCTGCTAGCATCTAATCAAGGGTATCCTGGTAAACTTCACTGTGGTGGTACATGAGTACATTTTCACTGTGGGCAAATTTTGAGCTTTCCTACTTCTACTACTTTCACCAAAGCTACTTAGATGTTTGAAGTAATTCTCTGCTTTTAAGTGGCATTCTCATCTGATAAAGTATCTTGGAAAACAATTTACATAGGTGATCTATATTATTACAAAAATAAATCTGCATTTGCATCAGCCATGATCAAGCTTGGGGGGTGGGGGGGAGTGGTGTCGGCCGATCGTGGGGGTCCAATCTCGTCAGGTGAGCTTGTTGGGCCTGGATGAAGCACTCCTGCTCCTCCTGGCCCACAGGCAGTGCAATAAAGGCACTCACCTCATGGATCCAGCCCTTCCTGCCTGCTTTCACCTGATGTGAATTGGAAGCGATGGGAAACCCGAACAGGTATGGTTAAATTTGTTTGACATTTCTAATACACAAAATTTAAGTGCCTCAACTATTGTAGTGAGGCCACCCATTCTTGGGGGTTAAAATTATGCCCATAGCATCTGTGGGGTAATTTTCTGACTTTATGCTGCTGGCAGAGACCTTCGGCCCCCAAAAGTTACGCTGTAATTTCCGATACACTCCCTACCCCACTAATGTGGCATAAAATTGCTGCACTGGGCAACAGAAATATTTTATGAAGCCTTCAAAATTCTTACAAAAGGTAGAAGCTTTCTTTCCAGTATTATAGTCTGATAAGAGACACAGCTGAAACATCTCTTCTGTTTGCATAACTAATCACTTCCATATGGTGATTCCAGCCAAGGGTCTTGCTTTATGTGTTTACAGTGGGGACATCCTGCACGATCAGGATTTGAGAACTCCCATTAATTAGTTCCACCTTACAAGATGGACATGATTTTCACTGAAGATGTTACAACTTGAGTCTCAGCTTTCATTCACTCCGCACCTTTCAGTAGAACTGGATACATCTATGGCTGGATTTTTCCACTCACTTGTAGTCAATGGTTTGAAAAATGGCATTATATACTGATGTCCCTATACTGAATGTAATGCTACGACCTATACTTTGTATACACTGCCATTATTGTACCAGAGAGTACTAAGGATAGAAAGTTTTAGGATCAGTTGCTCGTGTATCCTTTCAACATTTCCTAGATTGCTTCAGAGATAACTAAGATAATTAGGGATAGAACGATCACATTAGTATATAGCCTATAGTAAATTAAGTATAGGCTCAATTCCAGAATAATATTGTAAGGACTTGCACAACACCAGGTTATAGTCCAACAGTTTTATTTTAAATCACAAGCTTTCGGAGCTTACCTCCTTCGTCAGGTGAGTGAAGGGTTCTAAAAACGCATAGCATATATAGTCAGAGAACAATGCCTGGTGATTACAGATAATCTTTCCAACTGCCCCCTATGCTATGCGTTTTTAGAACCCTTCACTCACCTGACGAAGGAGGTAAGCTCCGGAAGCTTGTGATTTAAAATAAAACTGTTGGACTATAACCTGGTGTTGTGCAAGTCCTTACATTTGTCCACCCCAGTCCATCACCGGCATCTCCACATCAGAATAATATTGGCAGTGTAAAGTTATTTTAGTGGTATTGCACTGGTATGGACATTAACTCATCAGACACACATCATACTGGTGTTGTGGAAATATAAACATGAGGCTGATCTGACACTGAAGTCAAATTTCAATCTCTCTTACACACATGCAGGGATCTACTGCACCATCTGAACCTATTCCTTGTCTCTATATTATCGGGGAGTTCAGTTTGACAGCTAAGAAGTTTTAAAACAAATGGTCAACTCGGTGACTGACAGTGCGCAGTCTCAGTATCCTGTCTGATCATGAGCTGAATTTCAAATCCCATATCCTATCTATCACCAAGACAATCTATTTCCATCTCCCTAACATTGCCCACCTCCACCCTTACTTCAGCCCCACCACTGCTGAAATTATCAATCATGCATTCGTCACTTCCAGGCTCGGCTTTTCTAACGTTCACTTTGCTTGCCTCCTGAATTCCATCCCATAGAGATTCCAACTTGTCCAAAACCTCTATCCCACATTAACTCCCACTTCTCTATCACCCGTTTCTTTGCCAACCTCTATTAGCTCCTTGTCTCCCAATGTATTAAATTCAAAATCCTTATCCTCATTTACAAGTTCCTCAGTGGCCACATCTCTGTGCAACCTCCTTCAGCCCTACATGCCAGCTTGTGCCTTCTGCTCTCCAAACCCTAGCCTCTTTTGCATCCCCCTTTTCCCATGTTCTGCTTTTGGTGACAAAGCCTTCAGATGTCCTGTCCCCATATGCTGGAATGGTCTCCCTAACTCCCTCCAGCTCGCTACCTCTCTCCTTTCCAATAAAACCTAACTCGTTGACCATGGCTTCAGTCACCTCTCCTAACTCTTTCACCAATGCTTGGCATCCGTTTTCATCTGAGATGTTTTACTATGTTAAAGGTGATTTATAAGCTGTTGTAGTAGTTGGCTGTTTTAATTTAATGTGGACAGAAACTCTGAAGTTGAATGCCGTTAATGTGGAGAAAAAAAGATATCGGGAGCACAAGAGAGCAGTAAAAATAAATGGAAAAACTACAAATAAGTATTGAGAGTCAATGAAAATAACTAAAAGCTGAAAAATTCAGCAGGTAAGTCAGAGTACTGAGCGACCAGGACTTACAACGGGAATTGAGTGGTCACATAATCTATTATATAAGGAGAGTTGAGATGGTTTTAATATTGAAGCAATATGTGCAATAGGAATAGTTGATCATATGAGTATTTTAGCACAGATTTTGGTGCTACCTGGAAAGAATTGCAATGAGTCCTCTAGAAATAATGGGCTGATTTATGAGGCTCTGTGTACATGCTTTTTCTAGGTCCTGTGAATAGGTGCTGCTGGTGCTGCGTGTGTGGAGTGGGCTCACACTCATCTCATCCCTGGTAGTCCAATGGGGAGTTGTAGCCATATTGAAGTTGTATGCTACACAAGTACGGTATGTATTGATTTCTGGTAATGGTCTTGGGAGGGCCTTTGTTGTCAGGTGATCTGAGAAGGCTCAAACAATCAAGGATACGCTTTAGCTTCATAAATACCTGAATTTCTAATTTTCATATCCAAGTCAGAAAGATATTAGAATTCCCATCTCTACTTTAAACTTATTGCGCCATCTGGTCCCTCCATGCTAGTCCGTGTATTATATCTACAATGGATCTCCTATTGAAAAGAATGAAAGGGGGAAAGAGCAGTAAATGACTGCATTTCTTCAGTGTTTTGTTCCCTTTGTTTAGCATAGGGGAAAATCTGGAGCTCATTGGTGGCATGGTGTTGCAGAGAGTAAATAGTTTTTGGTGTTCGTAATAACTTCTGCTTGATTTTTTAAAATGGGATGCAATGTTTTCAAAACATTATACTCAGTGTAAAACAATATACAACTTAGCAGTGTATAATGTTTGGGGATTTTGGGAGGCTTGCAGAAGAAAGTTGCTGTGTTTCATTCTAACACAAATTGCTTCAGCCTAATTTGCCATTGATTCATCAATACTATCCAAGGGAGTCATTTGTATTTGGAAGCAGATACTGATTATGTTCATTGTCCATCAATATATGTTTGTGTTGACACCAAAGTGAAATGTTATTAAGATTCTTGAGCCTTGGATGCCAATGTGAATCGTCACCTTCAGAAGAGTAAGGGGGAAAAGGAAAGCGGAGAAAATTTTAATAAAAAGAATGAGATGCAGGGTTGAGTCACTTGTACATGTCATCATTGTGAGAAATATTACCAAACATTTTTCATTGATGACTGTGCCCTTTTTCTGTGACTCACGCTACAGACTCCACCATCTTTGACTTACTATACTGACCTCAGTCCTATGCTCCAAATGGAGCTGTCTCAAAGGCATAAAATGGTGGTATCAAAGCATTATTAAAATAAAAATAAATATAGATGTCACTTTTAAATATTCAGTGGATTTATGCAGCTTTCTGTCTTTAGGTTTTCAGTTCAGTGACCTAATAAGAAATCGCCCATCATATCTGAGAGGTTCTCCCAATTTAAAATAAAATTTGAAATAACAACTGAAAAGGGGGAGAGGCAGAAATGAATTCAAATTTGCTTAGACCTGACATCATAGGGTTCACTAGTCAGGTGCCCTAACCATCGTCATTCTCCCTGTTGTCTACTCA